>NC_134420.1:44931411-45238231 GCF_030867145.1 Opisthocomus hoazin
AAATCCATTTCTCTTCAAGGTCGTGTCCTCACATGTGTTATGCAAAGTCTCTTTGACTGTAATTTTTCACATTTTCACCTCAGGTTAGACATGGTCAATTTAAGAATTGTTCAGTTAAATAAAAGTGCTCAAATGTAAAGAAAATTTACGCTTTCTTCTGAGTTACTGCTTAGTTGAAGAGGTACCTTTCTTATAGTCAGAAGGAGTAAGCAATACTGAAAAGACTAAAAGACTTTCTTGGGGAAAGTCTTGGTAGAGGTGAATACCCGTACTTTGTTTGGGTGGAAAAGATTAGCATCTGAAAGGTCTGTCACTGCAAGTGTATTTGCTCAGGTCTTAGCAGAACATGCTTTTAGTAACTGTATTTCCTGTGCATGGATTGACATCAGACACAAGGACAGGTGCTCATAGGCTAATGCTGGGTTTGAGTGAGGAAGACTATATTTCCTTTATAACGCATCCTGTAAAGAAATCTCAGAAGACAACAAAAAACTAACCAAGAAATGTCTCAGGAAGAACTGAAGAGTGATTTTGGAGTCTCTGTAATATTCTGTTAATTCTAGATTTCTAGATTGTCACTTAAAAAATCTCTTTTTCCTATTGAAATAACACAGAAATAGTAAGAGTCTGTAAAAAGACTAAGTTAATGGCCAGTAAAGTGATGCTGTTACCAGTCAAATACTACAAGTAAAATGTAGAGGAGAGTCACTCCTTTCCCACCCTGCCGATTTCAGTAAAGTGTGAATTTAAAAAGCCCAGTTGGAAGTATTCAAATGATAGCATGCATATCAATTAAATTGTGTCTTTGGGTGGTTTCAAAACCAAGGAAATTAAAAACATAAAATTACATTAACACCTCACTGGACAATGAACTTCTTTGCAGTGCTGCCCTCAAACAGAGCTAGGCTATGGGAAATGATATTTCCTATAAAGCTTTAAAGCTCCATCCACCTTCAGTTAAGGTATGAGAGTTCCAGATCCACTCATTTGGGATTCTTAGTGGCCCTCAGCAAAAATATATGGCAATGGAAATCTTTTTTTTAAGTATTTTCTCATTATTTGTGTAAACCTATTGAAGTCATAAAATATGAACAGTTAACTTCGTGGCTGGAATTAGTACATTTGCTGGAAGATTGTGTTTTTTGACTCTTCCTGAATCTTCACATGTACCTACGTGCCAGGTGCCTCCCGAGCTGCAGCACCTGTAGATGTGCCCAAGCCAGTTTCAGATTTGTTGATTTGGATATTGCCAGCAGTAGTGCTAAAGCAGTATGGATCTCGCCTCTGTTAGAATATTCACCTCAAATCTGGGTAAATATGAAGAAGAATCAGCTGGAGACAGCTATTATTGCTCAGAGTTATCTGTGACTAGAAAAGACATTCTTCTGTACATTGGAATACTCCTTTTAACAGGGAAAGGTTTTATCGTATGCATGTGTATTAAAACCCAAAAGAGTAGGGTAGGGCCCAGAACCTCACAAACATCCATCTCAATTTTTGTTTTACTTTTTTCTTTAGTCACACATTTGGACAAGAATGGTTCATTAGGACTGTGATTCTGGACTTTGTTGAAGTCACTTACAAGGTTACAGTCCTGCTTACACACTGTGACCTCTGCCTCAGATTCGTGCCCCCAAAGGCGAGGGAAGAGCATGGATAGCTTGTTCACTTGTCAGTTGTCACTTTCACAGCCGGGATATTAATATAAGCTGAAATCAGTGGTGGTTTCAATAGTGGACAAGCTGAACTGTGAATTCCAGCTGCTGAGAAGCAGACACACCATGCTTGGCAACCTCAGGCTGAAAGATGGCAGAGACCTAGTAAGCAGACACCTTTAAATCATCTTGGCAGGAATCTTCAGAGTTTTCTGGATCAGAGTCCCCTACCTGTAAAAGCAACAGGGAAGGCAAACCCCATACTATACCAAAGCAAAACGAAGCTCCAGCCTTGCTACATGTTAGTGTTAGTTCCATCCCAGGGTTGGCTGCCTCCCATGACAGCAAGGCTTCATCAGAAGTGCTGTCGCAAGAGCTTCACTTCTTGTGAAGGCACAGTGGGTGAGAACATGGTACGTAACCTGTTGTTCCTGTTGCCTTATTTTCTCCTGTTAAGCGAAATTATTTCCTAAACTCATTGTCAGAAACTTCCATGAGGTCAAAGAGCATTCTGCTGAGCTGCGGTTCTCTCATTTGGCAACCCCCAGCTAGTGCCACCAGCTTCGGCTTCTTTCATTTGCATTTGCAGAGCTTACAGTTTCCTCCTGTCTGCAGCTTTCAGTTGGACAGATACTGAAAATGTAGTCAGGAGAATCGTTTACAGCAAATGCAAACAGGCTACTGGAATTATAGTGTCAGAGAGTCTTAGTGCTGACTGAACCTGAGGTAAAAGCACATCAGCCCACAGCCACTACATATATTTTCTATCCATTCTTGTGCACCAGCAATTACTCTACAAGTAGCGTTCTAAATTTCGTTCTGGATGATTTTCTGGCTCCTAGAACAGTCATCCCCAAACATCTCAGGTTCACAGCTCCTGGTGTTAGCTGGAGGTACTGCCAGGAAGGGAGTCATAACAGCACTGCTCCGTCAGCTGCTGTAAGCTGCTGTTAAATACTCACAAATAGGGAACCCGAAGGTATCCTAGACATAACTTCCCACATCACGTTCTGTCCTGAATGCAGCTCAGCCAGAACATCAGAGCTAGAGGCCAGGGAATACCAGAGTAAGTAGGTATGCTGAGGAATTAAACATAGATATGAGCTATGCCAGAGTAAATACCCTGGAAATTGCCTGTTATTTTGTCCCACAATTATTGTTCAGGTTGATTGAACTATATTATTGCATGGCGCCTACAGTGTACGAGAGACGCCTTAAAAAACTTACCGTGAAAGTTAAAACTACAAACCAAACAACTGTGTACTGTCTTATTTCCAACATCATTCACCTGTAAAGCATTCATTTGGAAACACTGTGATGTGTGTTGTGATACCTATTAAATTCTGTAAACGTGATGACAATAAGGAATGTCAAATATTTTTTGAAGACCCTTTGGTAATGTATTTCAAAACCAGCATGAAAGTGATTTTTTTTTCCCCACTTTGACAGGTGAATTATTTACTGCCTGGTGTAGTTTTCTGAATAGCTGAAGTTTTCTATCAATGAGATGAATTTAGAGTCAGGCAAGGGAAGCCATCTCACTAACCCTGCATCCAACCCCATTCCCAAGGCAGTTTGACTGTATCTACAGCACTTTCTGCTGTACTGCAAATGTCAAACAGAAGGTATAATGGATTTAATATTAGTGCTGGCCAAGGTGTTGAGGGAGCTGTTAATAATGTCACTCCAGTTATTGATCTGAAGCCTTTAGAAATCAAAGAAAAGTGAGAGATCCCCAGCTGGGGAAAGGCACAACAGTGACTGGTTTTTATTGCCAATATATTTCTACATATATAGTGCTGACTTTCTAGAATTATGTGATCATCATTAATCTTGGAGAGATTTTTGGAATCATTATGTGGTAGGGTAATATCAGGGTGACCTGTATGCATGTTAATGTTAAAATTTGCTTTCTTTCCAACCACAAGTCAGCTTTAAAAGGTACAGCAGTGATGGCAAAAACATGAATACAAACATTCAACTGTAGGGAAGTTTTGTTGATTCTGAGACCATTTACTGGTGAGGTTGAGATGTCTGGATTTGACTCTTCCCAAGAACATTGTCACTTAATCTGTCTTTTAACCTGGCATGTGTGTAACTGCTATTGCAGGAGGCTAGATTTTTCCTAATTATAATATTCATGGCTTAGCTGCCTCTGCTTGCCACTGAGCTAAATTTGGCTCCAAGTTTATATTCTTCTAGGTTCCTTTGCCACAGTTAATTCTGAAGAATTCACTTGTGTTTTCTTCTAAAATAGAAATTGATTCTTAGAATAAGTGTATGCTTTCTTCCTTCAGCCAAATTTTTCAATCTTATGGCAGTCTATACAAGGAGAACCTCTGTCTTCTTTAGTCAGCAATTAATAAATGAAAGTAAAATGTAGATTTTACGTTTCATATATATCAAATAAATATGCAGTTCCTTTCCATGTTTATACAAGGTAAATACAGATAAATCCAGCAGATAACTTGCAACAACTATCTGCTGGATTGAAGATGAAATTTGTCACTACCTCAACTGTGCCATAAAGTAGGTCAATTATAAAGAGATACAGACACATACAAGTGCCTAAATACAGTGTGTGTATGTGTGTATAGATACGTAAATATTTATGAACATACAAGAGGTACATGTTAAGTTGTGAAATCAACGATTGCAAGTGTATTTATTACATCACAAAATTAGGCAAGTATATTTATTACTATATTCCAAATCAGTATAAAAAAGGAGAAAAATCTATCTTTGCTTTCATTTGATCCCTGTGTACTGTGATAAACACATACTTAAACAGAATTGATTTTTCTGTACAAATTCTATTAAGTCCTTCATGACTATGGGGAGACCATCCAGTAGAACCCCTGTTGCACTCTGGACAGAGTGATATTTAGTGTGGTCCTGTGAGTTCTTTGGGAACAGGCGAGAAGAAACAAAAATATGGCCAGAGGATTGGAGACTGCGTGGCTCTTCTGTACTCCTTCCCTCCCTTAATAAAGGGAAAGACATAAGCGAAGTAGGCTGAAGAATCTCTGCTTGCCTCTATTGATTTCCCCAACTACTTTTTTCAGATCTATTTGATCTGGGCTCCCAGGTCAAGATTTTTGTTTCATTGATATGTCTATAGCAGTACTAATGGAGTGTGTTCCTGTGTCAGCTAAAGGGTTGTGAGAAATAAGACTAACTTGTCTTCCTGAATATCCCCCGTCTTACATGGGATTCTTCTCGGTCATACAGCTTAGTCCAGAAAAATCACAGTAATTGTGTTTGCAACTTCTCATGGGAAATAATTTCATACAGTTACTTGTGATATTCAGTCTACATGTGCATTTAGAGTACATTCCGTTCATTTTTGTACACAAGCATAATGTTCATTTCATCCTTCCCTCAAAAGCGCTTTGTTCTGAAGTCTTTCACAGCTCTTTCAGTTTGCTGTCTTAGTTTCAGGTGAAGGCCGCATTTTCCCAAACAAAAGAATCATTTTAGTCTGTCACCATATTCACCTATGTAGCCTTAAATCACCTTGGCTTTTTTTCTCCACCCTGTTATTACAAATTCACCTTTCATTTATTGTTGCCCCTCACCTCTTTTCTTGAATTTCCAACCTCCTGTGATCTCTTCCTCCTAAATTTTGCTCAGTGTCATTGTGTATCTTTCTAAATTAATTACCATTCACCTATTCATTATATCTGTTTTCTAATTGTAGGGAATTTATTTTTCATTTCACAAACTTGTTGATGGCCTTTTCAGATTAAATTAAATCACAAAATTATTTTGTGATCTACAAGTTTTGTTTATTCCTCTTTTTAAATTTTGAGTCATAAAACCAGAAATTACTGTATTTAAACAAATAATTTTAATATTTTTTGTGTTCCTCTATAATGTATAAATGCACTACAGCCTTTATTTCCCCAATCTATGGTGATATTAACTTGCCTTTCAAATATTATACTTCTAATTACAGCTGGATAGGCTGTTTCTTTTGCATATTAGAGTAGAACAGTACCGACGCTTAATAAACTGAGATATCCAACAGATCAGACCTGGCTGCTTAAAGCTCTTGGCTTGTTGCAAGTCAGCTATGTTTAATTCATCATACTACAGACTAAAACCTTGTTCTTGTCAAAATTACACAATTCTATCTTCTTTATATACACAAAACAGCAGAGATACAAAGGATGATATTACTTGGTATCGATTCAGCTCTGCAGGGAGCGGAGATCAGAGAAAGCAGAACTGGCCAAAAGGAATGTCCGCCTCCAGTGAACAATTTTACTCATGGTCACACTGGGAAAAGCCTGAAAATATTGCTTCTGTGTGAAAGGTTTGCTGCTTCAAGCTCTCAGGGCTTTTCCCAGGCAGTTTGTCACAGATACTCCTTGCTTTTCAGCTGTGAATAGTATATGACCACCTTGAATAACTTGCCTAATTTATCATTGCTTTATCATCTGTATTTGTTTATCACCAGGTAAAGCAAATACGGTGTCTCTCTGATTTTATTACATGTTACATTTTTCACTGGGGTAAGTTGCTCAACTAGGTATAGGGCAATAAAAAAATCCATTCCCTTGTTTGTTCCCTGAGTCCCCTGCGCCGCTGAATCCTGATGTTTCCAGTCTGAATTTGCCACCCCTCCAGCAGCAGCAGGTCACCTATCAGAGAGCTGTCTCTTCTGTGTCTGTACAGTGCCTAGCACGGTGAGGTTAGTCCAGGGGCTCGACAGTGCCATCTGTAATGGCAACGGTGATACTCATCTACACCAATCAGAAATATATGCTTTTTTACAGTTAGGCTATGGTGCAGGGCCATAAGCTGTCTGAGGGAATGCTTCTGTGCAACCAGCGTCCATGCCAGCTGCTCCCTCCCCAGGACCAGGCACTTCACGGGTGAATGTGGCAGGACTGAAACATAGTACTAACCCAGTCCAGCACGGGTGATTAAGGCTAATTATTTCATTAACTGTAGTTTATCAAAGTGCATTACACCTAAAGGTTTTGTAGAACATTGAATGAAAAATGTAGTTGTGCTATCATCAGTAACAGAGCTTCCTTTTTTCTGTTTTTTTTTTTTGTTTTAAGTGAATTTAATTCTGATGATAGGTGCCAGATGGAGACAGCCCTGGGGAATGAAATTGTTTGTTTATCCACAGAACATGTACAGCACGGGCTGCAGCAGTGTAGTCTTTCCCATGCTGTTTCATTGCTGTTCTCCAGCCTTGCCCTTCGGTGACAATCTATAGAGGTGGGAAGAAAGTTCACAGTCCATGCCGTGCCCAAACTCCAGGTGCTTTCCTGTGCGTATCTGCAGTAGTGCCAATTAGCATCCATTTTCATGAACTTTTTTGGCATAGGAAGTATGTTGGTCCCCCAATCCAGTCCAAATAGGCCACCAAATCATAATACAAATTAACTGCTTACCTAAATCAAATTTTAATCAGTGACCTACGTGCAAAAGATCAAAAGACTTTAGTTTCGTGCTTCCCATTCTATTTCTCCTGAGGCATCTGTTTTCTTATAATAACAGTTTTCCTCCTAGCAAGAACATTGGAATAATGATAGTACTATTAAAAAAGCCAAAACAAAAATGAAAAAAGCAAAGTAAAATAATCACTTTAATAAGATACTTTGCAAAGGGGTGAGAAATCTCATTCTCTCACTCTGCAGCCCCACACCTCTTCAGCCAAGAACAAACATTGTCAGAGAGATTTCAACCAGGAAAAAAAAAAAAAAAAAATTAATGTAATGAACATTTTCATCAAATGCGCTTAAGCCATGTATCCTAAGAATTGTGCTGATAAATTTTGTAATTCCACATAAAAACAATTAATTTTAGTTTTGGGTTTATGTTTCAGAGAAGTTGGCTAAAACCTGTGCTTTTTATTATTATTTTACAGCTTGTTTTGAAAGTGTCATAAATAAATGACTTAAATGTCCCACAAGACAAATGTTCTTTAATCATCTAATGCACTCATTTATCCTCAGCCTTAACCTTAGTACTAAATTAAGTCTCTTGCAAAAATATAACTTCATCTAAAAACACCCATCAATCCTATGTGATTTTGATAAGCGCATTTAAAAAACATAAACAATCAGACAGTTGTCAATCCAGTTGAAGTTCTGTCCCATTTAAAAGTTATTCATTAGGATATGTTCCTAATGCACCTGCTGCTAATAAAATTTTAAAGTGGAATGAACAATATTTTCAGGTTACTGCTAGAGTTATAATTTTCTGCCATTCACTAGCACTTGCTAAGAATAAAATCAAAATGCATATCAGGAAAATATCAACTTCAACTTAAAATGAGTAACTTCTAGCCTAATGGGATGCATTTTCTGAAAATATTAACATAAGTTATATTTTAATTTGCATTCCAGTTTCACAGCACCACTAGCAAAGTATGCGTCACGCCTTTGTGTTAAGTTCATTTGGTCATTACCTTTATTATCTACTCAGGAATCCAATGTACCTGGCACCATCGCACAGTAAAAAATGCGTAACATAGACATAGGTTACACGTTCAAAACAAGATATTTTGGAGAAGCTGTCATATGACGTGAATAAATAAATAAAGTGGCTGTGAGGGCATATGAAAGACTTTTAGTGGCTGATATTCACTGTAATTCAGAATTAATTCAGATTCTCTTTAGTTTAAGTAATACTTAGCCATAGTGATGGCTAATACAGCATTTTATTTTGGGGTTTTTTGACTATTGGCCTCTTTAGGAGCTGGAAAAATACTACTGTTTAGCTCTTTGGGATTCTTTCTCACTGGGGCTTTAAAATTCTAAAGAACAGATAAGAGCAAACAGCAAATAACTGGATTTAGAATAAACTCAGAAATTATCACTAAGGCCCTTCCTCTGCCACAATTTGTCAAATCTGATGATAGGAAACAAATTCTATTCATAAAGATTTTATTTTTTGGGGCCCTCTTGTGATTTGGTAGCAATTCAATTATAGTTTTGTGAGATAGTGAGCCCGGAGAGGGAATCCAGACTGACAAGAAATATGACAGGACAGTTACAGAGTGTTTATGCAATTAAACTTTCACTGACAATACCTGCGGAATGATGAATGCGTGGGCGGAGGTATGTGTGCACAAGCAATGCCCCACAAGTATTGCACATTTTTCATTATTATACAACTGTTCAGATCTTTCAAGAATAGCCTGAAGTGAGGTGGAGAGTGCTGTTCCGCAGCATGTTAACCAAATGCCTTTTTTTTTTTTTTCCGGTGGGTCTTGGTATGCCAGGTGATAAAAGAACATCTATTTTAGAGAAATGTTGCAGGAAGATTAAGATTTAGCCTGAGTTTGACATCTATTAATTTTGGATTCTTAAAATGGTTTTATTCTTTTTCTATCTGCAACTTTATATCATTTCAAAACTGATAGATACTGCATAATTAAACTGCAAGGTTATTCATTTTTGCGTAC
Organism: Opisthocomus hoazin; assembly: GCF_030867145.1. Classification (NCBI taxonomy): domain Eukaryota; kingdom Metazoa; phylum Chordata; class Aves; order Opisthocomiformes; family Opisthocomidae; genus Opisthocomus; species Opisthocomus hoazin. Next base: position 44,940,496 of record NC_134420.1, read on the forward strand.
AGGTGCAAAGGGCACTATAAAAGTAGAATTTTCCTGATTGTAGATTAGAAAAGAAAGGAGAAGCTTCAAAGACTTTTGTAGAAAACCACAAAAGCTTACAGAGTAGATTAATTAGTTTGATCATAGTCTGTGTTTCAGTATGTCTGTCTTCCATGGAAGTATAAAATCAGTTTGGTTTAGAGGCTCTGAAAGATTGAAAGATCTACCTGCCAGGCTATTACAGTAGTTATTTTTACTTTTCATATGAAGTTGCTCATTTGTAGTGGGGGTTTGATTTTGAAAACATACTGTTAAAACAAGTTGACCTGGACTACCTCTTTTCCAAGCAGTCCAAGTACAACACTAAGTTAATTCCTGCAAACCTTCTGTTCAAATACTGCTGTACACTAAACAAAAAGAAAGTGAAATAACTACAATGTGATTGCTTCCCAGAGAAGCTGAGCAGAGCACTATCTGTGGACTTTGGATTGCTGTGGACAGAGGCTGAAATAGCATGACTGACCCTAGAAGTACGAAGTAAGGGCCTGGCAGGTAAATTATTATAAAATCACCATTCAAATATTATCTAGAACCGTGCTGATTTCTCAGAACTTTATTTAACTTCACTGAAGTAAATGTTGGATGTTCAGAATTTGGTTCCTACAAGCCTAAATTCAAATCATTAGCAGTAAGAAAAAGCTGTTTCCTATTCATTCACACTTACCAAATCTTTCAAAAATTGAAGTCTGCTTCAAATAATGACAATCTAAATAAAAAGGTGGCTTGTTGCAGTGAACTGTTTCATGATTCTAAATGATGTAAGCTAGATTGCAAAATGGAAACTATTTGTTTGTTTATTTATTTATTTATATGAGCAGTTATCTCATGAGAAGCAGCTCCTGAATTTTTACTCCTTCTTTCTAGAGATGGTTGTTTCCTATCTTCCGAGGTCCCCAGTGAAGTCAAGGGAAATGTCCATTCATCTTCCTGATTTACATGCAGACATCTCTTCTCATTTTGAAGGAATGACAGTATTTATTTGACTTGTACGCAGCAAACATAATCTCACGGCTTAAGTTACTCAGTATCAAAAGTTATTGTGTATTGAAAAAAATCTGATTTTCCAAGAGCTGTTTCTAATACCTACTAAAATTGATAGCAAGAAAAAAATTGTTTTCACATTACTTAGGTGTTAAAATTACATGGTGGTGTTCCTTTATTTTCAAAAACCAAACCTAATCCTGTTAATTCAAAGTGAATAACAAACAGGACTAAGACTTTTTCCCAAGTTGTTACATTTATTCAACCTGCTTGTGTTTTGTTCTTCATCATAATTATTTCCAAGTCAAATCTGCGCTGATTTCCTTGCGGACCCACATACCTCTGACTAACTTAAAGAATTGAGCTGGGATAATTCACACTATTCCTTGGGGGTCATGTTCTCTGTTTTTTTCAAGGACATTTTTATTACAAAGCTGATGAAATTTGCATATTAATTCATTTCTTTCAATTTTTTAAGATTAAATGTTGTCAACATGTATCAGTGCAAGGCTCTGACAGTGCTGATGAAATGGGTCAGTCAAGCTTGAACATTTAGAGTAATGCAGCCATCTGCAACCCCCAAGCCCCTTGTGTAGTTTAGTGCTACCATTGCAACTTGATTAAAAAAAAGTTTTATTCAATGCAGGATATTAAAACATTATCTGTGAAATGATATGTGTTACTCCTGCCATTTGCAGGGAAAGTGTATTTGACAACAAAATGGATCTAAGGATCTCCTTGCTGATTTAGAGTTAGTGCTTTGTCAATCTTAATTAAACTCCAGTAGGAAAAATGTAGGGGAAAATAAAGAGTTTCTGCTGTGCCAGAGCTTAGAAGTTATTAAACTGGGCTTAATGTCCCCTCCTAGCCTGTATTTTTACTGTTTGAAAAGCAGTGTTATTTACGGGAAGGAATTGCCTAAATCCTCGTGTCTCAGGGGCCCTGGAAAGCAGTTGCATTCTTCTGAAAATACCAAGACTTAACAGAATCAGAGAAATTAGAAATGGAAAAGAACCATTAGGTCAATTTATCTATCCCCCTGCCAGTGCAGGAGAGTTCCCTACAGTATTGCTGTCTTACAGTTAATAGTCATGGATTTTGAGTCACCGTTTCCCAAGTACTTATGAAAGTATTTGCTGTGCAAGCTGCCTGAGTTCATTTTATCTTCAGTGATGGGACGGATATCCTTGTATTCTAGTATTCTGAAGTTTTAATAATCAGATTCTAGATGCAATGTATATAGACACTCAGTAATATCTTTACTTCTCTTTAAACACCTACTGTGCATTTCCGTCATGTAATGTTTTATTAACCTGTGTTTACTCAGCATCTTATTTGACAAGTAGTCCCTTCGATATCAATGAAAACAATACACAATAACCTCAATAATTAACCAGTATAAATCAGCATAACTACCTTGGTTTTAAAGGTGTGGAGTCAGTTGTGGGTTTGGCCCAGGACCTTTTGAAATCACCAGGTCTAATTTTGAAGTTAGGGCAGTTAAATCCACCCATAACACCAAAACAATGTTAACTCAAATGACAAGTTTCAGATGTGAGCTTACTTCTCTGCAATTACTGCCACAACTTAATCAGTTGATGTATTTCAATAGAAACTGCTCCTGGTCATAGATGTGCTCACAGTTGCTACTTCTGATAGCCCCAGCAATGTACGTTGGCCTTAGCTGGACAAAAAAAATATCATCTTGGCTTGCAGACGTAAAGACTGACTTCTGCCTGGAGTATGAACACAAAGCATGAATGCTAATAATAATCAGAAAACAACCTTCCAGCACCCTGTATCTGTGGAGGAGAAGATGACTCAAATATTAGTTGATTTGTATGGCAGAGTTGCTATCCTGATAATGTACTGGTTTTATTTTCAGGCAGTCACCTCTGCAGAACTTATGCTGTAATAGGACAGTGTATTTTCAAATTCAAGCTTCCTTTAATACATGTCATACAGGAAGCTCGGGTTAATCATATCTAAGACTGTAAACAACATTACAGGACCGTTGCATTTTTTCTAAGCTGCATATTTTTTCATTTGGTGGACTAATAAAAGATTTAGGAAATATCATTAGGTAGGCATTGGATATCCTTTTAATACAAAGACGAATCTGAGCTAGTAGCACCTAGATTTTAAGACCAAACTCAAAAAGTTGTATTGGGTTGAAAAATAAAAATCCAGCTTCACACTATAGCAGAGTCTGAAAATGTCAGATATGAAATATTTAAACTGTGGAACACAATCTTCAACTTTGGGCTATAAAAGTTTAATTTTATGAGTTGCTGTTTCTCCAGTTGTTCGATATTTTTAATTCTACAAATCCATGTTTATTAGCTTTCAAGGTTTAAACAGTGTTACTGAGTCTATTGAAAGTAAATGATACTGACTTCTGAGAAATACAGTTACTATGATTTGTTTTCTATGTCTACGTTCAAGATAAAGGCAAAAGAAAGAACAAATAAAAGGAACTGATTAGCACAGTTCTCTCTTTTAATACTTGTAAAATCACCTAAAGTGCTTTGCTATTTATTCTTCCATACACTACAAGAAACAGATCAAATTGATCTGGAATGTGATTTTTTGAACAGTGATAATTTTAACATATGTAAAGAGCAATTTCAGCATCTTTAATTCTATATATTCATATTTTTACAGTCATCAATTGTAATGCCCAAATGAAACCTCCTTCCACTCTGTGATCTTCCCAAATATTTTGCAATAGCAGTTCTTTGTCCAAAATCCCAGTCCTGTTAAAGTTGATAAGCCAAATCATGCTGCCATTGTAAACAACGCAAATCTCCGACTTACGTAATGAAGTTGTTCCAGTATTATGCATAATGTTATCCAATTACAGTGGGCGTGAGCACTTCCTTGAACATCATGACCTCTTCTTGTTTGCATATCCATGATATTTTTTTCTTCTATGCAGGATTTCCTTATACAGTAAGAACATAGGTTGAAATACATCTGGTTAGCATTTTCTATGTGAAGTACAACTACAATCAATCCATTAGATAAATTCATTGCAACAAAGTAGTCTGCCACATTAAATACTGTGGGTAATTTAGCAAACTTTTGTTTTTACCTTTGGATTTTTAAACAATGAATGCTGTTAGCTTTGGTAAATAACAACAGCTTTGTTTTGGCAGTAGCTGCTGCAGACTCCTAAATCCAAGTTATTTTATCTAACAATGTTTTGATTAAATTTATTCCTCTCTACCTAACTTAATTTTTTTTTATTTAAGGCAGTTTTCAAGCTATGAAGGAAAGTAAATTTACTGTAAATCTAGACGCTTTTCTGCTAGCAAAGAATTTCAGCATATGTTTGCTTTATACCTTCCATTTTATATATATAACTGATCCTACTTTTGAACTGTGAGATTTCCTTTCTCAGAAACAAATTCAGAATTTATGCTTGCATCTACGATCTGCAGGCAGGTTGGTACCTCCACATAAGGAAAAAATATTTTTAAAATCTTCTGTAAGTTTGAAGAGGAAATTTCCCCTGCCAATATCTGCATGTAAATGTTCTTCTTCCATCTTAAATAATAGTTCTTACAATGCACAATATGTGTGCTGCAAATAAAGCAGTCAGGTTTTGACAACTTATGTTTATGAAGTCTTTGTGTTTGACTGGATAACAGTGATCACACATCCTAAAAAAGATTTTGCACACTTTATTTTTTGTGCTCTGAGCTGCATGATTCCAAACATACATTATGTTTATTTTAAGTTTCATGGCAGCAGGCATTGTTGAAACAAGATACCACCAGCTGAAAACAGTGGATAATGTTAGATCTTACTGATCATGACATTTTTACAGGATAATTTGAAGTCAGAATGAAGTTGTTGAAATTATTTCTTCTCCACATTTGTATATGTGTAGAAATCCCAGTCCGTAAGCATGCAGGATGCAAGTGGTTCATATTCAGCCATGTTGGCCAGGAAAAGGCTAACAAGTGAGCAATACTGAGTGAGTTTTCCTTAGAAATTGAGGAAAAATTTCTTTACTGAAAGAGCAGTCAGGCATTGGAGTAGGCTGCCCCAGGAAGTGGTGGAGTCACCATCCCTGGAGGTGTTCAAAAAACACATAGATTTTGCACTTTGGGACATGGTTTATCAGGCATGGTGGTGTTGGGTTGACAGTTGGACTTGATGGTCTTAGAGGTCTTTTCCAACCTTAATGATTCTATGATTCTATGAGGGAGATAAAAGAGTCAACTAATCTAATTAAAGAATAATGGTGGATGCATTTGATTACCCAGAAACTTCACACCTTGACAAAATTTCAGTGAACACTTCTTGATACTTGAGACACTTGTGCCTCTTGGCACACAGAAGTGACAGGTCTGTTTTCTACCTTAATATTCCATATTATAAAGGAGTTGGTTCAAAAATAGTTATAGTTGAGCCTCTAATATAATTCTGTTCAATATCACAGTGTAGGTAGAAGTATTCACATCACAAACTACCACTGCTAATAGCAAATAAGCTGGGATATTTTGAATAAAGGAAAGAGCTGAACATAACCCATACAGGGAAACTGTAATCCCTAGATTCATTAGCCTGTATTGGGAAACTGTAATCCATAAATTCATCACGAAACTCATTTAAGTAATGACAACTGAGTGGCATCATGTGTGAACTTACTTAGAGTAGTAATGACTCCCTAAATTGTGAAGTTCCTGAGGTTTTTGTGAAACATCTTTCAGAAAAACTAGGAATCCATCATAGTAAAGACAATAGGAATACGTCAAGTACAGGCAGTTAAATGCAAGGTGGTAGTCTGTAGTAATGAGGGCAAGACTGAAAAGAAATTTGGGTTACATCCAAAAAAACCCCAATAAAGTCTATTTAATGGTAGATACAAATGAACTACTCAGATTGCTGAATTTGCATGGAATAAAGGCAGTTTAGTTTATGTTCTCTCCATTAGTCTAAAGCACAAACAACACAGGTTTTACAATTGTTCACGGAGATCAAAACAACTGCAATCAAACCCCGAGATTTCAAAAGAGAAAAAAGATCTCCAAACAAACTCATATGTTCAGGAGCAGCAGATCAGCAGGTCTAGATGGCATATAACAAAAGAAAAAAATATGAAGGAAATGTGAAATGGCCAAGCTGCTAAAAAATATACAATGCTCCAGTAAAATGGCAACCAGAAAGCTGCAGGGTGACAATGATTACCTAGGAGAGAGACATTTTCCTTACAAAAATGTTTTTCCTACAAAAATGTATTGGAAAACAGTACTAAAATTATCTTTAAAAATTATGTGGTTTTATATGTGCTATTTCTATTAACACAAACACATGACATAATGCAACAAGTATGAAATGGCTTTAGACTTGAATCGCAAAAATGACTGGAGGTATAGGAATATTTATTTCTGAGGAAAGATGTAAAAGACTAGAATTGTTTTCCTCATGGTACCCTAGGTATCTTTTTACAAGGAGACAAAATCATGCAGTAAAACTCCTGTGGAAGATCAGTGAAACAGGTAAAAGGAAGCACATTTGTCAAGTGCTGTGGACGTATGGAACTCATTGCCACTAGCTATTCCTGCAGTCAAGAGCAGAGTACACTTCATAAATATGTGGGCATTTATATACAGTGACAACATTCCCTTCTAATTTAAGTTAAAATATTTTTATAGAGGAGTGTATTGTGCTTTAAGTCAATTTAGACACCAGCTGGTGATTTGAAGAGCTACGGATATTGACTATCTGGACTTCTGTAAGGCCTTTGATACAGTTCCCCATAACATCCTTCTCTCTAAATTGGAGAGAAATGGGTTTGATGGGTGGACTGTTCGGTGGATGAGGATTTGGTTGGATGGTCGCATCCAGAGGGTAGTGGTCAATGGCTCAGTGTCCAGATGGAGATCAGTGACAAGTCCTTCAGTGTTCCATATTGGGACTGTTTAACACCTTCATCAATGACATAGACAGTAGGATCAAGTGCACCCCCAGCAAGTTTGCAGGTGACACCAAACTGAGTGGTGCAGTCGGCATGCCTGAGGAAGCCATCCAGAGAGACCTGGACAAGCTTCAGAAGTGGGCCTATGTGAACCTCATGAGTTTCAACAAGGCCAAGTCCAGGGTCCTGTACCTGGGTCGGGGCAACACCTGGTCTCAGTACAGGCTGGAGAATGAAGGGATTGAGAGCAGCCCTGCCAAGATGGACTTGGGGGTTCTGGTGGATGAAAGGCCAGACATGAGCCAACAGTGTGCGCTCACAGCCCAGAAAGCCAACCGCATCTTGGGCTGCATCAAAAGCAGTGTGGCCAGCAGGTCAAGGGAGGTGATTCTGCCCCTCTGCTCCGCTCTGGTGAGAACCCACCTGGAGTCCCATGTCCAGCTCTGGAGCCCTCAGCGCATGGAAGACATGGACTTGTTGGAGCAGGTCCAGAGGAGAGCCACAAAAATGGTCAGAGGGATGGAACACCTCTCCTGTGAGGAAAGACTGAGAGAGTTGGGGCTGTTCATCCTGGAGAAGAGTAGGCTCCAGGCAGACCTTAGAGCAGCCTTTCAATACTTAAAAGGCGAAGACGGGGACAGACTTTTTAGAAGGGCTCATGAGCTTCTGCAAACTGGTCATTTCACGTTACGCTTATGCCTTCTCTGAATAACCTCCTCCTGGGATTTCTTCAGGCAAAAGGTAGTAGACCTTGGAATATGGTGGTTAACAAATGAACAACATCACACTCAGAATATGTTATGCACTGAAAATGACAGCGGCCTGGAACAGAACCTAGAGATTGTAACAGACATTGCTCACTTTTCTCCCTTTTCTCAGCAATGATGGCCACTGTTGGAAGTCCATCTAATCTGGGATACTTGACTCTATAGACTCTCAAACCATTGTGTCTGTTCTGTGTTTCTGGTCAGGACAGGTTGCCTATAGCAGCAGAAATATCTTGTACATGACACCTGTACATTGTCCTGCAGTACATCTGCTAAGACATTGAACTATGAATCAGTGTATTAGAGAGGCAGCATTCTTGTGCATTTGTTTATCTTTATATTGAGATATGCATTATCACTGCTAAATAAACAAACACAATGAAGTTACTATACTTACCTCCAAGTTTCAGGACTATAATTTTGATTTGGCAGTTTTCCCTGTGGCTTTGTAGTTTACAAAATCAGTGGTAAGAGGCTATAAAATCACAGCTGCATTCTGAGCCAGAGATGAATCTAAAGATGAAGACTAGGATAATCAAGTGTTGTTCGAGGAATACAGCTTGGGGAAGTGGGCAACAGGGAGAGGGATTGAACCTGGAAGCAGCGCAGTTAATCGCCTGTTCTAAGGATTGCACTCATACACTCCAGATAATAGGGAGAGGGTGGAAGGAGGAATTTAGAGTAGCTTAAAGTCATTAAGTGAGAAAGACTATACAATTTCTTCTCTGTAGCAATATAAAGTACCTTATTTCAGGTCAAGAAGGGCTTTGCTTACTGTAAATCTCACAAAGTTTATGCCACCCCAGGTACAAACTTCACACTAACTTGTTCACTCTGGGGAAGGTTCACAGTTTGGTTTTGTTTTTTCGGGGGTTTTTTTGAGCAATAATAGTCTTTGTAAGATGGCTGCAGTGTCAGCATTTATCTTGAAACTCTTGGATATTAGTTTTGACTGCAGTCACCTTTCTGACAAGTGTTATTGCGACTATGTTTTATATCCCTGTTCAGGATGATTTCTAATGATAATGCTCTGTCTACCTCACTGCTTCACACTAAATTATAGATGCCACTATGACAGGACAAACTATATCCAAGTGCTAAACTCTACTCCCTTTGTGTGATGTCAGTGCCTTCACTACTTTGTGCCTGGAATTAAAAACAGAATAGGAAGATATGCAAAACATTTCTGCTTAAAAATAATGTTCTGTCAGTTATTAAACAAGTGATATTTCATTTAATCAGCTCAAGGGGATTATTTTAAATGAAAAGGCAGAGAGTATGATTTTATTAACACATTCCTGCCCTAGAGTCCTACTATAATAATTCTTTACTTGACTAAATTAAAAAGTTATAATTCAGTCCATCCACAACAAAGACTTATGGATAGTTAAATTTCATTAGTTTTTCTATGTTGAGTTGTGCATGGAATAAAGGGAAGGAAGGCATCATGTCTCCAGAAAATATGTCCTGAAGTAAACATTAGTTTATGAATACAAACAAACCAGACTTTTAGTGAAGAATGTTATATTAACCAGTTCCCACTTGTTAATCTGATACCTTCAGCATTAAAACGATGTTATTTGTGCTATCTCTGTGCATATGTGTTTGCTAAAACAAAGGCTTTTATCAAGTAGTGAATTTTTTCAGCCTAGAGAATGTGAACTAGGGCAGACTAAACCTACTACTCTTATCAGCCTGAGGGTAATTACACTTGTTGTGTTGACTATAATACAAGAATTCTCTATAAAACATTTTGACTGACAATTTTTAATTAATTAGGCATTGGAAACACTACTGAAACTTAGCAGGAGGATACGCAAAAGCCATTTGAATACACACATGTGTACCTGCACTAGCATGCACATACACACATTCATGCAAATCTATCTGCAGAAGCAAAGAAATAATAAGGGTGTCACTAGTCACTCCATAATTAAGACTGCGCTGAGGTTGCCAAGTGTACTTAAAATCTTGTTTTAGGTGCAATAAGTAAATATTTCTATGTATATGACAATATACATAAGACTTTTTTCCTCTTTCTTGTTACGAAGTTTTAAGAAAATAGGGTCTATAGCTGTCCTTAAAATTTTGGAGGATGGCGTTGACTATTAAACCCAGAACAAGCAATTTTTAATATTATTTTAGGCTAAAAGTATACCAAATTCTCAAAGTGGATCCTAGATCTTTGTAATTTTAATACTCTGTAGGTCCGTGTTTTGAAATGAGAGTGTAAATATGTTCACTTTCATCTTGTATGTCTCAAACTTAAGACAGCTGACTAAATTCTGGTCTTGTTTATGGATATAAATCTTAAGTAACTATACTGAAATATTTGGTGATATTCTGCATTTGGTCCCATGAAAACTGAGAGTAGAATTTAATCCCATTGCTATAAAAAGAAATTGGATATTACTCTGGGAAGGTTAAAAACATTCTATCTGATATCATGTCAGACTGAAAACTGTATAATAAATAAGAAAACAAGTGGTAGCTCAGACAACTGAAAGCAAAGAGTAGGTAGCTAAATATTGCAAATAGATGGACAGACCAAGTTATTTTTTTATAAATTCCATCTCAGAGGATTACTTCATTTATCTTTTGAGAGAGACTTTCTCATTACAAGAGGTATTTCACTAAAAAATTAATTGTTTATTAAGAATTAATTAAATAGGTTAGCATGGGACTATCTGATCAGGGAATACCAGTCTCAGTACTTTGAACTTGCTGGTGCTGCAGTGGTTGTAGTTAAGACGTTATATTGGAGCTTTCCTTCATTGGAAAGGTTTGTGTCAAGAAAATCTTTAATATAAAAATAAAAAAACAGTTCATGCATAAAGCATGACGCCCTGAAGCATATTAGGTCTGTTTATCTCTCTGTTTAAAATGAACGGTACCTGGTATAGTTTACATAACAAGGCAAGGATCAGTTCGATAAAGCATTTATATCACCTGGGGAACACGCTGGCTCATTTCCTCAACACCTTTCCGCATGACTCATTCACCAGCAAGTATAATAGCAAACAGAGTTTTAATAGGTCAAGAGCAGAGGACTTGCTTGTGTTAAAGTGAAAGACATTTCAGTCTGCCCTTTGACAAATAGCTCATATTTCAAGCCCAGGTCTCTGCAGCTGATCCTTGAATGATAATTATTGATTAAATCTTTCATGGACAAATCCTTAATTGCATTTGATCAGTTGCAGCCTTAAAGAAGTTTTTTTTAAATAGACAAGTTAAAGCTTACTCCTTATGTGGTATACATAAAATGTGTAGATTGTCCAGGGGGGACCAAATAAGGGACCAAGATGGACAGTTGCCCCCCAGATGCAGTGGCAAAGCTCTAGTGACCTCATTAGAAACAGGATTTTACCTCAGAACATTAACATTTTTGGTAAATACTACAGTATAAATCTGCGAGTTAACATTTGAAAACACTTTTTTAAACAAATGAATTTCAATTTAGTTTGCAATTAAAATCTGTTGTTAGACTAACAGATTTTTTTTGTCACTCTTCCATTTTGTTTAATGTAATCCAGGATATGAGTCACATTTGCTTGTTGTTTCTATATGTGAAGCAAATACTGTAGCTGCTGTTTCTGTCATAGCACATCTGCTCTGCTGAAAACTGCAAAATGATAGATAAACACATGGACAGGAAAAGAAATAGATGAATAACATTTTGTAATTATTTTTTCAGTGAACAGTAATCGTCACCAAATGTCTTTGCAGTTCAAAGGCTATTTTTGTTAAGCGGACATACATGGAGCTTCCATGCAAGCTATTGTATCTTTTTGGTATTTTTATTTTAAGTACTGAAAAATATGTTTTCCCCCAACTGGCACTTTCAGGACTGCATAGTAAAAGCAATATTGTGTTCATCAGCTGTCCCAAAACCAAGGGAAAAATTGTTCAGTGAAGAGAAGAATTATTATACTTTGCCTTTTCTGGAAAGTTCAGCCGTGGAATACATCTTCCTTAGAGCATAATTAATAACAATTTGTGATGCTTTTATGCACAGATACAATTCAGAGTATCTGTTCACTATATATAATGTAACAAAAATAAGCTGATATCACTTACAGGATACGTATCTAGCATCCCAGTTGACATAAATCAATAATTGAGCCATAGATAAATAGATTAGATGTGGCAATAGGAAGAGAAAAGAAGCTGAGAAGAAAATCCACAAAAATAATTTTGCAAAGCTTGTCTTACTTTTTCATCAAAAACTAAGCAAAATAATCTGACAAGAGCAGAAATCAAGTCATGTGGCAAATTCTTGTACTTTACTATTATCAGACAATGTAATACAGCACATGACACTAAAAGTAATAATGTATTGTCAAAGGACAGGGTGTTAATACTATGCCTTTTGTTCAGAAGTGTCCAACCCCAGCAGCCTTTATGGTAGCTTCTTCATATGCTTGGTGCTCTTCTAACCACACACGCCCATGCATTGTGCTTTCCTTCCTCCACCCAGACTGTGCTTCCCTTCCAGAGACAAAGAACCCAGGAGAGCTGCTCCAATGGCAGCTCTGTTGTCTGCACAGAAGCAAGGTCTATGTCTCTATGTGCTGCTGGGCAGCTGTTAGATATAAACCCTTGGGAATATATGCCTTACACAAGCTCAGAGGGGAGGAGTTGGGGCAACTCTCGGCACCCCAAGGTGCTCTAGCATACCCAAGGAATCTGTATATAGATTGTGGTTAGCGAGATGCTTTTTCTATAGACTTTTTGTTTGCATGAGCTCTTTGTCAGCACATTTGTGACTGCTGACTTCTAGTGTCTGGCCTGCAGATGACATCAGTCCTGGTACTACTGCCCCTGGCAGAGATTCTCCAGTGGCTCAAGTGTGAGGCAACATGTGGCACAGGAGCAGAAGGAACTGAGCACATATCTCCTCTACACAGTCCTCTACTAATCCATGGAGATGCATGGGGGTTGTCACTTGGGACAGGGAAATTACACAGACAGGCTAAACTTTGACTGAAAATGGGAGAGTAGTATTGTGCGCCCTGCATTCAGCAGCTATGTGGTACAAAGTACACAGGGGACAAAATATCAGCAAATTACTTTGTTTCTCTTGCTTCCCGCGTTACTTGCCCCTCTCTCTCTTCGTGCTTTAGAAGAATAAAATATATTCCTCAAACACCTGTCCCTGTTGCCATGCTGCATGTCATCACGGTTTCTGCCGTGGTTTTGGCTTTTGTTGCTTCAAGGTGCTATCCCTGTATGACCTAAATTTTCTCGATCCATAGATCTTTGGCATTATGGAAGCTTTGTGAAAAAAGGCCCATCATCATTCATACAGTTCAACATAAACATAAAGAGCTGTATAATTAAATATGTCTGTAAAGGAACCTTTTAAGACAGATTGGCTTATTAGAATTACATTATTATGAATCTATTTCTATGTATTAGGTAAGGGGACTACACTGGCAAAAAAATGTGCCGTGTGCCTCTAATCATAACTCCTAAGTTCTTTTTAATGTCCTAAATAAGTGACCTAATTTTCAGAAATGGTGAGAACCAATTCGTCTCTCACGTGATTTCCATGACAGCTTTCAAGTGCAATTTTAAAGCTGACTTGCAGGATCAGGTCCTGCTACTGTCAAATGAGGTGAATTAAGGAAGCTGTGTATTCCTCTGAACTGCTCTGCTGTGAGCTATCGGAGTCAAATAAAACTGGGCAAGGCAGAATAGGATTCGTGCATTAAAAAAAAAAGAAAAGAAAACTCTGCCAGTGAAATTTAGATCAGCAGAATAGTTTGCCATATTAGAATTCAGTCACAAATCAGCTCCAGAAATACTGCTCTAGCAAAGAAAAAGAGCTGCATGCTGTTCATAACAATAAGTGGTTAGGGCTTCACTCATACACTTCCCCTGAAAGAAGTGGTCTTCTAATTAAACAATGGTTGACAGAAATCACATCCAAAGAACAGAAGGAAAAGAAATGGAAAACTCATGATTGTTCCTTTTTATATTACAGTGCTATGAACTGAACTACAGTTTATCACAAAACTAGAAGTTTTTTCAGTTCAGCCTGCTGTTTATATTAAAAGAAAATTACATATTAACATAAAGCTATGAATCCAGTTTTAAATTCTTCTGATGTCAAAAGGCCCTTCATACTTTTCAGATGAACCTTGTTAAATACCTAGCTCCCTCTTCAGCCCCATCCTTTACTTACAGACCTGATGATGGTACCTGCAGTTGTGCCACTGTATCTAGGACTTCCAGATCAGACGATTCTTCTGTGCTAATTCTAATTTTGAACTCTGTTGACCACAAAACTGATTCACTGGCCATAAAAGTAAATCAAGCACAAAGCAAATCAAAACTTGGAACATATCTTATTTATGGGCACAGCGCTCAAGTTTACTTGCTGGATTGCCAGTTTACTCAGCAGCTTTGTTCCACAGGAATTCTGCTTGCTTTTACCTGTGCTGAGGTTATTCATCAAAAGCCTCTCTACTGTCTTACTAATACCATGGTTTTCCACCCCAGACTGTAGACAAGCAGCTGTTCTTTCTCCTCAGAATATTTTAGTGGTTTTTAATTACTTGCTACTGTAAATAGTGGTTGTGTTGACTAACTGCTGCATTTCACTTTCACTTTTGTCAAACTGGAATTGCATTCAGATACCTGCATGTTGTAGTATGTTAAATCCCAAGACTGGGTGCATGCACGCTTCATGAAGGAGTACTTTTGTACTGTAGGTTGTTCTGAGACAGGACATAAGCAGGGTAATACCTCCCAGACTGTAGGATTTGGTATGTGACTTGACCTAAAAGACTCAAAATGGAAGGTGAGAGCAAGCTCCACTTCTAAAGCTCTCCTGTACTAACAGTCTATCACAACTCTTCTTTAACTTAGCATGTGACTCAGCTGCTCATTCAGGTCAGACCTTTTTGCCAAGGTTAGGCTTCATCTGAGAAGAGGGACCTATACTTGCATGCTTACATAGTGATGCAGCTTCTCTTTGGCTTCTCACATTTGAAGTGTGGGACAGGGAGCTGAAAGCGAGTAGAAGTATTACCCCAGGAATATGAACGGTGCCAGTGGTGCAGCAGGAGCCAGGGAGCTTCAACATGGCTAAAGCCTCTTAATCTTCCTTGATATATGCATGTCTAAGCATATCTTAATTCCCAAGTCACTTGTGCAGGTGCGGATTGAGCTGTGTAGCCATTTTGACATTGCAGTACAGAAGAACAGACAAAGATGATCATTATATTCAGGCTGAGTTCTGCTGTTTGTCATTTATTAATGTTGTGGCATTTATGCCGTAAACTCTTTCTAACTTCTGAAATCTCTTTTGGGAGACCCCCATGAGAAATGTAGTCCAAGGGTGTTTGCTGGATCTGTTTAACATTTATGTAAACAACAGCATGGTCGTCATGGAAGGTCCTATACAAATTAATCATCAATATTACTCATCAGTTTTTATGAACACACATCTCTATGTTGTATAAATATCAGCTGATCCATTTTCATGAGTCACTTATCTTCTAACAACAAAACTTTATGGTTCACGATTTTGCATCAAAAGCTAATCATTGTCTCATGGCTCCGTTAGTGTTTGACAAAATGGACCTTCCTGGAGAACATTCAGTTCTTGTAGATGGATGTGACACTTCAGGCACTCAAAATACACTTAACAAAGGAAAAAGAAATGAGCACTTCTTACATGTTCAGCTTTACCTTTAGGAGGTCTACAGAGATTTTGGTTTCTGTTTGCACTAATCTTATGTTAGTGTCTGTCATATTACATTAGCAAATTTAATCTTTGTTAATGTGATAGAAAGTTGCTAATACAATGAGACTCATTATATTAACAACTTTTGCATCATGTTCGCAAAAGCAAAATTTGCTAACAGAATGCAAAAATTACCAAAATGATGATTCAATCATTATCGTTATCCTAACATCTGATTATATTACGCAGCTACTAAAATTTTATATATGAAATCACTATTTGCACTCTACGGGAATTTTCTAGGAGAATTTGGGGTTCCTATATAGGAAAATACAAATACTTTTTAACAAAAGCTTTTTAAAGATATGGATTTTCTTTTGCATTGTGATATAAATATCACTTAATCAAAGTCATTCTCAAATTAAATTTCTGAACATAGGAAACTTTTTCTATAGAGCAGTGAATCACATAATGAGCTATGTCATGACTAAGCCAGTAAGAAAGTGTAAAGAGAATGTGGATCACTGTTGGTCTTGTACAACCTTTTGGCTTTGAAAAGTAATGTCATATTACAAGTCACTTTTTGCAGTATATGAGAACTTACTTATGCAATATTTCATTAAAACATGTTCATTTCACCTTTAGGATATGTATTTTTTGTAGCAAGGCGTGCATGTATTGTAGAATATATTTGCATGTAAGATTTATAGCCTTCCCTGATTACCTTATAACGGTCCATTAAAAATGGACCAGGATTAAATTAAAATTATGATAATATTTTTAATACACAGAATATAATCTGACAGTAAAACTTTTTAATTGCAGTATATAAAGTGCTACATTTATAATTTCTTGTAAAACAGTCAGATTATTATTATTCTCTATAAAACCTTCATTCTTATACAAGCTATGTAATAACAATCTTTTAACTTTAAAGATTAACTGTAAAGATTGGGGAAATGGACTTCAGCATAGAGTCTGCATGAACAATCCCATAAAGGTAATGTGCAAGCTTTGCAAGCTGCTTTCTGCCATGTAAGTAGTAGAGTGGGGAAAACATAGGTAGCCATTTGAATACATAATGTGTACACAGAAAAGGCAGACATCTTAGGCCAGCTGGAAGATGGAGCTTCTCAGTTATGAAAAGATGTTGCACTTCGTGTGTTAAGTCCGTTCAAGGATCTGTAATGACTTCAGCTGAGAGTATTTGAATTTTTCAATACTCAAAGAAGAGAACCACAGGCAAGAAGTTCACCATGGATCTCCTTGGCTTCAGAATTTACTCCTACCTTAATATAACTCAGCTTTATGTTGCTGCTTTTGACTTCTAGAGAAAGTACATCAGAATGTCCCAATTCAAAGCCAGCAAATGAAGAAAACAGAAGGTCAAGGAGTTGTGTATCCCTTCTGGAGAGACTCGATTTTTTTTCTGTGCTACTGGTTACTTAGAAACCACTGGAGAATTTTAAACATGGTGGTGGATGTGTAAAGAAGAGAAGCATCTCCTGCCACAGATCTTCATATGGAAGAGGAATTTCCTAGGAACACAGAAATTCATAGAATATATGAGTGAACATTGTCTATCTAGCCTGCTAACTTGTCTTTTAGAGTAGCTGGTACCAAATATTTTCAAACCACATATGAAATCTACAGAGTGGTATCTGTACCTTATAAGTTGAAGCATGACACTTGACATCTTGTGTAAACTTTATTATACATAGTGTAGCATGGTTATTTGTGTTAGCCTCATAGATATTTAGTCCTTCTTTTGAAGTGCTTTTGTATACGTATTGACTGTGAATTGCATAGATTGCATGTTGTGGGGTAAAATATTTCTTTTTATCATTTTGCCTTTATCAGCTCAAAATGTGTTTTCTCTTCAATTTATTGGAAATCTTGTTCTTATATTATCTTCTATGTATCATTCATTATTTTGTGTACCTTTTGTCACATCACTTCTTATTTATTTTCTCTCAAAGCTAAATATTTGTAATCTCATTAATCTGTCTGCAGATGTCCTTCTACTAGAGTTTTCCTGTTTCCATTATTTTTCTTTTTAATAGCGAATGACCAGAACTGAAAACAATACTCAGCGTAAAGCTTAGAATATAAATTTACATAATGCCATTGTAATATTTTCTTATTAATTTTAGATTCATTTTTATTGTGTTCTAACATCTCATTTAACTTTTTAGTCATAACGGTCTCCATACGGAGCAGATGTTTTCACCGAGATATTTCCATTCCCTTTTACTGCCTAGTTATAGTTATTTAAAACTCCTCAATATACAGGAGTGGCTTCTTCCAAAGTGTGCTACATCTTGCACTTGTTAGCATGAAATGTCATCTGTTGCTCTGTTGTCTGCTCTGATTCCTATTTAGGTCCCTCACATTTTCCGCTTGATGTTCTTTTGATGTAAATAGCTGCATTTTTAGGTCATTCTACACAGACACTCACTATTCAAGTAAAACATGTAGCAGATGTGAAGTCTGCTGAATTGCTTCGTTTAGGTATGCATTTAGCATGAACAGATAAAATGTTGAAACTGTCCCATAAGAAGAGAGGCTAATAACCCAGACAGGCCAAACCCCAAACCAGATTCCTATGCCCCACTCTTTCCCTCTTTTTCCCAGTACTGCATCTGAGGTAGATCACATATAACTTCTATGGAGAGGGAAGTTGTATTTTATTTGTTCATAAGGACATGGTGTCCTGTAAATTATAATGTGAACGGAAATGTCTTCAATATCAGACAACAGCAGAAAATGAAGTGCTGTAAAAAGAGATAAAAACTAGAAGAGAAGAAAAAATGTAGCCTGCTGGAAGTTGGTATCAGAGAGGGAAAACAGGCATTTGTGTAAACCAAGAACCCAGGTACAATTCCTGGTTTTAGGCACAAAGTGAAAAATGTTGATGCAAAAGTATTTTATATACTTCTGTGAACACAAAAGAATATGTAAAGATGGATATATTTATATGTGAACATAAAGTCAAAGATCAGATCCAGCTTTGCTTACAATTTACCAGTAGTATGGTATGTTTCTTTCTAATTCCCTTTCTTTAGTATAAGCCTGTATTTTTTTGTTGTCTTGGCACTCTAGTAAAGCAACTAACCTTGTTAAAATATGTAATATTTCTATCTATTGGAGGGAATGCACATGAATATGCTTTTCACATTGATATAATCTGCAATGCTAGTCTTCAAGGACGGAAGGGTTAGCTGGCACACAGGTGGGAGAAGAGTTGCTCATTAGGGAAGGTTTGTTATATGGTAAGGTATAATTAAGGTAATGGTCACAGCTTGTGTGACAGCAAACACTCTGGCAGTTGTTTGATTGCTGTCTGGGTCAGGAGATTAGCTCTTTCTACAAGATGTATCCACATTAGTGTGTTAGTGAACAGGTTAGAAAGCAAATTACAGCTGCCTTTCTTAGGCATATTACTGTCGAGGCTGATTGTTTTGGGTTTTTTACTGTACATCAGCAGTACTGTGGCTTCTGAAGACTTCATGTGACAGGTTAGGCATTTTATCCTTTGAGTAAACAGTAATCATGGTGTGAAGAAAGTGGGGCATTGGAGATTTTTCCCATTCTTTGAGAATTCCATTCTTCCTTTTTAGTTTGCTCCAAGGGCTCTTTGGGGATACATATATTAAGCCCTTTAAATAGTTCATAATAAATCTTTGTCTCAGGCTGATTCTGACAGTTTTTTAAAGAGTCTTTTAAGAGAGAATCCTCAATCATTTGTTAATCCATGGGGTGATCTTCAGACTTGGAGGAAAAAGAAACAGTGCAAGCTCCAGGGTTGTGAACATACAATGTAGGAAAATTTTAACTCAGAAAAACTCAGGAAATACCGTGCCATGGAAATTTCACGAATCATACCGTGTTCTGCCTGTGTCTAATGGTCTTTCTCCAAGTTACTTAGTTTGCAAATGCTGGAGATAGGAAAATAGCCTAACAATGAAATGGAAAAGCATCTGTTATTGATCATCTTCTTCCTATTAATGTGGTTTGGGTTTTATTTTGCTTAAAGCTTGAATTGAAGGGGCATTCTGGGAAAAAGAAGTCATTGTTCCCATTGTTAAAATTAAGGAAATAAACAGAATTCCTTCTATTAAATGTTTACTATTCAAGCCTTGTGATAAATCTGCCAAAATACCTGCACTGTGGGCTGATATTTAAAATTCTGTTTCCTGTGTAATATGACAGATTCTGATTGTGTCTGTCAAAACCTTCTCAACTCTGTAGTGCAAAATAAATAAATAAATGGGAAAATTATAATAAAAGCAAGATGTCCAGTTCATTTGACATTTGTTTTCACCAAATAATTTGAGTGAGTTATTTCCTAAGAATAATGCATGGCTGCAGTCCACTGGAACTACTGTTGGGTATTTGTTTTCAACAGCCTCAAGTCTATCATTTTTGGAGATACCTATTTTCAACTCTCTTTGGATTTCAATCGCATAGTGCTTGTCACTATTTTAGGCTTTTTTGTGAATTCTGCATAAAAAAAAGAAATTTATAAATGCTAACTTATCTGCATAAGAACCCTCTCAGTGTATCTTGGGAATGTTGTTGCCCTATTTTAATTTAATATGCTACCCCGTGGAGAAAATACTGTAACTGGAACAGGGAAAGGGCACTAATAAGGGACAAAGCTATAGAGAAACCTGGGTAGCTGGACTTCTTACCAGCTGAGTGGTACACCCCGACAGCATCAGCTACCTGCCATGGCAGCTGCACTGGCAAGTTGCTGAGTGGCAGGTTTAGCAGCCTGCCTGGTTCTGCCTAACCTGGACCGGGTCGTGGAGTTTCTGCATGGCAGAAGAGAGGGAATAGTTACACAGGGAATCTTGCAATGATGGAAATGTTAATAGCATTCTGAAATAAATTTGGACGCACAGTGCTGAGGATATAAGCATTTTCATGTTTAAGTAATAGTTCTCTTCACAGGATATTTTTAAGTGTTAATTGTTTGGGACAAGCAATGGGAAAGCCTGTATTGCTAAATTTTCCCCATTATTCCTTTTCTTCAAAAATAACAGTGTTAGTCACACTGGTTTTTGACATGGATAAGTACATTCTGTCTGAGCATATGAAATTCCATGTTTTCTCACATTTTAAAACTGTTGCTTGACTGTCTTCTTAACTATGAAGCCATGAAGCTGGAGAAGGTAGTTCCCAAGGTACATCAGACCAAGACTTTCTACACATCCTGCAAATCTGCAGCATCTCCCTTGATCCCACAAGAATCTGCATGTTGCCATGGCACTTTTCACAGTGCCAAGAAGTTAACACCATACCTATTGCCACTGTCCAGTAACAAAGTTATCTGTAAGCCGAACATTAAACCCTATGGGGAAAAATGTTCTTCTCGCCAATTATATTCATTTTCCTTTAACAATGCATGGCTCTGACTTGTTTTTTTTATTATTAAACCATTCTAAATTAGCTAAAAAGTTATTTTATGAAGAAAATGATTACTTGCTCTACGTACTTTGAAATATTTATAAACTACCAGTTTGCACTTGACCCACCAGTACACAGATAAGCTTCAAACTTGGAAAAGGAAACAGTTTGGTAGAGCCCATATGACTGAAATCTGAAGAACAGAGTAGAAACCTGTTTGCAATTTTGAGTAGTTTTTCACTGTTAGCAAAGATGAACCCAGACACTTGCTGTGTTTCAAAAAAAGAAGAGGTCAAATGATGCCACAATCTTACCACCCTTTTTTGCCATTTTCAGCATGTGAACAGAAAGTGGTAGGTCAGATGGTCCTCTTTGTTTATTGCTGCTAAAGCAGTAAGCGTTTTCACCATTAATAATGATCAGTCTGTGTTTGCACATGTATGCTTGCTTGGTTTAAACATACGTCCAGTAGATATGTACTTTTCTAGAAAGGTTATTCAGCAAGGTTACAAAATTTGTGCAAAGTGACTTTTTGGCAGGATTCTATACACATTGATATGGCAATCCAGTAGATACTAGCAACCAGTTACTGCCCCTTGGTTAGGCTGCATGGAAGACTCATGTATATAAAATAGTGTATTAAAGTAAACTTACAAAAGCAAAGAGCAATCATTGCAAATGTAATTTTTTCTTCCTCTTTGGGATTTTAATTTTAAAAGCATTAAAGAAGACAGCTGCTCATGCTGTGATATGCGCTAAACAGCCTGAAGGATGGAAAAAAATATATTTGTAGCTCATAATAACTATTGACCTTTCTGATATACAATGTTCTCTGTGTTAGCTATTCTGTTCTATCAACAGTGAAGATTGAACATGACTTTTTAATAGAAAACATGGGGTTTCAAGCTGCTTTCACAAAGGTGTTTATGTATTGTTATTTTGTATTGTAGTACAAAGACTAAGTCCTGATGCCCTTTGTCTGACATCATGTTTGTCATAAAAAAGCCCCACTGTTACTGACTGTTTTATATGAGGAATTGGCTCGTAACCATTTCATAGTCGTGATAAAAGCATTGCGCCACTAGATCCAGAACACAGGTATTGAAAATAGAATCCCCAAAAAATCCCAGCAGCACAAAAGGTATTTTCTGAAGAAGTAGATTCCTCAAGTGGCTATATTTACGGGGGTATTCCACTAAGATTTAAAACACTCACTTTTTGCATTCATACTGTTTGTTCCTTGGCATACGCAGGCTGCTGCATAATAGCTTTTACTGGATGTCATGTGCTCTCAAAGACTATCTTTATGATACTCCGTTTTTTCTCTTGAACTTTCCTGCTGCTTAGCTGCTGAGTACAGAAACATCCACTAGCAGCAGCTTGACTTTGACACTTGTGTATGTTTCCCCGGAGTGGGATCATCCAAACATCGACTGAGCAGCATGAGGTAACTCGGCTGCTATTCTTTCCCTCAGGGGAAAGCTTCACCAAAAAGCACCTCCCATTTGGCATATGAAAATCTGGAAAGCAACCTCTTTATTGTGCTTTTTTAAGCCCAAGCAGGCTGGCAATGTTAGGCAATATCAGAAGGGACTTTTTAATGTTTGTTGGGGGTTTTTTTATGCCATGTGCTGGGAAGGAACTTTAGTGGGCCATTATTGGCAGCTCTGAACCACAGTTATTTTCACAGCTATACTCTGGAGTGTCAATGATTCACAAGTTACTAGGCAAGAGCAGAAAACTAGTAAGAGAGAAAAAATGCCCTCAGCTGATCCTTCTAGGGCATGAAAGAGGGGGAACAGCCAGCATTGAATGGCACTTTTGTGTTGAAACAAAATGCTCAAAATTGTTCATAAGAAGTTGCTCAGTAAGGATAATGATCATTTAAGTTGTGGAAACCAGCCACATCTCAAAGGAGATTTACCGTCTAGTCCTGTATTCCTCACAGGCTCATAAAGCTCTCGGAGAATTCAGTGAAGTTTTTACCCTCAAAACGAGTCAGGGTCCTTTTTTCCTTCACTGTTTCTTTGTTTCCCACTTTCTTTTCTCTGTACCTACTCCCTAACAGAGGATAGATGTGCTATTACTTATGATCCTGTACTCTCCTAACATCAGGACCTGTCCTAGCCATTGGATGTGTTCTGTTTCAAACTTTATTACAATTGCTGCAACGCAAGTAAACAGGAAGAAAACGATACCACTGTGCTAATTTTCTTTGGGACTGTAACCAAACCTTGAAAATTTATCCGTGTTGCTGACCTCACATGAAACCAAGCTAACAGGTCAGGTCAGATTATTTATTCCATTGCTTAAAATAAATTAACTTTAAATGTAAAAACGTAGAGCAAGTTTGAGCTTCATACTCAGTATGGTTTATGTACCACTCACTCACTAGACCATAACAGCTCTTCAAGAGTTGTTCCGGTCTATTGGATGAATGTGGATACATTTGTGAGTGTTTAGGTAATGGATTGAAGCCCAGTAGACTGTAACATTTCCAAAGGCTTTTTCAGAGTTAAAGTTTCCTACCATGATTAGTTCTGGTAATAGCAAATCTTTATTATGTTGTTTTCAAACAGGCAAAAAAGCTCTATGTATTTCATAGATCACTGACCTACCAAAATTTGTTGTAAAATCTGTCTTTCCACGTTATAGGAGTGACAAAAATCTTATTCATAGCTTCATCCTGGCAACACTTATGTAAACTATAGCTCTATCCTGGCACCTAACTCATTCTATATTTTGCCAGATACAGAAAGAATTCTGTGGGATAAAGTTTACATGGGAAGTAATAGCCTGATAAGACATATTTCTAAACTAGAAGAAGAAGAAATAGAAGGAGCTGCAGAAGCAGAAGAAAGGAAGCTTTGAGAGGCATTAAAAAAAGTATTACTTCTGAGTCCAATAAAGAGCAGTTCAGATTACTTTGGTTCTGCGAGGATAATAAAAGATTAAAAAAAATTGTATAATAATAGGGAAAGCCTATCAATGAGTTTTGTACTTTAGTTTGCCCTATGTAACTACAGCCAGTACATGGGCCTAGTCTGGGTTAAAAAACAAACAGGGTAAGCTCATTATTTGTAACACTACAGGATAACTTTTCAAAACATGGCTTATTTCTCCGCAAATGCAGTCCTTTGTGTGCCCAAAATATAGTATGCATGTAGTAGTGTTTGCACTCATACAACCTGCAAACTGAGCATTAACAATCACAAATATTGTTTGCACATTGAAGTTGTGTGGTTTCTATATGTATGGTAGTTAAGTGAAACTGTAACGTAGTTTGTCAGTAATTGCATGCACAGTTTTGCTTATCCGTTGGTAAAACAGCATTATTCTCCTTTAGAGAATCAAACACAGAATCATAGAATGCTTTGGGTTGGAAGGGACCTTTAGAGGTCATCTAGCCCGACTGCCCCTGCAGAATTCTGGCTTACTTCTGTGGTTAATGTTGAGTCTGGTGTATTTTGAGGAATAACACAAGCGCATTTCAAAGGCTTTTGTAACCACATACAATAGACTGAATGTTGGCATGTGCAACCAAAACCCTAAACTACAGTCCACACAGGATGCTAGAAATTATAAAATAATCAGGAACTTGGTCCAAGTATTTTCATAGTATTCCTACTTACTTAAATGGGACCAGGCTCTAGTGGCTTACGTTTCCCAAAGATAGGGAGCTTGTGCTACTTGAGACACACTTGGTATCCATCAGCCACTCCAGAAAGACTTGGGTCTGCTGGAGGTCCTGTGTGAGACTGCCATTCCTGCTTGTACACATCTCAGACACTGTGGGGCAGCTCACCAGAACACTGTAGACCTATATGTGGGCAACTGAATTAAGCCTTCAGTCACTTAGAATTCGCCCTGAAATGAGAGAACTGTTCTTCTTAATGCATTTCTAATAGTTTGTCCCATTAAATTTTATATAATTAAGCATTCAGGTTTTCACTACTTCCTTTGGAGGAAATGTTCAACAAATCTAAAAGTCAGGATTAAGTATGCAAATTAAAAATATTAACTACACTGTACTGTGGCCAAACGGTTAAAGTCAACAAATTCCTGTGTAATATCCAAGTTCTTGTAATCCACAGTGTATAAGGCAGATCAGTTATTAAACATGTTCTCCCAATATTCTAGTTGTTGTATCTAAATTCACTGCTACTTCACTGACTTGACTTTTGCCTGAATGCACATATTTTTATCACATTAAAAAGACATGCTGTATATACCCGAGTCAGTCACTTGTTCTCCCAGTTTCAGTGTGCACCATCACATGTGGACCATAGCCTAATAATTAAAGATTTTGATTCTAAAAATAATCTTATCTCTATATGTAAATATGTATATCATTTTTTAATATTGTGAAAAAATATGAAATAAATATATATGGTAAGGCTTCAATGTCAAATTAGTTGTAAAAAACTAAGGATCTTATGTAATGACAACCTAACTGAAACAATGTGAGATGCTGGCCCATCCCATCAGTTGTTGGATCTGGAAAATTTGGAGGGGTAAGACAGAAAAACAAACAAACAAAAAAAAAACAACAAAAAATCATTAAAAGAACTAGCTTTCAACAGAAATCTGATAGGATTTGAAGTTTTTATGCCTTTGAGTTTCTAATAGGCTTCTAGGTCGTGAAAAGTGAATTGTCTTCAGCTTGGAGGTAGAACGACAAGAAAGAACAGTTTATTATCTTGTCTGAAAACATTACCTAGGAATAAATTCTTTAGAGGGAGTCATCCTTCTTTCGATTTCTTTTGGAAGCGCTGCCCTGAGCCTTCCCCTTTTCAGTGAGGCCTTGGTTAGAACCCAGAATTATTCCCCCTGTGTAAAGGAAAGAAGGGAATTAAGTCACCGAAAGCCTGGGGACCATTTCTTAACTTCTTCAGCTTTTCAGCAAATAACAAAACAGAATTTAAGAGTCTTACCAAATTAGATACAAGTATCATGAATTTCAGACCCAAATCTGGTTATTCAGGAATTCAAATTCCTGTTCATAACTGGGACAGTTTACAGCAAAAATATTATTCCTACAACTCCTCTGAGAAGTAGTATTGCCTTGGAAGAATCTTCTTTGCCACCCACAATGTTAACCAAACAGTGCAGATAGTCCTTGATTTTGCAAGATGCTGAGCACACCAGCAAGACCAAGAGACCACCTATAGAAATCGCTAGCTCTACGGTCATCCGTTGATCTCCAGGCAGGCGAACTGTGTGCATAAATATGCATAAGTGGTTCATCAGAATAGTCCAAGAATCTCAACGCTTTCCTAGACCAAGCTTTAGTTTCCAGTACTTGCCCATGATCAGCCTCCAATCAGACTGAACCCACTTCACTTAAAACCATGCATTTGCACAAGTGCTAAGTGTAATTTCATAGTAACTTGCACTTACTGGGAATAAATTGCCTTAACTTGAAGCTTTTGAATTGCATTTGCTGGGCTAGCAGTTAGAAAAATCTATCTTTTGGCTTATAAAATTATCAAATTTGATCTGTAAGCTACTGAGAGGGAATGACCTTGGCAACAGTGCTCTTTTGAGTGTCACTTTTCTGACTAAAAACACAGTTTAAGAGGCAATAATATGAGAAAAAAAACAGGACAGTTAACTACTCAAGGTTGAATTTTCCTAGAAAGTCTTATAGTGCCTGGTTACAGACAATAAACTGCACAGGAGAAATAGAAACATTTACAAAGATGCATCTAGACCAATTGAAAAGGATAGATTTATAGTACCTTATTATTCGTCTGAACATGAGGATTTTCAGTTGCCTATGAAAAGGATTATAAGACTTTAAGAAAACGTGGGAAGAGGTTTGCAAGTGTAGAAGATAACACGAGAAGAGTGCTCCCTTTTTCTTACTATTTTGTATGCTCTCTTATTTCTCTTTTAAGGGGTGTACAGTTGGTGTTTGAGAGTGTTTCTTAAAAGCTCTGTAGACATCTGTTTTCAAGGAGGAGAAATGAAAGCCAGGTGAAAACTTCCCGAAACACTACTAAATCCAGAATTTCCCGTATGTTAAACCATAAGCTTTTTTCCCACCAGTCCTGTCAAATTCCTTGTTGGTGTTTGGTTTTGCCTCTGTAGCTTCTGTTCCTCCTAAGAATGAGAAGCCTATCTTTTATCTGTTTGGCATGTGAAAATACATTTTTCTCCTCTCAATTATTTTTAATGCAAGTGTGGGAAAAACCCCGGAAGTTGGTGAACATTTACTCAGGCTGCTTTGGCAGCATTTTGATATTTAAGACATCAGTCAAAATTGGAACTTCTTTTTTCCTGGGGGACAAATTTTTGGTATGTATTTGAATGTGCTTGTGAATCAGTCATAGGGATGGTACTTGTGCTATTGCTGTGAAATAGCAATTATACACATCGTTTTACATTGTTTTGCTCTATAGCATTAAGGTAGTCAGGCTGCGCACAGATGCAGATCACTGCAGGATCAGAGCCATGGACCTCAGTCCTCCAGTTACACGCATGTTTATCAGTATACATTCCACTAACATCAGAAGAACTCTTGCAGCAGGTGGAGTTAAACAGCGCATGACTGGTTTGTGGGGTCTGGGCCCAAGATTATTCCCAAGACAAAGGCCGTTGAAGGATCAGAGCAACAAGGCTTGCTCACAAAGAAATTCTTAGGAATAGATAACTAAATAATTCTGTGAATTGGCTACTGGTTCATACTATCTCCCCGCTTGGCTCTGTGGCTCTTACTTAATGTATTAACATTATGGTGGTTTTGTACGAGTATAGCGGGTTGCAGCTTCATGACCTCTGAAATGGACAATGCATTCCTTGTGTCCAGAAATCTCATACTGCACTAGCAGCTTTGGGAGTGGAAAGAGAAGAGGTTTATTCCATTGGTAGTATGTGCTGAAGATATTTAAGGACACACAAAGGCGAGTGCTTTCCCAACAGAGTACACAGTTATCTGTTTTGCAAAGACAATTCAGACTTACTTTTTATACTTCTGAGCCTGACAGTGTATAGTGCTTTCATTCACACGCAGTGAGCATTGACTTTTATCATATTATTAGCATTCTAAACTCGCTGTTTCAGAGGTTTATAACTCAACAGTAGGTTTAGACTCAGTAAATTCAGCCCAGGAGCACTATTCTTCAGTGTAAAAGACATCTTTAGTTACTGCAGTATAAAGCAAAGCAGACCTTGCTTATTTCAGGCCTTTTTAAAAGTCTTAGATAACAAATTTATAAAACAATTCTTGAAAAAGCGAATTGCTACAGAGTTTCATTCCGATGTTCCTCAGATTGTTAGCTTCCTTTGACATAATTAGAAAAAAATTGAAAATGCTGAATGATAGGCATTTAAAATCAGCTCCTGAGAACTCATAATGGACCATATTCCACATATTCCAGTGCAAATCTCACTGACATCGGAGGATGCATTCTGTACAGGCCCTATTTTTAAAATTCTGCATGCATAATCACCATTAGCATTGTTACAGTATCTGCCATGGGTGGGTGCAACTCTGAATACAGATTTGTACTATCAGTCCTAATGGCTCTCTTCTGAGAGAAATTCAGAAAGCTCTTCATAAGCTGTTCTGGACTTTTAGATAACTAATCCCATCTCACACATATGCTCTCAGGTACTTTTTGCTTAAGAAAATCAAACGCTTCTGAATACATATTATAGGACAGACGCTGTTCCAGTCTGTTGGATAAATTATATGTATTTTATAACATTCACTTAGAGAGATGTATAGGTTTGTACATATTATAGTAACAGCATAATAGTGTTAAGTTTATGATATAAGGTGACATGAGCCCAGAAAATGTCAATGCCAAGTACGCTGTACTAGGTGTCAATTGTTTTCCTTTCTGTCATAAAACTGTATATGAAAAAGAAATTTTAATTTCAGTTGCTTGGGAATGCTACATATGTGTTACAGCCTGATCATTTGTTGAGCATGAGGTGATGTGTGTTTAATTAACATTACTTCTGTGTGTTTAGGTAATTACCATTAGAACACATGAGGACATATGGTACATATTGCCTGTGCTAGAGCATAATGTGCTGGACTACAACAACTACACTTGTTAGCTGATTTTAGCATTTCTTCACACAGCAGGAAGCACCCATGCTGTGGTTTCTTAATGTACTCTTTAACTACTGCACTGTAGAGTACTGTACAATAAAAATAATATTTAATTATTATCTTCATCTTACCAATACTGCTGCTATCCCAGTGACCCTGGTTGCTGCTTCAGGGTTCCACCATGCTGTACCCTGAAACACATATCTTTTTCATTTCAGAGTTTTATTTCTTAGATGATATTGCTGAACAGAGATGAATTTTTTGAGGACAGGTTTGTTGCATGGATTGTGATGGCTTCACATTTGTTCAGGTCTCCAAGGACCAGCACCAATAAATGTGAGAGAGACAACAGCAGAACGGCATACTTTCCTATTTCCACCAGGATGAAAAAAAATACTCTAAATTAAGTCTAACCTTAAATGTATAATCTGTCCTTGGGAGAAAAAAAAAAAAAAGATATAGCATCTTCAAGCTCTTGGCATCCCTTATGAGAAAAAATTGGTTCTAAGGGTCTCTGATCTTGTGTTTTAGTAAAATAGAACTGCACGGCTGACTGACAGTTCTGATCTAAAGCATTTACGTTTAAGTTTTGATCTCTCTGCTTTTGATTAAAACTAATGAGCTCATTTAATTCAAAATGGGAATCTCTGATAAGAGAAATAAGGTTGATGTGATTGGATTAGAGGGGCAAATTAAACTCTTAGAGCAGAAGTTTGTGCTTATATAGTGTATTAAAAAGCTGTTGGCGTATTATGGCGTGTTAGATGATGAGAAAAATTTCATAGTAATTCATATTTAATCAGAAGAAATGAAAGTACTAAATATAACATGGCTCTGCTTTTCCCTCGAGTGATAAAGAGCTGTACATTTAAAATGACATCGAATTCATGCTCTCTAAAACAAAAAATATCTTAAGAAAGACACTAAGGAAAGGGGCACTGTTGTCAGTTATTTCACCACAATAGAGTTGAAATGTCACAAACATGAGACAACGTGACCACATTATATCAAGGACAATTTGATATAATCGTTAGCTCACAAACAAGTTTGTGTGTTTCTGTTGACTGCATAACAAATGCTTTTTAAATACTTGAATACGTTCTACTGCTAGTTTGGTTGGTTCTCCGAAACAATAGCAGAATAATTCAAAATATCTTTTTTATTCAGTGTTAATTACTCATTGCAACTGAAAGTTAGTTAATCTACAATAATGGTTGCTTATTGTAAGCTGCTCCAGAATTTTCCCATGAACAATATTTTCAGGAGAGGTTGGTTATCAGGGCTAAAAATAGCGATAATCAAGATTGTATAAAGAATATCTCAGTGCTGACTATGGTTGTAACCACTATTTTATCACTGTTTGTGCTAAGAGTATTTATATTTATTTGCTATTTTAAGTGGTTGTAGTTGAGAGGGTGAGATGCACAAGTGAGAGCTATAGTTTCAAGCAGGAAATGCATCTTCAATTGGACTACAAAGACATTTCATTAGTGACTAATTAGTCACCAATAATTAACAATGATGATAATGATGATGACAATAATAATAATATGTGTCATTTACTTGAGCATTTTTGCCTTCAGGCTGCTTGGTGCTTTATTACTAATAAACCCTCAGTAATGGGGAAACCAAGGCACTCAAAACCAGCAGTGACTCACCCTAGGTATCACTGCAAGCAGAGAGTGGAGACTAGGGAATAAAAGCCTGCAGAATTTGCAGCCTGTTTCCTCGGGCAGAATTGCTACCTCAGTGAGACTTTGCCTTTCACAAAATACTAAAGAACTCCCCAGTTTTTAAACCAATGCCATACCCTAACAAAACAACTCCAGTCATAACAAAATTGTGCAAGAAAGAGTTAATGAAGCAAATCTCTGTTAAAAATTCTATGGCAAAAATAACTTGAAAATGAGACTTACTGAGTATACATATATTTTTCAATTTTTTTTTGCTAAGTAAACGTTTTCTAAACGAGGTAAATTGATTACAACACTCTTAGCATCTATCAGTCATTTATTTTTAGTGAGTTCAAGGATTGCACCTGAAAAATAGCTTAGAGGGGGTGTATAAAATCTAAATTATGTGTATATGTATTTTTTCTATTCCCTAGTGGAATCTACAAGCCCCAGTTTACTAACCACTGACAACACTCTAGAGCGCTCTTTTTTCATCCGAATGAAATCTACACTGACCAAGCGAGGAGTGCACATCAAATCGTCAGGATACAAGGTAAGGCTTGCACTGTAGCATGAAATATTGACATCTTTAAATTATGTTCATTCATGTTCCAGGGACACATTAATAGACAGAGAAAGGAGCTATTTCACATTTGCATATGTCTTATTCCTTTTGTTAAAGAATCATTAATACAATATTTCCAGCCTGAGGTTTGGGTTTGGTACCTCAACTCCATTAAATTGGTCATTATTATGATAAACATTGATGATAACAGCCTGATAGCATTGAAAAAAGCAACACTTCCAGAGTAAAGGTGTCTCTTACCAAAGCAGGTGAGTCACAGTAACATCACTTTTTCCACAGTGGAAAATTACTGCTCATTTTGTTACACTGTTAGTCATCTTTGGGTCATGTTTTCCCCAGAGAGGTAGGATTTCTTCATGCAGACAGTATGCTAGAGCTATTTAATTTCGCTGCCGTTCTGGCTGAAGGAAACAACAAGCCACAACGAGTACTTTTCCACCATTTTTCTTTCATTGTCTGTCTGAGGGGCATCTGCTGCTGGGGATCGTATTTGCTGGATTTCAGACTCTTTTAAGATATCAAAGTCTCTTGTTCCTTATCAGCAGTAATCTCATTTTTCTTCAGTCATATATCGCCCATAGCGCCTGTAGCTATCAGTGGCTTTGCAGTATACTAAAACTAGAAGGAATGGCACATTTTTAACATTGTCAACTTGTAGAATGAAATATGTCATCCATTAAGTATTATACAAGATAAAAGAGTGGTGCAAGAAAGTAAGTCTGAGAATGTGTGTGTATTTAAAGGACTTGCTTGTCGGTGTTCATTTAAAAACTTTCACAAGCATTTTCTTCAGCTTTTAGAGGAAGATTTAGAGAAGCTTTGAAGTAAAATTCCCCAACTCACGTTTCCCAAAACATTCTCTGGGGATATGGCACTGAGGTAGTCTACCTGAGCAGTAAAAATCTGGTAGAAATGTGTTCTTTGCAAGCAATTGACTGGGAGTTCTTCTGTTGGACAATTTCTGGGTCGAGATGATTAAAGTACTTGCTAATAGAAATTTAGGTCCCAATCAGTGTTTCTTTAAGGCACCACAAGTTTTGATCTGTATACTGCTTAATTGTCAACACCTGAAAGAATGCACTCAGTACTTTTTCATGACTGGTTTACAAGTCTCAGAAGATGTCAAGACCAGGCAGTGTGCTGGCAGTCTCAGGAGGAGGAAGGAGAATGAATGAATGAGTGAATGGGCATGAATGGGCAGGTCACTGAAGTTATACTGATTTTCATTATCAGGTATGGTCCATCCAGGCTCGACCAAAGTTAGATTGGCAGCAAACTTCCTTTGCTGGGTATTTTTGCTGCAATAGTAATGGGGAAAAATAGATAATTCATCTGTGGATTTTGTAGTCTGACATTTTTTGCCAGGTGTAGATGAGAACAAAAGGATGACGTGAGTGACTTTGTCATTCTCTCTTCTTGGAGTCCTGAAAATCTAATGTTAGTCCAGCACCAGACTAGGACATATCTAGAATTGGCTGGCTTCACAAGGGGAGGGGGGGTTTACTCATTACAATACATTTCTTTGTAATTCACAAAATTCTCAAAAGAAAGACACAGTGATATCTACAATAGAAACACAATTGTATTTCTCTTTTAGACCTGCTGATGCCTCATGGAAACACTGAAAACCATAAATGAGATGTCATCGGTAGAGCAGAATGAATTTTGAAAGATCAGATATCCTTCTTTAGCCAGCTTTTCCTAGACACAAAGAATGGCTAAAAAGAAAAAGTATGATAATCAACAAAACTGTCTGTAAATAAAACATTTCTTTTTTTCCAAATTTTTCCATGAGGCATCAGCAAGTCAGCATAAGTAAAATTGCATAAACAGTGTGCAAGTTCTAGGCATGTGTAAATATAGAGGCATAGTTCTTCTGCGTTTTGATGTTTTCAAGGATTTTGTAACTGACAGTGTTTGGCTGAATTCAGCTGTGTCCAGTCATAGGAATTGTACTTTGACAGTTTTTCAAAAGCATGGTTATTGGCACTCTATGTTCTATAGAAGGATAATTATCCACAGTCCCAGTGAGCCCCAGAAAAACTGAATATTAATTTTAGAAGAGTTGGATCACGTGAATGTCTTTTTAACCAAATGTTAAGAAATG
Source organism: Opisthocomus hoazin (assembly GCF_030867145.1). Taxonomy (NCBI): domain Eukaryota; kingdom Metazoa; phylum Chordata; class Aves; order Opisthocomiformes; family Opisthocomidae; genus Opisthocomus; species Opisthocomus hoazin. The sequence goes on from NC_134420.1 coordinate 44,973,748, forward strand.
TTTTACTTAAACGTCATTCTCGGTGTATCTGACAAGCATAATAAAACTCAACTGCTACAGTGAATGTCATTCAGACATTTAGGAATGTAACCAGTTTATTCACTGATTTCTAAAAGTCTAGTGCCAGAACAAACTTAAGTCTTCTTAAATTTGCTTAGTTATATATTGAATTTAAATTAAGAAAGATCCATGAGCCTTGTGGATGTACAGCTATAAGAAAATATCAAAAGGAGAAATAGTTACACAATATTGACAAAGCTCACAGGACTAGCTGGCTAAATTCTACCTTGGAGGTCCCTGGAAGACCTCCAGCACTTACTCAGGAAACACTATGCCAGCTGGGGTCATGTCCAGCGGAGTTCCTGCAGGAAATCCTGGTGGAGCAGGCTGACTCAGGGCCTACTGCCTTACACCTTCAGAATACAACATAGCACTGAATTTTACCTCTGCCAAAAGCAAGGGCTCATGGCTAACAGCTTCCCTTGAGCTCTTGTGTCATTGTGGGTGAGTAACCCTCCTGAATCATCATAGAATCATCCATCAGGAGCAGTGTGCTGGGATCTCCATATCTTATGTGAGTCAGGTTTTAGCTCTGTCAAAGGCACTCAGCTCCCCACGGATTCAATCTTCCAGCAGAGACAAAATTTTTCGTCTTTGTGAAGTGGTTGTGTGTTGTTCCAAACTCTTACTGAGCTCAGAACCACATCTCTGTATTTTCCCTGCATTGCGGACTGCAGATGAATGCTTTCTTTAGATAGCAAATGACTGAGGTGGTCCACAAGATGCTTAGCCAATTTTCAGAATGAGTGATCTCTGCCTCAGGAAAATCACATAAAATTGAAAACAGTCAGAGAATGAGATTGATTAATCATTTGGGTTGATCTAGTTAGGACTAATTTTCTGTCGAAAGAAATCTTGGAACAAAACCCACACTGATAGACTTACATGTATGAGACCTTGTTCCAGACCATTCTGACATGAGATAAACCATGGTTTTAGTCCCTTCCTGGATGGATTTAATTAGTCTTGAATTATACCTAAAGATGGAGGTAGTGGCCTTTTTTCCATGAATGATATTACCTTGAAAGTCTGCAATAGGAAGGTGGTTACATAATTAATCCTACCTCTCTCCTCTCTCATTGTTCCCCAGCATTCTCCTTGGATTTGATTTTCCCTATTCATAAAAGTCTTGGGCTCAGAGCTTGTAGAAGAAGAGTTTACGTACAGTGCTAGGGAGCTATTGAGTTTTCAGTAAGTAAATCTACAGTCTTAAAAAAAAACTCAAATAAAGTGTAGTCAGCTGATAAAAAACACTGAAAACAAATAAAAAGAAAAAATTATAATTCTATTCACTGCAAAACTTGGAATGCATTACTATTACAGCTGTTGTCTAAGACACATGATGCAGAGACTGTTTTTCTGTGTTAAAATGTATCACATCTTCCTTTTTTCATTTTTTTTCATCAATAAAAGATAGTTTTGTATTTTGTTTGGATTTTTTGTCTCCATTTTATCTCCTTTTCCACTTGTTTTCCTCCATTTCAGGGTCACATTTCTCTCCACTTAACAGTTAGCCCATCTTTAATGTTTCTATTGTCCTGCCTTCTCACACATGTCAAAGCTAATTGTAATTGAAAACTACTTGTTCAAGTCCAGGGATACATTTCCTTCTACCCTGTAGTATCCTATTATTGTTTTATCACATTTAATTTCATGTCAGAGTGTGCTAGGATTTTCGTTGTTCAAACCTTTAGGGCCTAATACTGGTCTCTTGAATGAGTCATAATTAATGGGATAAAGAAGTAGTTAAAGCATTGAACATCATCAGAGCCAGCTCATCAAATGTGTTAGTATATAACCATACATATTCCTCTACTGTTTTATGGAGTAGCCTTCCCATGATAAGCTAATACAGAGGTGGATAAGCTACCTAGATGCCTGCTTTGGCTCATTTGATGTCAACAAGCAACAGTCTCCCTGTCATTAAAACATCAAAGTCATTGAGATCACAAGGCAATGAGTCTACTGCAGACTCTTCAGTGACTGGAAGTAAATATAGCAGCTATCATGCACTGAGCAAAATCTTTCTTACAACCTTAGACTTCTGAGCCTGTATTATTGAAAAAAGAAATACTTGGTAGGTTACTCAGATGAACATGCCTTGAAGGGAGGCCTTGGTGTCATTGAAAATTGCCTTGGGGTTACAGAAAAGCACATGCATAGTCTTCAGGGATGAATGAAATGGACTTTGTTTCAGCTATTTGTATATGACTTTCAGGAGTTCTGGAGTCCTTTAATATGGCACAGAAGTGTTAGCACTGGATAGAAGTGTAAGCCCTGCATTGCTGCTTTACAGAATCACAACTCTTATCAATGCCAAGAGCAGGTATTTGCACCTGTTTTTCTCTTTGGTGTTCTTCATGTGCAAGAGAATTGTGGAAAGTAAGCAAGTTTAAACAAACTGACCAAAGTGCAAAGAAGGGAGCAAAGTTATCATCATTATTTATTAAGTCACAGAGGACTGTTAAACCTAACAGTATAATCTGAAGCACAAGTGGACATACTGCATAAAAATAAGTAAATTGCTATAATAAAAAAATCTGGTTTAGCAAGTTTAGTTAAGAAATTTTGATGTTTTGTTGCACATCTAATGTCTGCATCTCAGTAATGGAGGATTGTCCTGGGTTCGACCAGGACAGGGTTAATTTTCACCGGACTCCAGGAAGGGGCACAGCCGGGCGGCCTGACCCCACCTGGCCAAACAGAGCAGGGTATTCCATACCATGTGACGTCACGCTGGGTTCCGGGGGGGTGGGGCGCGGCGCGGCGGGGAATCACTCGCGGCTCGGGAGCGCGGGGGAGCGCGGGGGAGCACGGCTCGGGAGCGCTGTCCGGGAGAGCGGGTCTGTGGCTTGTGCGGTTCGTGTCGTGTTTTCTCCTGATCTGTATCGTTGTTGTTCCTGTTCCCTTTGTTTGCTGTTCTGTTAAACGGCCCTTATCCTGACCCACCAGTTTCTGCCTGTTTCTTTCCATTCTCCTCCGCATGCCGGCGGGGGGAGGGGCGGCTGCGTGGCACTTTTTGTTGCCGGCAGCAGCCGAAACCAAAACAAGGATTCAAATTTGATTGGCTATGCCTCACACATCAGTTGCTGTATATCAAAATATTTTAAATCATATTTAAAACTCCATAAAGGTGTTTTCACAAATTAGACTTTGTAGTCTACATGAATTCATCTCTTTGTTTGTGCAATGCTATCTTTCTACCAATTTGTTTAGAATTAAACATTTTCTGAAACTGTGCTTTCAGTTTTTTGCATTTAAAATCATGAAGTTAGAATTCTTTGAATGACAATTTTGAAAATGGAAATCTAAGTTGCTTGTTGAAATTTTATGTCCATCAGTTCTATTATCAGCTTTTTTCACACTATGCCTGCCTTTATTCACAATTTAAAATTAATATTTTATTATTATTATTTCTTTGCTTGAAGAAATTGAAGAGTTGGGCAAGATTTATAAATCTCAATTGTGCACTCAAAGTAAGTGCAGTTTTTGGCAGAATTTAGATTCATTAATCCAAGAGGGTACAATAGACAAAAACTCTGTTTGAGAGACAGAATTATGCCATTGCACTTGCCTTGTGATACCGTTCTCTTGATTCAGTACAAAATTGAAATGACTGTTTCCCATCTAAGTGAAAGATTCACCTGGAATTCAGAAACAAGCTGTTCCCTATTCCAAAATCACTTTAAGGACCCAATATATCATGGGCTTGTAAAGAACACAGCAGAAGACCTTCTTCCGTTTCAGGGGAATAGGAAGAAGGAAGAAAGAGAAGGTAGCTGTTTTTTTGCATAATAGTCTAATTATTAGTTCATTTCTCGGGTATGGGCTGTGTTAGATTTAATTCCCTCCTCAGCCTGAGGGAATTCACATATCCCACTTTCTAGCTTGGCCTAAATTCTTTTCTCCTCTTCTAGTATTTTCCGCCTTTGAAAGCTTTTCTGTCAAGCATTTTACTCTGTCCCAGAAAGGTATCCTGACCTTTCTCTGTAGGAAGAAAGAAAACTGCAAAATTTGGTATTTCATCACATGGCTACTGCCACACCTCCTTAACTGAGTGAAGAAGGAATAAGAAACCAACATCAGGAAGCATTATGTGAAGAGTTTTCTAAATGTCAGCACATGCATTCCCCAGACTTTTCAGCACTGGGAAGACTTAAAGGTAATTTGTCAGAGGGAAAGAACTGATCGAGAATTCACCCATGTAAATCGATGACCTTTTAGTCAAAAGGAAGTCTCTTAGCTAGTAAAGATGCAGCATTACTTATAAAAGAACGAAATACTAATGGGCCAATCTGGGTCTTATGAAGTATCTACTTGTAGATATAAAGATACAGTTAAAGAAAAGAAGGTCTGCAACAGGATTGAGAAGACTGGAGTTCATTTTATGCCTTGCTATAGAGCTGTGAGATTCTATTAGGGCAGCTGTCTACAAAAGCTTGGTTCACACTCAGCATCTAAATACATTAACCAATTTTTTAAAAGTTTTCAGCAGCTACTAACTCCACCTTCTCAAAAAACATTTTCAGGGCTGAGCATCTTTTAAACAGGTTTAATAGCACTGTTCTACCATCTGGAGACATGAATACATGTTAGGCATTTGTTATTGCAGTAACACTAATGAAACTAACCAGTTAGTATTATACAAAAGGCCTCTTTAATAGCATTCTTCTCTAAAAGAAAGATTCAAGATTTGATCATTCCTCATGATGACTGCAGCTGTAGTATTCCTGACACCTGTATCAGGCTGTGTTTCTCCTGAAGCATTGCCATAATTGTTCATATGGCTTCAGAGTTGTGATCTTGTTGCAGTGTGTTCCAAACTGTGTAAACAGGAAATCACAAATTAAATTCTGAAAGGGAAGAAAACATAAAATTCAGAAAACACAGATTACTTTCTGGGAGATGATCTATTTTTGTAAATTCTGTTATCAAAGAATAAGTGATATAAAAAGAAAATATTATCACCAAATTAGCATCAATTGCCTTTGATTCTGATCTTTAGGCAGTGTAATTCTGCAGTTACCTTGCTTAAAAGTCAGTGGATATAACAGTGAAAGAAAACTATGAGATCAAGATTTACTCTGATATGTAATAAAATATTCAAATTGGACAGAGGTCAGCTCCAAGCCAAATCCGGTATTCTTTCAAGAACCAAGTTTTATTGAGTCATAAACACACAAAATGCTTGTTGCACTTTCACAAGCAGCACTGACTATCTAGATGTGTGAACCAACAGTGCAGTGTGAGACCCGTTGCAGTGTTAATACACAGAGGTCAGTGAGTGGGATGAGAACAATGAGAGCTCACCAGAGCGGGAACCAGGAAACGCCTCCTGCTACACACTGAGAGACAGGTGTCGTGCTCCCAGGTGGGAATGCCTACTGAAAGACAGAGGTCTTCAGTCCACAGAGCTAATTTTAAGTTATCCACCAATGTTGTCTGCCACTGCTTATTGTTAATGATTGGGAATATGCCTTAAGGAGGAGCAAAGACAACCACACAATGCTCCATGAAGAATCACCAGCCAGAATTTACTCTAGGACAGACAGATGCTGCTGCCAACATCTCTGCTTCACTTGGCTGTTTTGTAAGTGCTGCCAGTGGGTATTTTGGCCCACCTCCTTTTTGCAATGTAAACATCGTATTAGATGTGCAAATGCAGACACTAATAGCTTTTTTAATTATCCCTACCACTTCCAACACTTCAAAGTTTTTGTCCAAAGTATTCTTAGAAAAAACAATAAGCTCATACACTGAAAAAATATAACTAATACTAAGCTAATGTAGATTAATATATCTTCCTGCCATTCAGCAGATACTTGCAGAAGCAGTATAATTTTTCCACTGGTAAAACTTTATTGAGTGTGAAACAGTCTATGAAATTCAGAACTAAGATGAAACTGAATGGAAGGTTCTTCGGTTTGCATTTCAGTGATTTTTGCATTTTAGAAAACTGGTTTCTCATTGTGTTTCTCATTGTTGCACATTGTCTCAATCTGGTAACATGAGATCAATAGCTGTTGAATAGAAAATATGTCTTGAATTGATAGTCATAAGGATATAATCCTGATATGCAAACACATACATGTATTTAGCTTTTGTAGAAATGTGGTGGGTTAACTAGAAGGAGAAGACCTTTTTGCAAGAGAGTATTTTTCACTGTTGCCTTTGCAAGTAGATATTTTCCTGAAGAATTGCATGAAAATTCCAAACAAAAATATCTTCTAGGAATAAAGTTGTTTCACAGATCTGGAACCTACGCTCAGACGCTACTTTCATTACACTGTGATCTGTCACAAGCTGTATCTGTGGGCAAGTGGAAGTTCCTTGTAAATGTATCATTCATATATAAGTAACACAGACACCAGGAAAAGGCATAGTTGTTGCACTCGAGGAGGTAAAGCTGTGGGTTATTGCCTGTCTTCATATTCAATCCACAAAGCAAAGGCCACCATGCATGTTCCCTTGAATAGCTAAGGTTGTACTGCATGTTTTATGTACCAGCTACACAAGTTGGGTCTCATTAATAAAGTTTTACAATCACATGTTCTTTGAAATTTGAAAAACAGTAGAGAAAATTGTTTAACAAAAAGCTGGAAATATTTAAAACACTATTTAAATATTGTCGTTATTAATTACTTCCTTCTAATTTTTCCTTCATCATTAATTCTTGTATTCAATACATGCTGAAATGTTAGCTGCCCACAATTCATAAGGATCAGGCTGCTTTTTTGTCCTGTTAAAGCTGAATCTTTTTAAAAGTTCCTTTTTTTCCTGCTCCCTGCTTTTCGGGTCTTCTTCATGGTATAGTAACTGCATTAATTTATTTGCATTGTGCAACAATGAGACAAACATTGAATTATGATTTCACTTCATCATGAACTTGGAAAAACATCCTTACTTCTCATTTACTTTTTAACCCATAATTCCCACATCGCTTTTAAACTTTCTTTTACTTTTTATGCAGGTTCTTACCTGCGCAAAGCGTTATGTTTTGTTGGCTTTTTCGTGTTCCTTATTATGTCATTTATATTAATGAATGTACTTCTGCAACCCTCCTCTGAGGGTGGGAAGTGCTGACATACCAAGAGATCAAGTAATGTGCCAAGGATAACAATGGTTGGTTGTGTCAGAGCCAACTGTGATTACATGCTGTACTTCATCCTCAGCTTTTCTTCCCAGCGCATCAGTATTGTCAAATCATCTCTGTGTTCCAGCACATCACACTTCATTTTCTCAGGATGGTACTTCCTTTGTTTTGATGGTTGCCCTGAGCAGGCAAAATGAAATGCCAAATAAAAAAGTACTCAGATCAGATAGTGTGAAGTTTAGCAGAGCCTTCACAGAAAACCCAGAAAAAGATGAACTCCTGCTCTCAGCTGGGCTGCCACTGGCTGTAGAAGAGTTACTCCAAAATCCTTTTCCTCAGAAAGCAAAAGAAGTAATGTAACAGCAGAAAACCACATTTTCCTGCCGCTTGGATTTAGCCCAGGGGAGATCCCTGAGGCTGCTGTTCCTGGCACCTTGTTGTGGGAGAGGAGCAGGGCTGGTGGCAGCTACCTCCTGGGCTGGCAGCTGGCTTGGCTCTTCATGAATTATGCCTTTCTTATTTCAAAACAAACAAACTTTGGTTTTTTTTCAATTTGATTAACATTTTTTCATGCCCACCATAGATTCTCCACCCTAAAGACCTCCAAGCTTTATCAGCTAGTTTGAAGCAATGCATGTAATGAGCACATGTAAAAATTGTAGGGTATCGTTGTACATTGTAGTTATTTATATTTGGACTAAAGCAAAAGTATTAGCAAATGAAAATGCCCCATTCACTCACGCAGATAGTACCACTTTGCAGCTGCTCTTCACTGACTTTCTACATGAATAGGTGGCTGCTTAAGGTTCAAGGCCCATCATTCACTCAAAGCCAAACTTTTAGTATATTTTTCTGCCACTGAAGCAAGGTTTCTCTGTACCTGCCCATTTGACACAATAGGAGAACAAAGGCACAGAGCATTTCAGTGATGTGTCCATCACCAGTATGCCATATATGAAGCCAGTAGTTGAACAAGGACCATCACATGAGACTCTCATTCCCTTTAGCTGTTGACTTAACCTCGTGCGATGACTTCTGGATAGTGATCTGGACACCGATTTGCTCTTTTTACCTTCTGGAACAGAAAACTGAATGCATGTTTCAAGCCATATTTCCCAGAAAGAGTTCCTGTGGTATAAATGTCCTTTTTCTCTATTTTCCATAGTGCATTTACACCATTATATAACCAAATAAGCCATTATGCTTCTGTTTCTAAATATTTAAGCACGCCTCTTGATTTCTCTGCTGAATGCACTGATACTAGCTGAAGAATGGCATTTGGTTGAACCCATCTGCCTTACTCTGTGGAGAAGGCAGAATATAGATGTTTGGTGGGAAGAGTTTCAGTTCCTCCTTTTTACAGCATCATTAGGAAGCCATCGTTCTAATAATAATAATTCCCATTTGACATCGTGGAAGTAAAAAGAAATCACTGCTGACATCAAAAATGAGGTGATATTTCAGCAGTATTATTTCACTGAAGATAAAATGGAAGTCTTTATTACTCCCAATGCTTTTAAAGAAAGCTGAGCAAGGCTTATACTGACCCTGGAGCTTATATACCTTAATGCATCTATAACCAGTATGAAATAAGAAATTTTAATTGTTACTGATACATTTTTTGGCTGTCCCTCCTTAGAACCAAGAATTTTGTGCCTTCTTAAAGCAAAATAATTAGTAGCCGAGAATAAGCTCGGGAGAGCACAATCGTCTTAATTTTCCCCATCATTTAAAATTCCTGCAAAAGACCCCAAACAAATGGAAACACCAAGTGTATTACAAGAAGTGGCAATTTTCTTACAAACTTCATGTTGGAGCCTTTACTCGGAATCTATACAGATTGAATAGAGAAATCTGAGCTGTGAAGAGGTTAGCCTGAAGAGGGTTGCAAGTTTTATTTCACTTTTTATGGATGGGTATTTTATTCTCTGAATTTTTTGTGCACATTGCTGTGTGAATTGCTTGCCATTAAAGGGACACAGGAAAGGTCTGCTTTCTCAGTTGTAAATATGTTTTCCACTTTTGTTTGTGAATAGCACATTAGAAGCTCCTATTCCCTTTTCCTTTGTACACACACATTCAGTTATAATTCTAGTCTTAGTATATTTTTCCATCCTAAACCAAACAATATAGCACATCAGTGACTCTATCCAAATATCATAGAATCATGGAATGCTTTGGGTTGGAAGTGACCTTTAGAGGTCATCTAGCCCAGACCCCCTGCAGTGAGCAGGGATATCTTCAGCTGTTGTATTGTTACAAAGACTATGTTGGTTAGGTAAGTCCACCACTAGACCTAACACTGTGTTTAAGAGGTACCTCAATGCAGAGCCCTGGTTTAATTAGCTCACAGGGTGTCGCTGAACCCCATCTGGCTCTCCCACAGTCACATGCCCAGGGTTAGGAATGGTGCACTGGACACAGTTTTTCCTGAGGAAGCAAGGAGGTGATTAACAATACACAAACATGCATTATGGGTTCTTTTCAGTCACTTTATAGTCACGTGCATTCATAAATTTTGATACAGTCTAAGTTGCAGTCTTTGATGGTAGAAAACTCTCAGAAGAGCCTTAGATCACTAGAGCAAACACAGACAAAGTTTATGCTGACAATTTATCAGCTCTTCTCCATCAAGGAAAATTGTTTTTTAGTGCGTGCCTATTAGCAATCACATGCATATTATGAAACGGAGTTTTGGGGAGGACAGCCTGCCATCTGTCTTTTCTGTATTTTTTTCACAATGCATCATGCTAAAGTTAAAACTTTCTGTGCTTCAAAATGGTGTAAAATATGAGATGTCTATAGCAGAGACACTTGGAAAGAAATATAGACTTAAGTAGAAATTAAAATCTTTATAAGCTTTATAAACAGGCAACTATTGATGCTGTACTTTATGTTTTAGCTTCAAGTGCCCTCCACATTTCCACACACCATAGTGCCCACCATGTGCTCTTACTCTAGATTTCAGGGCTACTAAACCGATAACTAATTAATATATATCTGAAGGAGTGTGAGAATGCTTTCTTCATAAACTCTTTCTGGCTCAGGGTTGGGGTTTTCTTGTGAAATGGAACTGCAAATGCCTGATGTGGAGAATGAAAAAGATGCATTTGGTTTCTTTTCTGTGTTCTGATATGCTAAGATTTTATCAATAATATTGTTTTCCTGTAAAAATATCTGCCTCAGAGAAAATCTGCTGTGTAGCTGTCAGGATTACACCTCTCAGAATATGCCTGTGATGATTCCGTTAAATTGATAAAAACAGAACACTCTGCTATGTAGAAGGATTGCTGAAAAGAATATTCTGAGGCCCTTTCATGTGTAACAGCACTTGTATGGCAGTACGTTTATTGTGCTATAAATTCCATCACTGATTTTGGCCATTTCAAATTGATTCTGCAGTAACTGTAAGTAATGAACCTTACAGACAGAGCCAAAGAGAAAAAAAAAAAATAAAAAAAACAAGCCAATAAACTTGTGGCTGTAGGAATACAAATTGTAGAGTTCATTTAGCCTCAGTTTTTATCAGATCATGCAGCCAATACCCCACAAAGCCAGAAAATATGTCCAACAAAACGCACAGTGCTATAGCTCTGGCTATCTTTAAATTTAGCAGCTAAACGAGACAGTCAATTAGTCGAAGCACATGTTTGTATGAAGTCTCCTGTGGATTTCACCTGAGATTTAAGGAAGGTGCTCAGCATAAGTAGATGACAAAACAGGAGAAATCATAAGAGAATTGGCTTAAACAGGATAATAAGCCAAATCCTGAGGTGTTTTACATGGTCTAAGCAATACCAGGCATCACTGGATTTCATAGGCGCGTAGATCAGTGTGCAGTGGGCTGCTAATGTCTCACCAGGTCAAAATATATAAAAATCTCCAAAATTTACATATGTTCCTTGCCTATTTCCCTTTCTGTACTGTAAAGTTCTACCAGGTTAACAAGAATGATATCTTTTCTCCAGGTATCTTTAATGATACCGTAGATTTTAACAGAGAATTTCTGTGCTTGCTAAAGATTTCTGTAGGATGGTTTTAAAACCTATCAAAAAAATACTGTTCTAAGGGTCTTCAAATTAGTTTTGTAGATTTCTATTACATTCTATAGGAACCCACTGACCTTGATTTGTTAAATATTGTATACATTTCTTGTAAGCTTGTCAATGGATGCCAAGATCATTTAGACTCATATTTTGCAAAAAGACCGTGGATCTAGTCCCACTAAATCAGTGGGTTGGTCATGTGATTAAAGCATGTATGAATGTACATATAAGTTCTACCCTTAATTACATGAAGAGCCAATTTCAGATTTTAATTCAAATGGTGAAAAGACTGAAGTTTTCTTCTACATAGTTTTCCGAACATTACAGGAGAGAGAAACAAGGCCATGTTCTATTCTCTGTGCAAAAATAAATGTCTGGGTTGGGTTCCTACAAGCCCTGCAGCACTTCCACGCATCACAGCTTGTGCACTCATGTATCTTACAATCTGCATTGAGTGCCGAATTCATTCTGTGTGTCTTATTGTACCTAACTGTATAGATTTATCTGAACCTCTGTATTGTCTGTGAGAGATATTAAATCCTCATTTTGAGATCAAAATTCTTGGGTCTATTCTAGCCTTATACAGGTCACAAAGAAACTCTTTGTCTAAGGTATATTCCTTGCCTCTCTCTATAAAAAAGTCCATTTTGTCAATTTGTCCGGTTTATAGCAGCAGCCTGAGTGACAGACACAGAAACTGAGGCTTTCAGTTAAACACCAAATATGGTGAAAGTCATAATAAAATAATGAGAGTTGGGAACACTATTTTTTCTCTGACTTTCTGCTGCTTTGTGTTGCAATGAGGAACACCGTGAGTGAGTCTGAAGTCTTGTGAATAGCCCCTGGTAACCAAGAGCAAAGAAACCTTGCTCATTATCTCTACTCCCCTTCTGAATAAACATTTCAGCCATTGTAAATGAATGTGACATGAAGGGCAAATGACTGGCCTTCATTCCAAATGAAAAACACTTGACAGCTGAGAAACCTGAAGGTTGTTGTGAAGGTGCAGATCCTGTGACCACTGGATGATGGGGCAGGCATACCACTTATTTCTGCAGGACATGAGATGCATCACACTCATAAAGGCGAGATTCACAGCCTTGCAGAGGGTAGGTCCTAAGTGTTCAAACTGACTTTTGATTAGGACTGCAGCAGTGAAAGACAGAGCTGTCCTAATTTTTTCCATTTATCTTATTAGATTACACAGAAAAATTTAGTCAAACATAAGGAAAGGTTCCGTGTGGATTGACAGATGGCATGCAACACCCCTACTGTATCTCATTTATAAATACGATTGAAGTGGAGGTAATTTCTTGATAACCTGTTTTTTAAAAAAAAAGTATTTTAGGTGGTGGGTTAGTAAAAGAAAATTAATCTCTGCACATTAAACTTGCCAACTTTTGAATTAATTGCATGAGTATAAAAATCTATTAATAGATGTTAAGCAAACAACAGAAAAGCAGCAAATTAAAAATTAGTAAATTGATTCCAAGTGCAGATAAAGCAAGAAGCTGCCATAATTCTTCAGTGTAGATTCAAGAACACAAATCTTATCAGTTCTCGCTCCCCATTTATCCACACCTGGCATTTAAAACAATGCTGGTTTATTATGATTTTTTACAAATAAATTGCTATCCATAATCTATCTTGCTACATGAATTGGATTATAGAAACAGATCATAAATAGTAGTCCATTTGTAGCTGTCAAGGAGAAGGTCAGAGCTTTGCAAAGACCATCCATCTCCAAGTGGAGTAAGAGTTTTTTCTTCAAAGAGAAATCACATACCTTGTTTGAGTGGACTTCAGCTTGTAATGACAGTACAGTTTCTTGAAATACCCACAAAACCTCTCCTCTCCACAAAATTAGCTTGATTTTGGGTCACAAGTCTCTTGCAAAATTGGGATGATTTGACATGAAACAGATCTCATCACTGAATATTTCTGGGTCAATTTGATTTGTTTGAAAATACATATTTATATTTTCACATTCTTCAAGAGTTTCAGGAGAGGCTTAGGTTGGCCCTGGAGGCTTATGAATCACATGTCTACGGAAAGCAGCTCAAGCCTGAGTTCTAAACATTTATGACCTATTGCTCTCACTGCCCCTGAACACACAGTTTGTGTGTCTCTATTAATTTATCAGTACTATTTCACTGCATTTCACAGAATTATGCAAAATAAGTCTGTATAATGTCCTGGATTCAGCTGGGGTAGGGTTAATTTTCACAAGAAGCTGGTTGGGCTGACCCAAATGGCCAATCAGATGGGAGATTCTACACCATGTGATGCCATGCTCAGTATTTAAGTGGCGGGCTGGCTGAAGGAAGGGGGGTTTGCTATTCAGGAGCCAGCTGAGCATCAGGTGGTGAGAACACTGGATGTTGTATATGCTTTGTATCAGTACTATTGATTGTTGGTTTCTTCTCCCTTTGCCGTTCTGTTAAACTGTTCTCATCCCAACCCAAGAGTTTTTGCCTTTTTCCTTCTGATTCTCCTCCCCACCCCACCGGGGAGGGGGAAGGAGTGAGAGAGTAACTGCGTGGTTCTTTGTTGCAAATTGAGGCAAAGCCACAACAGTTCTCATTCTCATTTCCCCTCTACACTTCCCTAGTGAGGCCTCATCTGGAGTACTGTGTCCAGTTCTGGGCTCCCCAGTTCAAGAAATATGAAGAGCTATTGGAGAGAGTCCAGCGGAGGGCTATGAGCATGGTGAGGGGACTGGAACATCTCTCCTACGAGGAGAGGCTGAGGGAGCTGGGCTTGTTCATCCTGAAGAAGAGAAGGCTGCGAGGGGACCTAATACATACTTACAAATATGTGAAGGGTGGGTGTCAGGAGGATGGGGCCAAACTATTTTCAGTAGTGCCCAGCGACAGGACAAGGGGCAATGGGCACAAACTGAAGCAGAGGAAGTTCCGTCTGAACATGAGGAAGAACTTCTTCCCTCTGAGGGTGACAGAGCACTGGAACAGGCTGCCCAGGGAGGTTGTGGAGTCTCCTTCTCTGGAGATATTCAAGACCTGCCTGGGCAAGGTCCTCTACAGCCTGCTGTAGGTGACCCTGGTTCGGCAGGAGGGTTGGACTAGATGACCCACAGAGGTCCCTTCCAACCCCTACCATTCTGTGATTCTGTGAAATATTATAAAATGCAAAAACAAAACATGGTGTGAGGGCAAAGACTACAGAATAAGATACAAACTGGACTACGTCTCCTGGCCAGCCAGAAACCAGCATGGCAGCAAAGGTATCCTGCCTGTTGATGACACACAACGACCTGTTCCTTTCATATACGTTAATGTACAATACTCAGTGTAAACAGTAAGCAACACCTTCCTTGTGTCTTAGCACAAGGGAGCTCATGACCTTGAATAGTTCTTCTGAAACTAGAAAAAAAATAGAATTGGTAGACATCAGAGAAATACAGTATGTCAAGGAAAAGTCAAAGACTTCTGCAAAGCTTTCTCAGGGAGCTAGCAGGTATGTCTGCAGTGGATTTCCATGTAATACAGAGTAGCTGCATTTTCAGTGTGGGGACCAGTGCGGTCCCTGACCAAAAGTCTGAAAAAATTAAGCTGCCAGTGGAGGGGGAGGATCCTCTCGTGGATAAGTAAGTGCATTAAAAAACAAAAGACAAGAATGGTCCATTTTCTCAGTTTAAGTGGTCACTGCTGCTTTTACACAGGTATTGCTGTTTGTGGAGTCTCTGGTTCTCAACATATTTGTAAATTAAATGGAAACAAAGGTGAAAAGGAAAGTTACAGTGCTTATTGGATTGTAAAAATGTAAGTCTAATGTGAACAGTGGCACAAGAACTTCATTATTCTGTGTGAAGGGGCTATAAAATAGCAGATAAAATTCAGTTCAGGTAAGTGTAAAGTAATACACTTGGGGAAAAAACAATCCTGGCTGTGTATATACAATGAAGAGCTCAGAACTAGCTCTGTTACTGCTCAGAGAAGATACCTTAGAGTTGTAATGAGCAGTTTACGAAAGGAACAGCTAAGTGCTCGGTAGTGGCCAGCAAGTAAACAGAGTGCTAAGAAATTATTAGGAAAGAAATCTAAAATTAAACAGAAAATGTCATTATACCACTGCATAAATCAACATTTTTTTTTATCTTGAATATTTGTGCACTTGTTATCCCACCTCATCTCAAACTGAAGATGGTAGGACACTGAAAAAGCGACAACGTTGATCAGCATTGTGGAGCAGCTGAAATATACATAGGAGATTCAGCTTGGAAGAAAGATGACTAAGAAGGCACATGATAGAAAACACCAGTGTATAGAGGAGGTGAATAGGATATAGTTTTCTGTAGTCTTTCAATATCTGGAGTGGGGAACACAATTAAGGTAGTAAATGGCAAATTCAGAACAAGCCAAAGGAGGTAGTTACTGATTCCAGAGTTCAACAGTGGAACTCATTGCTGCAAGGCACTGTGAATGCCTGAGCTTTACCAAACAACATGCCTGTACCTCAGCAAGTCCTGGGAGAACACGCAAGGGAAATGCCATTAGATGCTTGCCTAGTTTGATCCTCTCCCTTAGTAACAGCCTGAGTGACACATAGACAGGCCTTTGGTTTGGCCTGCTACAGCTGCTCTTGAAGACAGGCAGTTGCTCCTCTGGAAGGGCTGTCACGGTGTGCCCTCGCCTTCTACAGCCAGAGTCTCTCTAAAGCCACTTTCAGGCTTGGGGTTTGCAGTTTGAATGCCAAGTTGCTTTCTTTATCAGGACCATATGACACCTATTTAAAATTGTTCAAA
The DNA here is from genome assembly GCF_030867145.1 of Opisthocomus hoazin. Taxonomy (NCBI): domain Eukaryota; kingdom Metazoa; phylum Chordata; class Aves; order Opisthocomiformes; family Opisthocomidae; genus Opisthocomus; species Opisthocomus hoazin. The sequence continues at coordinate 44,989,712 of NC_134420.1, forward strand.
TACAACACCGAGCACATTCAGACAACTACTGAGACTAGGTGTTGGCAGACATGCCAGAAGACTCTTGCCTCCCATCCTGTGATCATTCCTTTTCTCCATTTGGATGTGGAGGCATTACTAGCCACCTGCAGCAGCTTTTCAGAAATCTGCAATTGTATTTATCATAAAATCCGCCCATCTACTTTGCTTCTAAACTGAAAATTTGTAGTTTAGATTCATATAAGCGTCATTGATGGAAGGAAGGAGAAAGCATATTAATAATTATGGGAAATTAATCTTTTTTGCCCCTCTCCACCTTTGCTTCTGTCAACATTGTAGCATTCTGCAGGAAAGCTCATACATTCTGTTGTCCAAGATCTTTCAGTACAACTTGTGTGTTTGTATACAGCCATTGGAAATTGTGCCATGCTAGAGAAAACCATGCAAGCACTAAAATGAGAAAAAAAAAATGCTTGCTTCTTTGTATAAGAGCCTGTACCAGACAACCATTAGCACAAGCAGAGGAATCTTGGTATTAATGAAATTCAAATAGTGTGTCCCTGATTTACTATGAGACAAACTCAGAACTTTCCACCCATTTAACCACAAAATAAGGAGGAATAAATATGACTTTTCTTGGCTAACTTCAGAAGGAAATCTGGGCTTGCAACCCCAGGCAGAGAGCTTGAGTAGAACATAGACATTACTGTCTTAATCAAGGCTAAGTTAGTGAACCCATTGCTGTCTTTACGGACAACAGCATTTTCTACATTACCTTCTCTGCATGTGGGAAAAATGCATTAATATCAGATATTTTGTTTTGTGCTAGTCCTTGCTCACTGTGCAGAGAATCACCTAAGGTAATTGTTGAGCTTCTAAGAACTACATCAAATAAAAAAGTAAGGGAAAAAAAAGACAAAACCCTTTATTTCTCCCTCCAAATACAGAAGTAAAGACAGTACATCTAAAGAATACGTATTATTGGTTGTCTTTATTGCAACAAGATTTGGCTGCCCTGACATACAGGATTCAGACTAACTTTTTTTTAAAAAAACTTCCACCCTTTCTGTTGCAGAGTTATGTAGCCAGTTCCCATCATCCTCCAATACTCTGATAAACTGCATTGGAACTGATGCAACAAAAGTCCTTTTTTAGGTTTAATTTTTATTGCTGGCAGGAGCACCAGAATTCTGGAATAGCAAGCTCCGAGAGAGTTTGCTCATGGGCAAGGATGACAATTCCTTTATTAGAACCCTGCACACTTGAATAGCTAAATGCTTTCAACTTTCTTTAAATGGTATTAAGGAAAAAATATCCTCAAGGCATTATTTTTAAAGGGGACTTCAAACAGTCTGTGAGGAAAAAAAAATGCAACACATTTGAACACCAAGGGATTTGCAGTGGAAAATCTGTTAAAGTGGAGCTATTTTTTGAGTTTCAGGGTTAAGTAAGTATTGGACATAAAATCAGGGATGCAGACTACCAAAAATTCTGAGGCATTCCAGATTCCTAGCTTAGACTGGCAGTAGCCAGATTACATAATAGATCATTTAGAAATAAGTTACTTATGTTAGCTAGATTTTAAATTAGCAATGTTTCATTTATTCCTTCGAATTCAACATACAAAATCCATTATAACATTTGCTAGAAGTATAAGAAAATCCCAGGTTCTTAATCTTTTTTACTATATAGACTTAATTCTGCAATAACTCAGTACTAGGTATTTTAGAGTTTATATTTAAAAGCAGCTCTGAAGCAAGCAGATATGCAAGGGTAAATCTGCTCATCTTGAATCCTTCTGCAAATGGTCTGCTCTAGAGGTCATATCAAAGAGATTCTTTTTTCAGCTTAAACCTGTCTTTTCTAAATAGATCTCAACCTGATCTCATTTAATGCATTGATGTCTGGTTTCTTAGTCATTATATTTGCTGTATTACATATCAAAAGGACTCTTGAGAAATTCCCCTGAATTGATAATTCTAATTTCTTATGTATAGCTACTCTATATTCACTCTGAGGACAGCTGTATTGTATGCTAAACCACGAATTGTAAAAATTGATCCCTTTGTATGTAGGTTTGTATTAAATTGAGATACTTTATTTTTTCCTGTTTGTTGCCACACATGGGTTCCTAGTGTCAGTTTATATTTGGCTGTTTGAGCATATTAAAGTTTTGCTAGTGCTTATGATGTTCTTGCCAAGAGCGCTCTTGCAGCAATCTGCACTAGAACAGTCTTTGTGCCAATTACTTCAAAAAGTATTCTGTGATAAAACCAATTTTTATGGCTACTTTTTCAGGTTGCAGTGTGGTGATTTCATTTAGTTTCTTCTTTTTCCATTTTTTTTAATATTGATCTTCTGCACATGCTTGTAGGTTTTGAATTATGAAAAAATAATGCAGTGTTGATAGACTTAGTTGTTAATAAGACATCTTAAAAAGGAAAAGGGTTCAGAGGTATTGAAATAAAAGCTGGCATGTTGAATTACTAACACTGCATATATTTAAAGAATACTATTTCGTAGTAGAATGTTTGGACCTCTTATTGCAGGGCTGATTATGAAAATGGAAACCTTTGCAGTTGTATAAAGCAAAATAAATGAAAAATTATAATGTGTAATGACTCCACACAATATTTCTTAAGCTTAAATTATGAGGCTGATTTCAGGAGTGTCAGCTCTACAACATCTTTTATTTAGAGAAAACCAGCTTGCTAATCCGTTGCAATTAATAAAAAGTCATAACATAGGAAAGGAAGGAATAATAGCATATTTTACAATACAAATATTCTTTCAAATGGAGAGTCTTGATCATGAAACTTCTACTACCACAATGAATTCCAATGCAAGACTGGACCTCAGAATTCTGACATGAGAGCCGCCGTGATGATTAAGATATATATGTGTCTATATATAGTGCAGGACACTGTGCTATGCCATACTAAACAATAACTGCTAATCTGTTACCCCAAATAAAAAAACAGAAATGCTGTTATGTAACAGAATGATAAATCATGCATAAATTGAGGCTTTTAATAATGTTAATCTAAAAGATCTAAAAATGTTGATAGCAAATGTATTTTTACCAATGATTCTTGAGCAACTTGTACTCTGCTGTTCATTACCCAGGCTATTAAGATTTGGTGGTAACTCTTGAAAAAAAACCCTATTGCACACTCTTGAAAATGTTTTTTGTTTTTTTCAATGGCAGCTTTAGGAATTGTTTACCATACAAGAGTCTTCCTGAACTCCCACAGAGAAGCTGCAGTTTATTCTTTAGACAGCCCTGACCTAGCCACATCCAGATCAGGGAGCTTCATGTGGTAAACGTAACATGGGTAATGTCAGGTTCTTGTTTTGTCTTCACTCTTTTGGAGAGTTCGAAAGCTGTCCCCATTCCCTTCCCTTTAGTTTATTGTCTAGTGAGAGGCAAGAGGGAGTTGAGAGGCTGTGTGTCCTGAAGTTGAGGAAGAGTTGGAATTAGTTATCCAAGCAGCTTTTTGTGTGAGTGCTCAAAACACTAACTTTTATGCAGAAGAGCAGCTGTTCCCTGTGGTGTACTTGAATGAAAGTGACTGTGGCTGTTGCATTTGCTGCAATTGGTCTCAATATTCGTCATACGCAATTAATAACACTCTGCTCAGGTCATTTTAGGGATTGAGCCAGAGCTATGAACTGAGCCTGCCAAGCCAGGGTGTTTCTCATGTGATGCTTGTCTTCAAGCACCCAGTGAGTTTGAGGTCTCATAAGGATACTTTTTTTAAACCCCTTAGGATTAGTCTAAATTCTGCCTCTGACTGTTTCAAGAAGCAAAACAGATTTTGAATCTTATTATTTGGAGAGACTGATATCAGAGGAAAGATGGGAAAAGCCTAGAGTGTCTCCAAAGACTTTTTAACAATAAAATACGTCCTGAGACCAAATATGCTGTTTAAATGTAAATACCATTTCCATTTTCAGACTGTCTTTTGCAGGTGTATTGGAGGGGATTTGAAATGTACTTGTAGATGGAAAAGAGGCTACTGACCTTGAAACTATGTATGTGTTAGGAATAATGTTCGTCCTCCTTGAAATCAGACTTGCGTTCTTTGAACGGGTGCTCAAGACCACAACTCTTAACAGCGGTTCAGGTAGCATTCAGTGCATAACTCAGCTAAGACTGACTGCATTTTACTTACAAAGCTGTTTCTCAGGAGTCATAGATTACCGCCTAGTCTCTTTTTTTTACCCACCATGGTTCAGAATGACTCACTGACAGCTGCACTAACTACTAGTTTCCTTTGTTCTGGTGCAGACTATGTAATAGGACAAGGTTTGTGTGTAGAAGCAATATCTTTTATTAGATGGACTACTATAGTCAGGAAAAAAACAGTCAAACAGGTTTTTCTGCATACAAGCACTTTTTCAAGGCTAAAACTGAAGGAGCAAACTTCTGAATCAAGTAATGGTTGAGAACAATTACTGTAAGTACACGTTACTCTGTTATGCTGCCCGAGAGAAAAGGTACATGATACTTACGAAGTTGGAGTTGGGTGATGTTAACACGGGAAAAGACGGTATGATGGTTATTTTATAGATGAAAAGAGATAGTGAATCTAACCTTGATACAACAGGAGCATACATCTACAAACTTTACCTTTCACAACTTCTGTATCTGATGGGTGATTGATCAGGTTTCCAGACACGCAGAAACCCCCAGGAGTGGCCACTGGGCATATGCAAACTACTTTACATGGCTCATGCTGCCAAGTCCAGTGTGTCCTCTGCATGTTAAGCTAACTGTACACATGATGGAGAATTGATCTCTGTGTGTCCAGAGAGTTGGATGCATGTGGGACACATCAAACTTTCTGCACATGTGGGATAATCCAATATATTGCAGCTGTAGCAGCTTACTCCTTTTCAACACCAAAATGTCATGCTCCATGGGACTTCCTGTTAGGAATACTGCAGCATTTCTAGAAAACCAGTAAGTCTGAGAATGGGATATACAAGTATTACTGGAACTGCAAACACAAGGCTTTACTGGACCTCTCTGATCCCAGCTGCTGCTGAATGAAAAGTGTAGGTAAATGATATATTTTCCTAAAGCTTTCCTGAAGACTGAGACAGACTTTACTCTTAGAGAGAATGGGGCTGTGGAACCCCAGAATGAAATGGCTTCTGACCAGGAGAAAACAAGCAAATAGAAATGTTGTAGTGACTACAGTGTAGTACAGGGAGAAAAGCAGATAAAGAAAGCTTAAGTTGATAGGCATGGATATATTGTGATGTCAGAAAAGGAGAACCTTCAGGATATCACTGTGTGAACTCCAGATGTGACAATGGACTCTATTTTCTTTGAAAAGTCCAGAGGAAATCCTGTTTCCAAATGTTCAGTCTTAGCTAAGAAATCACCTGAAACCGTATAGGAGTCATTTACCTTGTGGAATATTGAAACATTGATCTCGCTAGTGTCACAGGCAGGTTTTGAGATGCATTTCCGTGTATCTGGGAGTGAAGGAGCATGCAACTCTTCGAAAGAAAAATGTAAGAACATGGCTTTAATTTGTAAGATATTTCTTCAGTCAATTTTAGCAGTTCAGATTAATTGTGATTTAACGATTTAAGGTGTTGATTTTGGAAGTATAAAATTACATCTTTGAGAGGCCAAAGCAAATATATATATATATCCTTGTGAATCACAGCTGTTTCTGTAAAGAGGGGTAAACATATGTAAGAGTTGCTCATAAGACAGCTAAATAAATATCTAGGTACACAGTCTAAGTTAGGATGTTTTCAGATGTGACCGTCTTCTCAAAATGTGGGTCTAGACAATAATTTTAAGGCTTCAAATTTAATACCTCATTAAGAGAAATGAGGTGGAGGGACCACTTCTGCCAGTGCTGTGGTTTCAGTTCCATAATAAAGTGGCCTAGTGATTGACACAGACAACAAAAGAAACAGTTCAGAAATTTCCTTCCAGTGGAAGCTTAAGTTTTGAAGTACACAGAGACATCTGAAAGGTGAAATTCACAGATTTTTCATGCTTGCAGGATTTTATAGCCTCTGGTAATGCATGTCCTTATTCTGACATCACATGTATGTGAAAAAATAGATGTAGTATTTAAAGATGTCTTTTGACAAAGAAAGTATTTCCATCTCCAGAGGTGTGATTTAGCTTTAAAGGATGAAGAGCAGGTTCCAGATGTGTTTTTCAATCGCTGGGCTTTCCTTTCCTGAAGTATTGACAGAGGGAAGGTTTTATCAAGGTCTTTGTGATGTGCTTGTTTATAATGAGTAGACATTAGTAAAGCACATCTAAGTGCTTATCGCTAACAGATGACTAAAGAGAGCATACGGCAGTGAAAAGAAATATATATTTGTCCAAGCAATGTGGCTTGTTAACACTCCCACGCTCACAAACTGTGTTTACATGTACTTACAATATTTTGCAAATCCCTCTTCTAATCAACTAAAAATAAAAGCCAAATAATGATTTTTTTTTCCAATATTGGAGTGTCAGGAAAAGTTGATTTAGAATTTTTTTAACAAAGCAATTAAACAGTAACGAAGATTTTTATAGTATTCTTTTTGCTTCAGCATGACATCTTTACAGCAGCGTATTTATTATATTCATTTCACAGTGTTAAAGGTTTTATTGTTACAGAATGCTTTGTGGTTCACTCACCTGTCTGTCTAAGTATAACTGTTACAACTAGGTTACACTACAAGCAGTAACACAGGTCAGAATGACCTATGTCAAATTCTGGTCTAGATAAGGTCACAAGGTTTATTTTGACCATAAGATTTCCCTCTGCTTATATGTGATTAAATCATCATGCAAGTTACAACTTCTGCCAATAAACAGTTTGTAAGCAAAAAAGTCTCTGAAGTGTTAACCCAGTCCAGCTCCCATCAGAGTGAAAAAGTAGTCTTGCTACTAATTTCAGTGCACTTTTTTCGTTTATGATGTACATGGAGAAACGCTGGGGAAATCTGTACAGTTTTTGACATACAAAGTTTCTGATTTTCCCTGTGGTCAGGGGTGTAGCATTCACCCACCTTATTGGACAGAACACTGTGTCACTGTCTTCTCTAGCTGTGACATCTCAATGTGCCAGTCTATTCATATAGCATTATTAGAAAGGAGACAATGATTGTTTAAAGATGGATTTGGACTCTTGCATATTTTTCAGAAGAAAGTATTTATAAAGAAAACTGCACGTAAGAGCTGCATTTACTTTTGATTTTTAGAATATTCCTAGCAAATTTTTGTTAAATATTTACATCTGGATCCAAGTATCGTCCTTCATAAAACAGTTTATTATTGCAATTTAGCTTCATTAGTCATAATACTGCTTTAGGATATGATAGACTAGTGCTAAGGGATTGAATTATGAAGAGATTAATTTTAGCTACTGGAGATAATTGACCCTTTAATTCCTATCACCCCTAATCCCAATTCAAATGAACCAGTGTTCAAAGTGGCAATACTCACAATGTAGACAAGGTCACGACAGCAAGAATTGTTTTTTACTACCAATTAGATTTCCCACTTGGTGCGTTTGACTAATGTTGTCATAGAAAAGGATTTCAGGCGTGGAAATACAGTTTCTTTAGAGGCACACAGGCACTGGAACTGATGGGCAGTTTGCTGTACATTTCCCAGTGTACAGAATCAGAATGCAGCTGAGTGCTGACCCCTAAAATTTTAATTCATATGGGGATTTAGAACATGTTTTAATTCACGATAGAGCTAGGAACAGGCTAAATAATTTCAATCTGGAAGAAAACTCTCTTGAAATTCAATAATGTTAATATATGGTGGGTCTAGCAGGTTTGGAACTGTCTCTTGAGGTAATACTACATCTGAGGTGCATTTCAGAAGAGAAATCAGAAAAAAGTGAGGTGCTGACTGAGTAGAGAGTTGTTCAAAAACAAATCATGTTGATATTTAGCTGCAAATGACATGGAGGCTTCAAAAAATACAAGGAAGAGATAAATGGATTGTAAGTATGATATATTTTAAAAATTCCCTCAAGTGATAGTGCCAACTTCAAACATATTAGCATAAGGACCCCTATGAAAAAAACAACAGATCAACAGTACTTTTACATAGCACGTTCAGTATAAGATTATTTTTCAGATTATTACTAGTTATCCATCAGCATTTTTCCAAACATTTACAGATTTGAGCTTCTGCAGTAAGCTGAAACTGCATGATAAAAAGAGACAGATAATGATAAAAAACAGATGTATATGCAAGTATAGCTAGAAGGAGCAAAATATACTATTACTGCCCCTCCTGTGAAGTTAATCCTATTTCTGTTAGATATTTCTTCATTAGTTAATGAGGTCTTGAGAAAAAAAAATTAAAGTGTGTTTGAAATGGTGTTTTTGCATCCTTGCCTTTAGGAATTTTTTCAAATATTCACAGAATAGTTTGCCCTTGAAAGGTGAATTAAGTGTGAGTTTAGGCAATAATTACTTCAAATATGGGTGGTCAGAAACCTGCAACTGAAATGGACAAACACAGCAGCTAATCACTTTCCTCATTCTGATTCACCACACTGGCTGAAGTTCAAATGTAAAATAGTGGAGAAAGGAGAGATTTTAATGATTAGGTTAAAAAAAAGAAATAAACTTCAAGGCTTAGATCACAGGTCTGCTAGCATGAATTAGAATTTGGATGCACTTTGTGGTTTGCAGTCTTATTAATGAAGGATTTTCTTCTCTCTCTGTTAACAAGCAATCTCAGATCAGAAGCAAAGAGTTTGGCTGCTCTCTTTGTGAGATGAGTATCAGTGGACGTATAACTACATCCCATCTCTGTCACCTCCTCCAGTGCACATGGTACCAGCCAACATCTCTGTTGACTTTTGGGTAGCGAGTCTGGGATCACAGTGAAAGGGGCCCCCATCTCCTGGAAGTCTTCTCTTCATGTTGGTGTTGTAACATGCTCTGAGGGCAAAAATCTGGGAGAGCCTGCAACTACCAGTTCTTATGGCTCTCTTATCCATTAGAACAGCAACTGCAGTTTCCATTTTCAGTTTGATATCTGGCACTGGTGCTGGATGTATATTCTTTTATTGAAAAAAAACAGCTGCTTTATCCACAGAACTCCTGAAGGAGTGAAACTGGAAGTGGCAGATTATTCTTTTCCCATAATTTCAACTTCTTCCACTTCAGGCAGCATTCTTAGAATTTCACCCTCCAGGGGTGCAGTTGGATCTCCCAAGCATCCTCTGGCATTATCTTGTGAGTAGGGAAAGGAACCATCCACCCCCAGAGCTCTCCATACAACCATAGTGTACTAGGCAAAGGCATTCCATATCTACCAGCTCTTAAAAAGCTTGCTGTGGATGCAAGAAGACCATCCTGCACCTGAGCTCAATAATCACTTGTAGGCTGTTGCTTCTTCAATTACCAACCACAAAGAAGTAATTCAAGGCTGTGAGCAGTGTCTCCATGGTGTAGGTGACTAGCAATTTGATTAAATCTGTTCTGGAACAGTTTCAAAACTGCCAATCTTTTTGTCTCATATTCTATCTCCAAATGTTATAAATTTAATATTTTATTAATTTCTACCTTCATTATTTCAGTTTTATCCCCCTCTCTCTTTTCTTTTGTTGAATTTCTAATTTGGTTTTTAATTCTTCTCTCTTTCTTTGACAACCACCACAACAAAAATCAATAGCACAGGAGTTTTGAGGTTTTTATTTGATGAATGTGAAACATTTGCCTGTTATGCTTTTGTCTTCTTTTTTGGGATGAGGACATATAGGACATGTTGACAGCCATTTTTAATAAGCTTAACACTAATACTGGCAGTAAGTTAGTACAGTCTTTGGCTGTGTTAAGTCATGTGTAGGGAATAGTAATGCTATCCTTTAAAAGAAACTGATGTCACAGCTGCATCCAGAATTCACTGGGGTTTCTTTTATTGTTTTTATTTTCCAGGTGATTCATATAACAGGCCGGTTACGTCTGAGAGTGTCACTGTCCCACGGACGGACAGTACCCAGCCAAATCATGGGACTTGTTGTCGTTGCTCATGCTTTGCCACCTCCTACAATTAATGAAGTCAGGATTGACTGCCACATGTTTGTCACTCGTGTGAATATGGACCTCAATATCATTTACTGTGAAAATAGGTACAGCTTTTAGCTCCTTTTATTTCTTTGTTTTAGCTGTGTGTGTTCTTTATTCCATGGGCTTGGCAAAAAGTTTTGAAATGTGTGACTCCTGCAATCATCCTGGTGTTGTATGAGAGCACTGAATTCACTCTCGTTGTCATCACCTTCATTTTCATTACATTCTTAGAGGATAAAGGTAGATTAAAAACTATAATTTGCAGGACATCTTGCTGGAATAGCCAAGGATAGACCAGGAAAGATTCCACTAAGCTTTCCTTGCTTTTTGCAGTTGCTCACCGTCCCTCTCAGAGGCAAGATTTAGGACTAGACAGACGTTGGTCTGACCTGTCTGGCTGTGCTTATGCTCCCCCATCCTCCCCCCCACAAGTCTTTCTGTCTGAAGTTTTAAAGTTTTCTGTTTTTGAACTAATTTGCAGATTACAGCACATCATGCTCAGTGTTTAATGGAGCAGAAGCACAGATGGCCTAGATAGTAGGCTAGAGAGGTGGGATCTGTTGCAGGAAGAGGTGGGAAAACTAGAATAAAATTGGTTGAGGGCGTACTGGGACAGACAGCAGTGAAATGGGAACAGGTGATGAGGAGCTGGGTGCCGGGGGGGGGGGACGGACACTATATTTGATATCGTAGCAAGTGATCTAGGAAGGTGGGAGATAGGATTTCAATTCAGCTATCTAGTCCCTGGGGGCTGGGCTCTGGTAGCACTGGGGGCTCCCCATGGGCGGTCTGTCGGGGCAGCACCTGGCAGCTGGGGCCCGTCCCACCAGCCCAGCCCGGAGCAGGGCAGCAGGGGGGGCACCGAGGCAGCCCCGGGCACTGGGCACATCCCCGGCAGGGCTGTGGGGAGCTGGAGCCCGGCCCTGCTGCACCATCGCTAGGGCAGGGGCTGGCGGCCCCGGGGGCTGACATGGCGCCCTGGGCTGTGGGCGGGGGGGAGGGGGGGGCGTGCCCCCGGGAGGCTGACGTGGAGCCCTGGGAGGGGCTGGTCAAGACCCTTAAGGCTTATTGTTGCCCTCAGGACCCTGAAAAATAAAAATCTAGGGAAGGGCTATTTAGAGCAGAATGACGATACATAAGAAGGAAGATACAAGTAATAAAGAAGTTTGGGTCCTTTGGTGGAAGTCTGAGGTATGGGGGAAAGATTGGAAAGGAAGAAAGAAGGTAATGCAACCAAAAGAAATTTTGTCAAGGGGACCCATCATGAAAAAGTGGAACAAACAAGATGACTAATGCAAGATTTTCATGTGACAGCAGCCATGGCATATTATAAATTGAGAGTGGAAGCGCTCTGATACAAGCAATTGTAATTGTTTAGTCATAATGGAAGACATATGAACAGGATAGCACATCAATATAAACTTTTATAAAAAGGGATAAACTCAAATGCTCTTTTTAGTCAGGGCCTTCTTTTAAAATAATCATAGAATCATAGAAAGTTTTGGGTTGGAAGGGACCCCTAGAGGTCATCTAGTCCAACCCCCCCGCAGCGAGCAGGGACACCACTAACTAGATCAGGTTGCTCAGAGCCCTGTCCAACCTGGTCTCGAATATCTTTGCTGTCATGTTGCTGAACTGCCACAGCAGGATTAACAATAACATTACTTGGCTATTAGAGAGAACACTTCATCTAAACTTCCAAAGCATTATCTAAAAGAGAATATATTATTATCATTTTTAGGCTTGGAAAAATTGCTTTGTAGAAAGTGGCTTGCACAAGGTCACAGAGAAAGCTGGTAACAGTATTAAAGTTTGGGCTGAGTTTTTGCTTGTGGCTCTGCCCACCGAGATTCTGTATAAACTGGCAGCTGGTGAAAGAGCTCTGGGGATTAGCATTAGGACCTAGAAGAAATGTTTTGCCTTAGTCTTTGGCTGTGACCTACCTAGGTAGTAATGGAAAGCTTCTACCACTGCAGAGCTCTTCAATGGCCTCTGTGAAGTGAGTTGCTGGTACCTGTCCAGTTCCTAATGAACAGAGTTCCTTTTAACAAAGTCACCTACACTTACTGCTACCTTTGTTGGCAACCTCAACAAAAAAGCCAGGAATCAAACGCATGTGAAAATGAACTATTCCGTCAGGTCAAATATGATATGAATTTGAAGGCCATGTCAGAAAGATTTTTACTTTCTTTGCCATTAGTTTGGCATTTTTATGAGCCCTAAATTGTGTATTTTTTTTTTGATTAAACATTTTTCTCAAACCTTCACTTTATATTCATGTAGCAGTAAAACTTTGAAATGCCTGAGAAAGGCATCACTGAGAAAAATAAAATGCATCAGACATGGAGCGCTGATTGGTAATCACAAAGAGCAGATAACACATGGTAAACTATGGTAAGCCAGCTGACTTATGCAAGAAAGCGTTGAGCTTACTAATGTTTTTCATTCATTAAGGTAAAGGCAACATTACACAGCAACTTTTCCTCGTTTGTGATGGATTTTATCTCATATGCTAGGGTAGAACACCTATGATGGTACTTGAATTTATGTTGCAATGGTTCCATTTTAAGCCCCTAAGTCAGTGTTAAAAATAGTTTACAAAAGGAATTTCAAATAGTAGAAACACTTCTACTGGGGCTGGGAGGTGAATGTTACCTCACTAAGGCAGCGGCATTTCCACTGATGGCAAATGGAATGAGATTGATAGGACCCGGATTTCATAGCAGGTGCAAAACAGAGTATGACTGTAAAAGCTGGAGGAATTGAAAAGACGGAAGAAGGGAAGGAGTTAACTAAGCAGCTGATTGAAGCTGTCAGATGGCCATTATCCAAGTCAGGCAAGTTGGGATCTCTCTTCTGAGACTATAGAAAAGAAGAGAAGTATCCCATCCTGAATATACGGGCTTGACTCCTGGCACTTGCGGACAGAGAGGAAATTCTTTGTGGTGCCACAGTAAAGCAAGCACAGCATTGATGAAAACAGAGAAAAATGGATCCATGCTGGGGAAGCTGTAAGCACTATTTATGGAGCAATGGGGAGTTACTGGCAGCTGCAGGGAGTATGGAGCAGAAGCCATGCTACTTAACTGAAATGAATGCTCACAGCGGACCATTGGATCAGCAGGGGTGAGATCAATAGTACTCCTAGTTTTCCAAGTGGTTGCCTGCTGCAACAGCAGGGAGCAGGAGTGACATTACTCAAGTCTCTGGGTGCATCTTGTTACTTTCCTCTGAATGAAGAGATCTTCATCAGAATCCTGGACTCAGTGCACAAACTAGTCAACAGGTAGCTTCTCTTTGAGGCAAGGTCTGTTAGCTAGTGCACGGGCTACTTCTAATAATTAATACTTTTTCCGAGACTCTTAAATGGGGATGTAAAATTCTATTGCCTAAAATGTGGTATGTTATTCCATGTCTGTTTTCCAGATGTGGGATTCTTGTCATCTAAACTTCACCATCTAGTGTAAAATAGTCTAGAATTTCTTTATTAGTCAGTGGAGTAAGAAAAGCATCTGCAGAGGACAAATCATCTTAGGCCGTGATAAATAACTAAAAGCAAAATAGTGACTGCTGCTAGAGTACAGCATCAGTCTGTGTATTTTCAGTGTCAACTGCTAGTGATTGGAGGCCGTCTGGAGAGAGCCTACAGCCCAGTTTAATGTGGACTGTTATAGCTGTATCTGGTAATATATGCCCTGAAGGAAATAACCCAGTAAACATGGTGTTTTCCAAATGCAAGAGGTTTGACCTGTTGGCCATGACAGTGGTTGCCAATAATTCCTTGAGATATGCAGAAGCAGTGTTTTGTAGAGAGCTTAAAGCCTACAAATGCGTGCATAATTTGGTCCTAATTCAGCAAAGCACTGTACCATGTACCTACCTTTAAATTTCAGTCATGTTAACAGTCCTGAAAGTCAGTGGAACCACTGATTTGCTCAAACGTAAGCCTGTGCTTATGTTTTACAGGATCAGGTCTGTGTATTCAGCAGAATCGAGTTCCTACCCATCAACATGTTGCTTTATTTTGTCAAAGGGTTTGGGAGCCACAAGATCCGTCTCCTAACTAGTGTTTTAAGATATGCTATATTGTTTATTTCTTTTCTCCATGAAAATTATTTATTTTCCATCTTTGGTACCTTAGATATAAGCATGAGTGTCCTATCTGATGTAATTTCTTTTGCTTCTGATTTTGGTGTCATTGCTTGCCAGTGATCATCACTTAGATCTGGATATTCTTTCTTCTTCTACTTTTTTCATCAAAAAAAAATCCTATATCCTTCATATGTCTGTTTGAAACGGCTTTTTCTTAATATTGTCCTTATACTTAAGGGATTGTGAATCTGCTTCCACAGTTGCCTTGCTGTGTTCATTTTTCTGTGAAGACTTTACACAAACATGCTGCTACAGAGAAACAAAATACAGCTGAGTCAAATTTACTGGAGGGGGAAGCAGAATGATCATCTTCTGTGTTAACCCTGCGAACTGTAGCACTCAGCCTGGGGACGTCACAGGGCAGTGGCCTGCCTGGAGGTTGCCCCTTTCTACTCGGCTAGGCAGGGCAGATTGCTTCTCCCTGATCTTGAAGCAGAGCCTCCTCCTACCAGTAAACACACAATTCTTGGGCCAGAGAAGAGACAGCAAAGCATGTCAGTGAGAAGACTGTAGGCATGGGAGGGTGAGAGACTTGAGTCCCAGTTCCTGCTGTATGGGCTATTTATACACTTAGTTTAGTAGAAAAAGGTAACGTACAGTTCAGGAGACTGGAACCTTTAAATCTGACTCCCTTCCTTCTAGTGAGGTTTCTTATCACTAGGCAGAGATCCCAGGTCTTTTGTTTCCCAGCTCCTAATTCACTGTGCAACGAAAGTGGAGGAACACAGCAGGAGGGATAGGGAGTCCCACTACCACCACTCCAGACTTGTCTTTGTCCTGGTTAATTGTGTCCTCTCTGAGAAGGTAGGAGAGATGCTTTTCAACTGTGGTTTGTGACAAACATTTGATGGGTGTCGCCAGACAGGTATCCCACATTTGGTTAAGTGCTGGAATTCCTAGACAGTTGTTTGAAAGTGCATGTTCTTCAACATGGTCTGTCAAAAAAGTGGGAGAAGGCTATTGTGTTTTATGCTAAACTTGATTTGACAATTTTTACTAGCAAATTTGAGTCCACCTGCTTTACCAGTGATGTTTTTAATGTTTGATCTTTATTTAATTGGGATAAACCACCAGTGCTGCTGTGGTGCTGTCTAATGCTTCCATTCTCCTGCAGTCTTTCTGCTCTGTGCGTTCCCCCTGCCTCAGACAGCCAGGCAAACATAGCTCTGCTAGTCAGTGCCTCGGTGGCTGTGTTCACCCCCTCTGCCTGCTGTGAACACCCCAGTCGTACGCAGTTCGGTTTCTGGTTTAGCCTCCCCGCTGGCTTCCCTCAGGATCACACTCCCAATTGTTTCAGCTATCTGGTTATATCAAGATGATTGGTGTTTCTTACAACTCTCTTAAATGGATGGCAATTATATCTTAAAATGGCAAAGTGGGTTTAACCCTGATCATTACAGCATATTTCAAACCTAAAAAGTTTTTCTGTTTCTGGAAAACAGACATACTTTCAAATGCTTGTCTAAGCGAGGCATTTTCCAATTGTTTTGTTATTTTCTGTACTGCGTTTAAGGACACTGACATCTTGACGTTCCATGACAGAAGTTTACACATGCACACAGACACAAGCACACAGATACACACACAGAGGCACACACAGACAAAGGTCTGCAGAATAGATTTGAAAGTTTCTATGTGCAATAAACAACAAAGTCCCAGTTGAAAGGGCCCAGAGTGAAAGCTGAGCTCCCAAATGAATTAGACTAAAAAAGATAACACCCTGAGGCATCTGTATGTCTCAGCATTTAAATTATATCCCTTGAAATATCAGTTTGGACTTGGTGCCAAGAAATGGCGGAAGAGCTTCTTCATGAATATACCCAATAGAAGACCAATCTGTTGAAATGAAATGTGTCTCTAATCATTTGGTATAAACATAACAAGTTTTTACTTTATTATGTAACCTTGAATCATCTTGGTCTTTTAATGCCAATTTTGGATTGTTGCTAATGCTTTACAATTACACAGAGCCACATTGTCTTGGTGTTACGCTACAGGGAGAATATGCAGTAGAATTTCTTTCCACTTATTCAAATGGATAAAATGTTTTCAAGGTTTCTTTAAAAAAAGTTTTATTTCTTTTTTTTTATTTAAGGATGTGTCTTGTTTGTACAGATATTCCACTCAAATTACTACAGCGGTGAAAAAACTTTTTAGCAGATTTTACTTTCTGAGTCATTTGACACTTCTTGTATTCTTTTCCTTATTGAATTATAGGCTGTATTTTTTTCCTGTTTAGGATTAGTGATTACATGGATCTGACCCCTGTAGATATCGTAGGAAAGAGATGTTACCACTTCATTCACGCTGAAGATGTGGAAGGCATCAGACATAGTCACTTGGACTGTAAGTACTTCCATTTTTGTCAAAATAATCAGGTACCACACTTGATTGTTCCTAAACTATTATTTATATTCCATGACTGGGGTCTTCATCTTGCACCTGCTTTTTTTGTCATAGAGTTTCACAGAGGGTGGCTCAAATATAACTTCTTGTATCACTTATTTTCAGGTTTTTCTATAGACATATAAGATTGTTCACATATGTGGAAATAAAAAATTATATTTGTATTACCAGAGTTTCCAGCAGCTGTTCATTTGCACGTGCTGTGCATTACTTTACTCCTTCAAAGAAGTACTGCCTAGGTGAGAAACTCCCTCCCTAGTACAGAAAATTAACTCCTCTCTTTTATTGCTGAGTCATAACTTGGAGGTCAAAAACTGCAGCATATTTTGGATTTCACCGGGTTTTTCAATACAGAACTGAGCTACAGTTCTACTGGTGTTTTAACCACCCCATGTGTTAACATCTATATGGCCCCCATCCCTATAGGATTTAAGTCCCTGTTATTTGCACACAGGGATCAGGATAAGGATAACAGAAGTACAAAAATGTTACAAGACAAACCTTACTAGAGATCACGTGCATATGTCTGTGTATGGGGGGAGGTTCAGCTTGATTCCTTGTAATTAAACTCTTTGTATTCCTCTTATTAAAAGCCATAGGGTCTAATTCTTTTCTTGTTGAGATCTGTTGACTTCAGTGATGGTGCTCCTGATTTACCCTGGCACGAAAAGAGTCTTAGGCCCATAATCTCTAATTTATCTGTGCCTGCAGTGAAGCCAGATAATTCTTTGGAAGTTTCAGTGACTGACTGCGTTTATGATTGACTTGTGTGTTTTTCTTAATGTAAAAGACTATCTGCCTCTTAAATTCAGAGTCCCAGATTTGAATAACTCTGGTCACCCTGCACCATGGCCTACTAGCATTTCCTAATAAAAGGGTAGCAACCCAAACACAGCCACATTTGAATAGCTTTTACAAAACCATATGACTACAATAGAAGACAGTGTAAATCTTCAGTCCAAAAGTACCTTGCTCGATCTGCAAGGCAAAATAGGAGGATAACTGCATCTGGAAAGCAGGAGAACAGGGACACCTTCTATGATAATGTATGGCAGCCAAAAACAATATCAAGCTCTTTAAAGCTTTCAAATACTCCCTGAAGTTTCTAGAAGGTAAAGTGCGCTTGGCATTAGAAGGTCGGGATAGATACACTGCAGGGGGGGAAATCAACTATGCAAAATTATAAACAAAGTAATTTTGCACCATTTACATTTTGAGCATTTAATATCCTGAAGAATATGTCAGTTGCTCAGAAATGAAGCAACAAATTCAGAAACTTACTTGGTGCTCTTGAAACTGGAAGTCAAAAATGACAAGTTGCACTTCCATTGCACTATCTGACCGAGGAAATAAAAGATATTTATGACTCAGACTTAACATACCACCTGGCAGAGATGAACATCCCATTTGAAAAAGACCTTAATCTTCTGAATGACCACTTCTCTCTGAAATAGAATATGCTTTATGAAACATCCATCTTCAGAAAACTTAGAGACCTATGCAGACAGTGCGAGTGCAGTGTGGTCCAGTGCATAAGCATTGGACTAGGACTCAGGAGACCCTGGAGACAGGAATGACTTCTAGAAAATCTTTTCACCTTAGTGTTCCTGCTTTCACTGTATGTAGCTGGTTGGACTGCAGTCTTTATAAACACAGGGACTTTCTCCCATTAGCTGCATCCAGCACAGTGGGGTTCCAAACCTGGCTGTGTGGCTACACCATGGTTATTCTTGCTTGGCTAATTTTTTTTTAATAGATGAGGCTGGTTACATCTTTTATGTGTAGTTGTTCTCTTGGCTTATAGGAACAAGATGTTCATAGAATCATTCAGCTTGGAAGGGACCCTGGGACATCATCTAGTCCCAATTCATGCTCAAAACAGGATCAACACTGATTCAAAGCAAATTGTTTAGCACTTTGTCTAGTTAATCTTTAAAACCTACAAGGTCAGACTTTCCACAACTTTTTTGTATGGCCTGTTCCAATTGTCCTTAATAAGGGCTTAATTATCCTCACAGTGTTTTTTTTCTCCTTCTATTCAATTGGAATTTTCCTGTTTTGATTGTGCAGATCATGGCTCCGTCTTTGCAGTAACTTCCTTGCACATATGCTGTTCAGTCCCCCTGAAGCCACCTCTTCTTCAGGCTGAACAAGTATGGTCGTGCAGCCTTTCCTCACAGGGCATGTACTCCAGCCCCTGACCATCTTGACAGACCTCTGCTAAGCTCACTGAAGTTTATCAATATATTTCTTGTGCTGGGAGCCTGAAATTAGATTCCAGATGCGATCCAAAGAGTGATGAGGGAAGGGGAATAATGACTTTCTGTGATCTATTGGCTATACACTTTTTAGTACAGCCCATAGAGCTTACTTCTGATTCTTGCTTAACATACTGTCCACCAGGACCCCCAGGTCCTTTTCCACAAAGCAACAACCCAGACAGTCAGTCCCCAGCCTGCACCATGGCAGGGAATCAGTCAATACCAGGTAGAGGACATTGCATTTGTCTTTTCATGTTGTTCAAATTCGTGCTCTGGATGAAAGATCTTCAATTTTAATTTAGACTTGGGAATAGCTCAGGAAGTGTACCTGCCCATTATAACTCCTGCAGAAGCTGAAGTGCTTCCTGTCTTTGCTCAGAGAGATGCTCGACTTTTCTAGCATTTGGAAAAAAAACTTTGTAGAAAAACCAAGAGAAAGAAATCGCAAAACTCCAAAACACTTTGTAGCAACTTGTACAACCTAGAAAATGAAGTTCAAATCAAACTAGAAAGAGAAAATCCTCCTGGTTTAGTGAAAATGAAATTAGGGCCAAGATTCAGGAACTTGCAGACACTGTCTGTAGAAGGTAAAAACCAGCAGAACTGCAATTCCCCATAATAGAAAATGCAGGAGATTTGCCAGTACAACATAGGAAATAATTGCTTGAGATTACAATGGAAAAGGAAAAAAAGCAATATTATGCAATATTTTGAAGAAGAGATGGAAGCTAAGGTAACAGCTAGAAAGCCCTACTGAAAAATAGAAGCAGGACTTGAGAAAGCAGCAAACTGAAAAGGTTGTGTTTGATGGAGAACTGCAGAATGCAGCTAGAAATCTTGACTGGTTTTTACAGGAGAAAAAATAATTTTTAAAGATTAAAACAGCAAGAATTCCAAATTTAATGGTAGATCTAAGGGTATAAAGTAACACAAATAAAACTGCTACTCTGCCTATTCATTGACAACATATCAGAAAAAAATGGGAAAAGTAAGACCACTACATCCAGCCTTCTCATCCAGGTTATTCAAAGACATCAAAGAGGAAAACAAGTGAAGAAGAAAATGTTGCACAAAATCACACAGGAAAAATCAAGAGGGCTGTTGATGGCTTCAGATCATAGGAGCCCATTAGAAACTTTGAAAAACAGGACTTGTTAATGCTATCTCAGATAAAAGACGACAAAAGCAGTTTCAGGAATGTGACTGTAACAAGTATAATGGTGAAGAAAGTCTGCAGGACTATAGCAGTGACAACAGTCTTTTGTAAGGGAATGGCTTTCCTAATGAAAGGTCAGTTAGTCAATGGAAAAGCTTTCATTGGCTTCAATGGACATGGGGATTGTGCCCTAAAAAAGCAAATTTATGTGGACTAAAATTCTGACCCCAGTGAAGTACTTAACAAAAATTCTGTTAGGTTCAGCGGGGTCAAGATTTCTACTTAGAGATTTAGGTTATACCTTGATGCCCTTGTGGATTAATAAAACAACATTCATACTCTAACTCTACATATGTCTGTATTTATTCCAACACAGTAGTACATGGTGGTATTCCCACAAGTTATTGAAGCATCCATTTTTTTTCAAACAGAAGTAAAAAGTTTAGGGATATTGTTTCTATTTCATTTCATTTAAGCTGTCAATGATCATGCTTTTTCACAGATCTCCTAGCCAACTGTTTGGTGTTACAATTCTACTTTATTAATCTGTTTGCCATTTTATAATGCTTCATGGTTTCAGAAGTTTGGGAAACTTCTCATTTGTTCATCTTTGCTGTGTTTATTGAACAAATTGCTGGTAGAATCCTGACAGATATCACTTATCACAAATCAAGTCTCTCTCACAGAGATTGTAGTTTAAATGTTCTCTAGTCTGATAGCCTGCACACCATCCAGCATCACAGCTAAGCTGTTGGCTCGTTGACACACAGCAACTGGCTAAGCTGCAACTGCTTCTGCTTGAATCCGAGCCCTCAGAAACTGCATGTCTAGCTCTACCCTGGCTCAGATACAGTCCTTAATCCTAGCTCTGTGTATCAGAGCTCTTCACTGGGATATGTGACATGGAAGAGTTGAAGTTGAATGTTTTACATTTCGTAGTTATGCATCTAGAGCTAACATCTTAAAGATGTGGTCTCATGCCCCCAGGTCTACTTTACCACTTGTAAGAATGGGGAAGGTGATCGGATCATCTCTTTTTACCTACATCTGCATAGAAACATTGCAGGGCTGAATTGCATGTCCAGCACAGGGCAGTTCATGCACTTTCACCAAGGCATGAGTTCCTCCATGGGTAGAACTGGCCTTGTTCCAATGACAAGCAAATATCCCTGATCTTAAAGCTAGCAGGATAATTTTTATGTCAAATCAATATCAGAAATCAAGCAGATTAATAAAATTACTGTTGTATCAGGTCTTAGCACTGTCTGGAGAGCTCAGCAAGGGCAAATGACGCTGCTCTCTGGAGTACAATGCTGTGTATATGTGCTTCGCTTTGGTTGAGACTGTTATCAGACAGGTCTATAACAACCCTTTTTGATTTAAGAAGTACATTTCTTGCTAAGAATGAATGGATGTCATGCTGTAGGAGTATACATCTTCCGTTTAATTGAAAACACTAATGATCTTCATTGAACATCAAGTACTTGATGTTACTGTTCAATGAATACCATTAAGAAAGCAGCAAGGAAGAGTAAAAGTCAAGACCTCTGAAGGCAAACATGAATATACTTTTGGGCAAACATATGACAATGTGTGGCCATTTGAAAATTAATACATTGCTTGTAAGAACACTATCACAAGTATATATTGTTATATAATATGTGCTTTTTCATTCTGGAATCCTAATTGAAGTCTAAATTCAGAAACCTGACACTGGCAAGAAAGATACTTGTTGTCCTCAGCTATTGCTTAGAAAATATCATCCTGTTTCTCTGGGATTTGATTTACAGCTATAAGAAATACAATTCCTCCGGAACAGTGTGCCAGGGCAGTTCATTTCCCATAAAGCAAAGGTCTCTGATGAGTATGTTTGGTAGCGCTCCCTCTGATCTACTTTATCTGGTTTCCAGTGGTTAGAATAATCCAGTCTTTCTGAAAATAAACTATTGCACATTCACCTTTTTCATGGCTCCCCTATTTTTCAAGGGATATTACCCCCTCAGTCTGCTTTTAAATCAGTTATATATTCATGATTTCTTTTATGTATGTTCAGTAGAAAAATTCTATTGCTGTACAAAATATTGCTTAGTGGTTTAGCATACCAGCTGTAGTTGAACTAACCCTTTTAGCTTATGCACATCGGTTATAATTTTTTATTCTCTTAATAACCTCAAACACATGAAAAACAAATAGAATGAGTTGATAATTTCTAACACTAAAATATACTTCACATATTATGCTATCACGCTGTGGAATAACTCTGCAATGTCAAGTAGCACACAATTAGCAAAACTGTAGAGGGAAAAAAAGAAGTGTTTTGATCCTGAGGAATTTTTATCCTAATCAGATTGAAATTTCAATGCTCTTGTAGTGCTTAATATCTTCAATCACCAAAAAAATCAAACTGATTCCAATGTCAGGTTTTGCATTCTGGGCCTGAAATAAAATGCTAAAATATACAAATGAATCTCATGTTTGTACAAGTTTATTATCATCACTAAAAAGCAAGATTGATTCTAAATTAGGCTGATAGAGTGAGTGGGGTTTAGCTAATTCTTAAACCAAGCCCGCCTGACATCGTGATGGCAGTCTAGTGTATTTTGTTTTCAAAGTATTGCAGAAGTGTTGGTCTGATCACCTGCACAATCTTCCCCTCTGTCCATACTATGAGCCAGCAAAGGTTTCTGCATTGGAGACTGGCATCCTTGTATCCTGTTGACTGGAGACAGCGGTGATAGAGCAAGATGAGGGAAAAGGAGATAAGGAACTAGGAGGAATAGAAGCATATAAAGCAAACATATATGTGATTCATACAAGGAAAAAAAGGAGCATGAACTTTGGTTCTAGCCCACGCTTGGTGTTCATTTTCCAGTCCTAATGAATCTTAAGAGATATGCACCTAGCCAAGAGTGTGTATGTTTCGTGTCTTTTAGCCATATTCTGAAATCCTGCAGATGTTGTATTTGTTCCTGCAAATGCAGGTTGGGTTGAGGGGTACTGGCCTGTCTAGCTTAATTTCTTTGTCTGCTCTCTGACCAAAGCCAATTACCTCAGAAGAAGGGGAAAACACTCTGCAATATGCAATTATGTACACCCTGCACCCTTGTTTTCTCTATGGTACGCTAACAACTCATGACTGGTTCATTCCTTGAAACATGAGAATTTATACCAATTCTTACATTTCTGTTTGTGGAGGACGGTGGTTACTGTTGTAATATGTGGTATTCTAATTATCCGTATAAATATTCAGATATTATTTAAAATCCCAATAAATGTCTAATCTACATGATATTTTGTGGCTGGTTTTTTACATGCACATAGTGTGCTATTGGACAAATGTTTTCTGTATGTAAAGTATGTAAGGGAGTTTACCAGAAGCATCAGATGTTTTGTATAGTAAACAAACCAGAAAACTCTGCAAAGCTAAACCTTTAAGCTATTTAAACCATTAGCTGCTGAACCTAATTACGGCGTTTTGCCTTCTGTAGCTTAGCAATATAAAGTTATTTTGCAAGATGCCCCAGATATAGTTTGCATCAGTAACCCTTTAACTTAATTCCTGATGCTATTTCATCTTCACATTAAATCTATTGCAATACTGGTCAGTACATTCCCATTTCAGTTTGTAGGCTCTCCATTGTAAGTCTTCTATAGCTCATAGTCGGCTGAAATTTACACCTAAACTCTTCTCCTATTTTGACATTAAAAATGCATGTGGTACCAGCTGTGTAAGTACAGCTACTGCGTTAAGGGGTTGCAGAGTGAAGGCTGAGCTCTGACTTCTGCTGGGAACCTCTGGTTTCCCAGTTACTCCCTTAATAATTTTCTTCATTTTTTGTAAAGTCTCTTTGTGCTCAAAATTTCCAACCCCAAAGGTGGATTTATACTTTGATATTATTCTTGTGATAGATTGCAGAAGCACATGATAAATTGCAAAGCCATGGGAATAAAAGGTTTTACTGTGCACCTCCAGCAGCTTCACCTTCACTCTGTCCACTAAAGTATTTCTGTGGTGACTTTTGCTACATAATGTAAATGTATGCCATTTTAAAAATGATGGGAAAAAGTACTTCAGCCACATATCTTTTTACCTTCATTGCTGAGGTTTGCTCCAAGATTACTGAGACCAAAAGTGTTCATCATCTTGTAGTCTAAGTCAAAAACTCCACTGAAAATCCAAGGACGGGTTAAGGATTTTTTTTGTAGCTTACTAGGCTGTGAAATACTCCGTCCTAAAATGTCACTAATGTGAGGGTATGAAGAAACTGTTGCAGATCGTTCCAGAGTTTTAGAAACACATTAGTGCTGCTGTTTTTTTCCTCTCCTTTTTATTTTTCAAAGGTCTGGACAGTTAACCTTGTCTCTAAGGGAGATAGTTTTCAAAGCTGAAAGGATATGAAAATAGTATCAGTAAAATGTGTATCATATATCAGATATCTGACGGTGTGGCAATAGGTCTTATTAGCAGTCATTTGAAGGAACCTGCATAAATCACTTGTGGCTTTTCTATCCGTGAGTGATGTGGCCAGTGGTGGATCAATGTTGGTTTTGATGTCTGATAACTTATAAAGCGAGTGAGCTGGTGTCTGTGACTTTGGCTCAGTGGACTTTTGGGAATGTCCTGTCAAACATTTGAAGCTTTTGTACCCAGTGCCCACAGATTGCTAGGTATTGGTTCTGAAATCATAAAATGCTTACTTATTCAGAAGTTCTTTTCTTTTAGATGGATTTTTTTTTTTTTTTTTTGTTAGTGCTAAGCTATCTTTTTATCTTTTTAAGGCTTGTGGAGAAAGGTGAAAAGTTTTATTCTGTTTCCATTTCTTTTCTTTTACAAGTCATCTGGTATAAAGGGATGATATGCTTTAAAAATGTCTAGGGTAGTTTACTGCCAAATGTGAGGTGGTGATGAATTTTTGTGGTGGCAAGAAGGGTGTTTGAACATTCAGTTGTGCCATGCCACCATGACACTGTGCCGTGGGTGCCTTTCCTCTAGAGATTAGGCTGAGAAAACCACTAATTTCCCTCAGTCCAAGTACCCAGAGACAATCTTATCCCAGAAATGGAAGCATGTTTAAAGGGATCCTGTCCCTTGAAACAGACAATCTTTAACCTATGAAATTAAAAAAGAAAATTAATATTGCTGCCAATCTGCTTCTGTGAAACTTCCATCTCTTTTCCTATTTGTAGGAAATATGGTGTGTATAGTCTGCTGATACATTTGGCATGGAAAGGGTTATGTTCTAAAGTCGTTGATCTTACATAGGTTGTCATATGACAGACATTAATATTAATGGAGAGGTGGAGGACAGATTTAAGTTTCTTGAGTGTGCAGGGCCAAATTTCTCCTCTGATGTTGCGTTTTAGTAGCTGAGGGCAAAATTTGGATCTGGGATTTCATTTTCCCCTCCAGTTTGAACAGAGAGGGTTCATTAATGATAATGGAAGTTCTGTCTGAAGTTGGTGTTCAAAGTAGGCTTGAGTTTCTAAACGACCGTTTCAATATTAGCAGAAGGAAGGAAATCAGTTTATGGCAGGATTGAAGTTTTAAAAGTCATGGGGAGGCAGACAAATCATCAGGGAAAAGAAAAGTTAAGAAGGAGAGAAGAAAACCTAGAGGATCCTAGGTAGACAAATCTAGTGTTCATTTATCCTAGGCAGACAAATCTAGTGTTCATTTTTAATACAGTTTATCATTAAATAAACTTAGTTTATTTACATCATTTTTATCTATAGAAACAACAGAAAAGTTTTCTGATACACATGCTGTAAGCTTCCATGGAGCAGTGCATCTAGTGATACATTGAATTATATATTATATTTCTGTCATTACTTTTTATCAATACCTACATAATGTTTTAAAATAAACTTCCTATGTAGCATTATATATTCTTGGTAATAGTTATTGTTACTCATAATTATAAAATTGTAATTTTAAATGATGGACCATCAGCAAATGGTATGTTGTAACCACCATGAAAGAGAGGGAAGAAAAGTGTCTCTGTTGTTGAAGTAGGAGATGATGATTTCTGCTTGAAACTGGGAAATACTTTTGTTTTGTTTTCTGGGTTTTAATAAATTCGTACTGCTGCTGTGAACTGACATCATGTAAACTGATAACATAGGGTTCATTTTAAACAAAACATCTTCCTGGTCCTTATCTGAGGTAATTTGGAATCAAATGAGGGCAGAATCTCTAGCAGAGGCTAGGAATTTTCAGAGGGCTGGAGTACCACTGTCCTGGGATTAGGGTATGTTACAAAATCTGTGAATGTTGTTTCCAATCTATTTTCACTATTTAGAGTTACTTTTCTTCTCTAACTAGACATTTAGCACACAAGATTTTTCTCACTGTATTTGGCAAGCGATGACCTTGAGCTACAAGCTTTGATTCTAATATGAATCCACATTTTTTTAACAGTTTGACTCAGATCACTTTTAAGATTTGCTTTTCTGCGAAGTGAGGCAAGAAGAATATTGCTTAGTTTTTAAAGATTCTTAAGCTTTCCAATTTTTCTAAATGGTTGATTATGGCTTCTTTTTTTTTCCTGCAAGATTGTTGATCCTTATTTTTGCCTGATTTGTCAGGTATTTATGTATGTAACATCCCTACACTGGAAGATTAAACAGTATTCCATAGTGCAGAAGTAAGCAATGAATCAATTGCGACACTTAGCATTTTTAGTGTGACTGTATATGCTTAAAAGAATGATCCCAGGTAAATGAGGAATCTTATCCCAGGTAAATGAAGAAGTTAGGTGGGAGGTTGGGTACCAGCGAGGTACAGTTTTCTTTCATGAATCTGATCTGCTGCTTCCTGCGTGAATTTGGAAAAGATGAATTTATGTTTAGATGCCAGCAATTATTACTGTCTAATATTCATATCACGATAGCAGCCAAGTCTCAGTCAGTGTTATTGACACAATACACTGCATTCTACCCAAACCTAAAAAAGATGTTCTCTGTCAAGCACTCAGGGCTTTCTCCTGTCATAAGGTGTGAGTAAAACGCAGCTTTCTAAAGCCTCATAGAACCAATCTTTTTCTAAACAGTTGTTGTCTTTCTGTTTTTCTTAAGAGAACTCTGCTGAGATGCTGTAAGTCATGCAGGGCTGATAAGCAACTGCCTGCAATGAGGGGAGGTAGAGCAACGTGACCCATGGGGCCTTTTGTGATGGGAAGGTGGCATTCTTCCCTAAGCAACCCACTGTGGAGACCACACTTTTGGCCTGATAGGTAGAGAACACATTTGCACACTGTCCTGGCTTACATCCCCTCCTCCTCACCCCACCCCGTGTAGTAAATCCAAAATCGAAGTGTTTGTAGAAAATTACGTAAGTGGCTCACGTCTGCTCACAGAATGTCTACACGTCTCCTATCATCTAGCTCATAATTCTGTTTAAGTAACAAACATCATTTAGCATTGCTAAATATTGCTCAGGATGATTTTTTCATTGCTAAAATCCAGTTTGTGGACACCTACTATTTAAAACATCTAATTCACTAATTGCAAAATCTATAGAAAAGTCCTTACAACTTCAAAGGCTCACTTGATCCTTGGAGCTGCTATAAATGAAAAGCTGTATCTGTTACAAGCAAATAAGGGACTTTATGCACTCTTTCTGGCTGTGATGCTATTTTTCCTGTGGGTTTTGAAAATGACCTTCCTGTAAGCATCAAGGACTGTAACTTTTCAGATAAAGAAACTTGTTCTTGTTTTAAGTCTATGCCAGGTTCATTCCCCTATAGCCCACGGTTTTCAAAAGCAGAAGAAAAAGTAATCCAGAATTAAAAAAATAAAATCCCTCTGTTTCCAGAACGAAGTTACCCTGTCAGCTTGCCTTGGGCCTAAGGTGGAGAAGTGGAGATTAAAGAGTCAGTATTCCTTTTCATGTTTCGTCTGCCAGTTTTGTGAATGTAGAAAGAGTACTTGTGGCTGCAGCTAAGTATGCGACTATGGTATTAAGTATGGCATTTTCATGCAGTAAATTAAAAATATTCTCATAAGTTTATCACAAGGGGAATTCAGTATCAATACCATCCAGTCATTGGTAAAGGTATTTCAAGGAGAAGGGTGAATAGCACTGCAGATGTAACCTCAATATTTTCACTAATTAGAAAGAGCCTCTTTGTGAAGCTGTGTGAATATGTAAGATGATCTCATCATTTCCTATTTACTCAATACTTACCTGAATACGCAATATAGTGTAGCTTTTAAATGCATATGCACATGAGTAAAATGTCCTTTTGTAAGAGACTTCGCTAAAAGACTGCTTTTGATGCACAGTTTCTTCATCTGCTCTTCAAACTGAATTAAGCTACTTCCTTCTTTTAAAACACAACTCACTATTTAGAAGCTTTGGCTTTGATTTCTCGGAACAGCCTTACAGGAAGAAACTATGTTCTTCTTCTTTTTGTAACCATATTTCTGAAGACAAACTTGTACTGATTTATTTTGATTTTCTAACAGAAATAGGTTCCTGCAAAGAACACTGACTGTTTCTTCTTCTCCCCCCTCCTTCACTCCACTGCTACAAGAATATTGCTGTGTGCAAAGCTACCAAGGAAAACTGAAATCCCTCTGTTGGGAACTGTGTACATAGCAATATATTCATACTTTAAGAAATAAGTGAGTTTGGTTTTTTTTTTAGTTCTTAGCATGACATACTGTGCACTTCTTGCATGCTAACCACTGAATTCAAATTGAGTAACTAGGTAACTTTTCAGCAAATTTTAGTCAAGTTTAGCATCCACCATTTTAGGGAATATATCTGTTCAGCTGACATAAAGGTCACCAGTTTTAAAACATTAACCCTCAGTTATTCCCTTTGATAAAAGAGTTTATATATATATATATGTGTGTATGCATATAAATATATTTGTCATCCTATTCCTAGTATTTAAGATCTGTTTCTTTCTCCTGTTCACAGTTAGACTCATTGTAAAGATTGTTCCTGATGGCTATTAAGCTGAAATCCAGTGTTAGAAAGATTTCTCTGTATTTCCACATAATATGACTTAGTAACAAGGCCTTTTTTTCCCCTCTTTCTTTTAAACGTGTAACTCGCATGAACGTTTTGGAGACTTATGCATTGATCAGCAGAAGAAACTAAGCGTGTAAGAGAAGTCACTTGCCCTGCTATTCTTGGAAATGGACTGGTACACCCAGTCCTGCATAATCCCATGTAACTGGAGTCACATGAGCCATCCCACCAATGTGGTCACAAGCCTCACCTTCCCCCATACTGCATTGGCTGCCGGACTGCATAGTCCATTGTACAATACAAACAGAAATTTAAAACTCTTTGCATTTCTCAAGGTACAAAAATAGAACTGAACCCTGATTCTCGGTAAGGTGTTTGCCTTAATTGCAGTCTGAATAAGTTCAGGATGTGGTCCACATGGCCTTACTTCTTCAGATGTTATGCTAAGATGAAATGAGTGGTCTGTTGCTAGTAACAAAACATAACTTCACAGACAGAGCTTAGGGTAGACTTAATCTTTGCTTTCATTTCTTCTCAAAATCAGTAACTTCATTAATGGACTCCCTGTCCCTGCAAACTGAAGATCCTCAGAATGAAACTGGTCTTTACTCAGTAACACTAAGTTGTCGATAAACCAGGTAGATTTCCCTACCTGGTGTGTCCTTCTAGTTGCTTGTTTCCTCAAAATTATCATCTAATTTCCAACTTTTGGCTTGGCAATGCCAACATTTAAAAAATACTGTAAATTACAGAACTTTTCAATTTTTTTTATTCTTTCATCACACTAAAAAGTTTTTTCCCAAGCTATAGTATGAGCTCTCAGAACTGGCTTGGGGGTGCCTAGTGTACTCTCAAAGGAGGTAAGAACCAGATTTAGCAGCACGGCACAGCTGGTCTGCTGGAGAGTCTTTTTACAGAGAGAATTTTTATATTGAATCATGGGACTTCCTTCAGAGCGTGATCCACAAATCTCTTGTATGAAACATGCTTTAGACAGATGCAGGAAGGAAAATCCTGTGTATGTGGTAATATATCTGAGCTGGCCAAATAGAGAGTGGGAATTTGCAGGTAGGTGAACTTCATGGAAAGCACATTTTCAAGACAGTATTTCAAAAGTTCTTTAGATGTATAGTAATTTGGGAGCCTGAACTCTGGCTGTAGATATTTTGTATGCAACTCTGATGCTCTGAATTCCCTTTCCTGAAACAGCAAGCACCTTTTCCTTCAAAAATAATTCACGAAGTTTTAATTTCCCCCTTTTTTCCATAGTTCTGAAATGAATGCTCTGTTCAGCTCATGACATAGACTTTTCCAGTGGTGCAACAACCAATATAAAAGGTACTGAAGGAGGAAGGGCTTGTCTAGGATGAAATGGCCTGAAAGAGCTGAGGATCTGGGTGCTCATAACTATCACTGTACAGAATTGCAGTGTGCCCTTTAGTCACTGGCTAGTGACTCACCGGCTACCTTGACTTTCAAATGTGCATGTGGGCAGCTGTGAGGATTCATCCTGTGGTATTTGTATGGCATGGTGAACTCCTCAGATAAAAAGCTGTTATAAAGATGACAGCATAATTAGTAGCTACAAGTGCAGATAGATTTTACTAGTTTCTGCACGCACCTGCGGGTGTTCAGGTTTCCAGAGTGGAGCCAACATCGCTCCAGACTTCCAGGCATATCAGTTTTACTGTCAGCTGTAAGCAGAGTATTTTGAATGTCCTATTTTACTGAAATGGAAAAGTCTACTGTAATCAAAACTTACAGCAGTACTTTTCTTCCGTTATTCTTCATAACTGATAAAGTTGGGCTAATTTATGTGAGATTGTTTTCTAAAGCAGCATACAACATTGGTCTGACAAAAATGCTGGGTAGTCAGTTGTTCATATTTTATCTTCATTCTGCTGTATAATGAGGTTTTGAAGCCGATGAATTATCATAGTCGAATATTGAGAGCTTGGAATACGGAAGTGAAAATTTAGGGAAACTTATGGATCTCTGCTAGAAACAAACCTAGTGAACTAGAGATTGCTGAAAAACAGCAGGGCCCAGATCACAAATACTTGTTCATATTACAGCTGAACCTAACTTACACTTTACATTCACTTTACATCGCACTTTCTTATATGCATTTTTTTATTCAGTAGCTGAAAAATTGGAGTGGGGATTAGGGGATCCCTCCATGGTAAGAAAGAGTCTGTGTTCATGTGGCTGCCTTTGTAAATATCTTTTTCTGTAGATATCTGTTGTACACTGATGTAGATACAGATACATTCATATGTATAATTAGGGGTATAGACATTTGGTTAACTTGAAAGCTCCAAAGTGTCATTTGTCACATTTATGGTAGGAACTTTAACTGCCTTAAATACTTATTCTTTTCCAAAGTGACTTTTTTCTTTTTCCTCTACAAAAAAAATCAAAATGTACTTCATGAAACTATTGTATATGAAGCACTTATTAGCCATAATTAAATGGACAATATGAATTTACTACGTCTTTAGGACTCTGGCTTGTTCTGGTTTAGAGCAAGATGATTAATGCAAATACATATTACTTGAGATAACCATTTAGCAGCTAATTTAGCCAAATTTATTACAGCAGTTAGAGGTTTTTCATTTTAGCAGACGGAGACAAGGACATGACAAAAGCAGGAGATGTATATGAATGCACAGTGCCCTCTAGTGCACAAAGATTTATGGGATTAGTGGGAAGTGCAGAGGCGAGTCAGCGCGCCGGTAACAAAGGTACCCCGATTTTGTATAGTTTAGGTTTTCTTTAAAACCATGCTGCTCCCTTCCACTGAAGGACTTGCATTTCATCCCCTTTTCCTGACACGGAAGCATCAGATGCAAGCCAAGTCCACTTCAACTTGGCAATATTTTGGTAGAAGTATTACTTTAAACATCTGTATTTTTAAGCCTTCTTGCTGTGAGCATTTAATAACACTGTTTCGCGTTACTGATTGCTTTTACTTGTTTCTCTGTTTCCTAGCATAGTTCAAACATTGGAGAGAGCTGTCACTCTTTGGCTCTAACCAAGCCATTCGGTGCCTCCCTTAGGCCTCTTTCTCAGTCTGTTGGTAGATTTACTTTGCTCTGGTAGAAAGTAAATTCTCCCAAGACTTTCCTCCCACTGGCCAGTGGAGATTTGGTTCATCTGAGAGCTGTAAATTCTGTTTGACAAGATCAAAGATACAGATGTATAAGTTCAGTGGTTGATATCGCCTGCGATAAGGAGAAATGATCAAAGCAGCAGGGGTAGAGTATCTTCCCAAACCTTTCAAATATCCAGAATCTCAAAGAGGTCTACCTAGAAGCTATGAATAAATCACATAAAAATTTGCCTCTTTTTTTTTCTTTTCTTTTTTTTACAGTTTGACAGTGAGTGCATTGAAAATGTCCACACATCAATAAGTATTCTGTGAACCAAAGAGATTTGTAGTACTTTTTACTTTTCTTCTTTCACTAGAGTTTCCAAAAACAGATTAAAATTATACTTTAAAAACTTGTAAAACATATAGTTGGTTATGCTGAACTTTGGATCCTGTTTGTCATCTCACTGGCATGCTGCATTAAATCTAAAGGAAGCCAAGTATCTTCTGCTTATACTTGTGGCATGTTGTACAATGAAGATCATTTTACCACAGTTCTAACATGCACAGTTGCTTCTGTTTTGTTTGTGTTTTTTTGCCAGTGCTGAATAAGGGTCAATGTGTAACAAAGTATTACCGCTGGATGCAGAAGAACGGAGGTTATATCTGGATACAGTCCAGTGCGACCATAGCCGTCAATGCCAAGAACGCAAGTGAGAAGAATATCATCTGGGTCAATTACCTTCTTAGGTAGGTCTTCCAGTCACTTCTCTCACTTCAACTGCTGTCTCTGTTCCTGTCTGTTGGTGAGAGTTTTAGGGAAAAAACCAATTGCCTACTGGAGAAAGTTAAGGAGAATAACTTTTCATGTGATCCACTTCAAAAACAGTGCCGTTTGGTTATATTTATTGAGACATCTGTCATGTCTCAGTACACTGGAATATTCTTGAATTATTACACTGCCTTAGTCTTCAGATAAACCCTCCACCATTTTATTGCATGCCTCCACTGCCCTGAAATATATTCAACCTGAGCTCAAATATAAAAATGATCCACACCAACTTTCAGTAGCTGTGTTATAAAAGCTGGTGTGCAGTGTTGGGCACTGGTTTATTTGGTTATTGAAAATGCATGGAAGCAAACTTCTGGAATGCTACAAAACGGTTTCTCTGAAAGGAGTCTGCCAGTTCACTCCAGAGAGAGGAATTTTCTTAGGAGAAAAGCCTTGAACTAATACATTGCTCCTGTAACCATCAGACAGTGTTCACACTGAAAAATGCAAAATAAGGGTTTCTGTTTTGTGAAAATGTTCAATAAGATTGAGGGATTTTCTGTTTCTTTCCAGAGCAGAACAAACAAATAAAATTTGAAACCTTGAGATTGTCGTGAAGTGCAATTGTCATTTTCTGGCCTGTTCTCCTTTTAAGTTGCTTGTCATGGTTTGTTACATTCCCTTTGATGCCATGGGAGTTCAAAGTGATGTCTAGGGGTTAGATTGTGACTTACTATGCCAAGTCCGGCAACCCCTGAAGAGACTGTGCCTGCCTAAACTTGCATGTTGAAATACTTTTGAATCCCCTCTTGGGGAAGAGGAGGAAGCAACTCCTGGCAGGAGAGCGTTAAGGGGTACTGTGGGGAAACCTTCCACAGCAGTGGAGTGTTCATTGTGGCTTGCATGTTTCAGTCCTGCTATGATTGAGCATGCACATTTCCATATATATCATTATCCTGCTACTCTGAATTTATGCATATCCTGATACATTTGGTCTCATTTTACAAGAGTGAGGCAGAATGCAGCATTTCAAGAGGTCAGCTTAAGCCTGCCAATTCTGAACTGGAAGTATAGTTGCACTGCTCCAGTCCTAACAGGACTTCAGAATGCCCAGAAATATGCTCATATTCTAGCTGGAAAAGTGGTCCATAAGAATTATGAACAGTTGCCTCTGTCCCCTTTGCTACTTTCCAAACAATAGGTGAACATAATCCACAGAAGTCCCACAAAATTATTTTCTCTACCAACAGAATATGAATATACCTAACAAAGCAGTGTGGTCTTCCACTAGTCTTCTCCCAGAACTTGATTTTTTCTACTGCATTCCCTTCACTGGTCTGTTAGAGAAAGATTAACTTCTCCACTGAATTTGTATTTTTAATATAGATTTCTCCTAGTGCTGTAATCCATGAAAGATCCAAATGTCCAAATAATGTTTTAATGACAGATACAGGCATAATTAGGTCTACTCTTAGCAGGAGTACTGGTCTGTATACGTTTCCATGCATTAGAAAGTATGATTCAGCTGTCTGTAAAAGGATAGACTAATTACAGTGACAGGGAGGATTAATGCTGTTCTTGTTCTAGCAACTTGTTATTCACAGTGTGAAAGCCCTCAAACATCTTCTGCTTGGAGTGGGCAAACTTGAGGACTGCCCTGGGATGCAACAGAATCAAGTCACTTTGTTAGGACAAACCCATAAAGATGATAATCATAAGAATGGCATTTCAAAGTGAACTGTGTGAACTCTGAATTTTCACAGTGCACCGTAATAGGCTGAATATGGGCACACTGTCATTGTGATAGTGTGTCAGTCACCCTCAGTGCTGCCTCATATTCTTCTATGCAGGCCTGCGGATTTTCTGCTCTATCACTGGGCTGGAATTTGAACTGCATAGAAATGCTCACCTATTCTAAATGATTAAAGACTTTGTTTATTTTCAACATTCCTATGCCACTTCTGTCTAGCTATGTCTGTTCCCCTGCCTTTGCACAGATTTGGGAAAGGAACACATTTTGAAAGATACAAACCAAGAAAAAGCATAGAGTTGGAGATTTTTTTCAGTTTCTCTGGTAGCGTAGCTTTTTTACATTGCAGTCATGTTCATTGCTAACAAGTCACAGGTGAGCACCACATGAGCAGATGAAGATATGATTATAATGGGTGTGTTGACAGTTCTTTATCCCTAACATATGCATCTTAACATGCACATGTGCATCTGTCATAGAGTGGTTGCTTTTGGTTTCTTGGTGATGTGGATACATGTGTGCAGTGTTTAAAAAATATATAACTTTTTTTATCTGTTTTTTGGCAAATACTTTCGAGCAGTGGTCATTTTCTCTAGCCCTAACTGAGCACCTTCTTATTAACTTTACCTATGGCCTGCTTGATTAAAGGGTGGAAAACAGGAACATTGAGAAAAACAGGTATTGAAAGGGCTCTGGAAAAGCTGATAGAGAACATTGTTACAGAGATAACTCTAATAGACCTTGCCAGTGGGAGAGAAACAGATTGGAAAAGTTAAAAAACCCTTTCTGTCCTTCCAGGGACAGTAATGGGATCAAAATCGAGACATTTTGTTATTGGATGATTGTACAGTGTATCTTTACTGTTAGATATCACACAGTCCATGGTGTCCCACTTCAGTAAGAATGCTTTGATAGCTCTAAAACTTTACTAGAATCAAATGAGTTTTAGTACCTGGTCAATATAAGTATTTGACAGCAGTATTAAAAGAAACCTTCATAAAATCCCTGCTGTGAAGCTCTGAGGAGCTGAAAAAGTATGTTTCTGTGTTTGCTCTGCTATTCTTCCTATTTATGTTCTTTGTTCCTGAACTTTAATATGAAAAGGGGGAAAAACCGTGAAACGGCAAATCATCCAATTGTGTTTATATTTGCTGTCTCCTCTTCAGTAACCCAGAGTACAAGGACACTCCAATGGATATTGCACAACTTCCTCATCTGCCAGAAAAAACCTCAGAATCCTCGGAGACCTCTGACTCTGAATCAGACTCAAAGGACAACTCAGGTAACACACATGGTGTGCCTTTACACCCACAAAAGCTTCATATCATGAAAGCCAAGTGGCTGGCTTTCCAGTTGCTTTTACTTCTCGAGGACTGTTCCGTTATAACAAAAAAAAAAAAAATCCTGTAAAATTAAATTGAAAACCACTAGCTAGATCTTTTAATGACCTCAGCATTTCCACACTATCTCCATTTCCTCGGTATTTCTCTTCACTCTGTGCATGTGTCCTTGCCCACTTTGCACTGAACTAAATATTTGGTTTCCCAGCTAAGCTTCATGAACAGGTATTGTGCCTTGTGCAGAGGACCTGGCTTTGTAACTGTTGAATGTGATTCTAGTTCTTATCTTTCCAGAGTAGGCATACATTCTGAAGATGTCTCTACTGTCAATCTTTATGACCTTTTTCCTGTATAAATACATTTTTGAAGAGTCTCGCTAGGGGGCAGTGAAGATTGCAACATTTGAGAGTTTTCTTGGGTTAAAAGAATAATATTTTATTAGAAGGTATGGGTTCAAGCACTTGTTTCTACGCTCTTTAAGTCTGGGACTCCCGCTGTTTTTTAAAAGCTAAATGTACTTGTCAAACTCAATGTGTAAATTAGTCCTACAGATGGTCCAGTGCACAGATGGTTTACACATTCTCCATTAGTTTTAAAAGTGGTTACCTAGGCACAGGTACAGATCATCTGGCTTTGAAGGCAGCATGGTTTCCTGTGACCCAAGAACTAACAACGTTACTCTGCTGTAGTATGTGAGATATATACATATATATATATATATATATATATAAAAATAAATGAGTTTTTCTCTCATGTCTGTGATGACAACAAAAAAAACATCTGGAGGAAGTGGATCACGGTGACATAAACCAAGCAAGATCAAGAAGAGGATCAGGCCTTAATGTTATATTATATGAAATGGCTGTTCTCTTTGATCCTTTGCCTTTATTTTTTCTCCTTTGACAGCTTGGTTTGATGGTTTAAGACAACATTAGACACACATATAGGCTTGTTGCCTACCATCACTGGGAATCTCTTCACCCATTCCCAGTGCTCTCTTTATGCTGTCTTGTTCCTGAATAGCCAAACAACATACATGTGGAGAACAGTTTGCATTTCCCATGTGCACTGTAAGTTTCTCCAGGTGAGAAGTGCATGTACACTCATGACTCCTAAGGCTGATGCAGAGCAAGAGAGCATTCTTCAAAGGTGGACAGGAGTGCATACCTCAGAAGGAGATGTCTGAGAGTCTGGGAAGACAGCAGAGGCAAGGGGTTGTTTCTTACAAAAGAATTAAGTAGAAGTGCCAAAGGACCTATAATTGGAACAGCATCTTGAATGAAACCAGCAAGTTCAGTTCAAGCTCTGATAAAATCACAGGTAAATTTTGTGCAGCTTTAGACTACCTCACCACAAGCCCACTCTTAACCAGCTAGAAACCATGGCCTTAAAAGGAAACATCTTTGAAAACAGAAAAAAAAAATTGTAGGAGCAATTCAGCCCTAGGTTGAACAAAAAGGTGGATGAGATTTAGGGGTTTGTGGCGGTTACTTTGCTTCTGTGGGTTTTATTTTTCAAAAGGGAGGGTCTCTCTGCTGCTGGTGACTCAAGGAAAAGTCCCACTAGCTGACCTGTGAAGTGCATTGCCCTGAATCCTCAGGCAGCTTCCCTTTCAGGCCCACCTTCTCCAGCACTTCTGGGAAAGTGTTTGGTATTGACATGTCTCCAGGAGTGACCAGTCTTTAGAGGAAAACTGGCCCTTCCCCTCTCCCTTTAAAATGAGTATATTGAAAAGGGTAGTACTTGGCTCTAATGAGTGAAGAAACATCTTTTATTTCCCAACAAAAGATTTCTGGCTGGTCTTTAAAAACAGGGTCTCCTGAAGCCTTTCATGACTCTTTCAAACATAGTATGATAATGGAGAGTATTCATTCTCAAAGCTGCTTTGGCTGTCTCAGTCCAGTGGGCTAGAGTGTTTATCTCATCTGTATTAGATAAAAAATCTAAAACACAACTAAATGAATTCAGGCAAGAAGAGTGACAGCTTCTCAGTGCTGTAGCTGAGCTATTTTCAATGGCCCTTAGGTGATTTGGATCAATCAAAAGTTTAATTCACTGCCTGAATTTTTTTCTGTTTTGTTTTTTTTTATTTGTTGCCCTTCAGGGGACTATGAGAAGACAGTCCAGCAACGCAACAAAATTGTTATAACCAGTTTATTCATTCAGATTTATATATGTATGAATTGCTGCTTCTCGCACATGGAAGGAAATCAGCAGCAATGCCACTGAAGTCAGAGACACTGTGCCGCTTTGAAAGTGGCAATGGTGAGAGGAAAATGAGATGAGAGGACTAGAATCTTCGTTAGTAAATAGTGCTACACCTGGATGCCTGCCCACTGCAGGAGAACACAGATGTGAAAGAACAATCACCAGAACACAAGGGTCATAATGGGATTGTTCACTGACTCCTCTTTGGATGACACAGCTACAATGCTGTTGTGCTCACAGTTGTCAAAATGATTCCTGTCCAGCGAGCAGACGGAAAGGCCCCCCTCAATCAAGGTGCAGGCCATAGAGCGTAGGCTTTTAGTGCATTACCAATCCTGAGTCAGAGAGATTAGAGGTGAATTAAACTCTCCCAACACAGCATTGCAAAAAATTGTGGCTCTGCAGAAGAGAATGCGTTTTGCCAAAAAAAGTTTACAGCAATCAAATCTCATTGGTAGGTAGAAATCTGGACTTGGGCTATAATATTATGTTCCTGTTGCTAATGCTTTTTTTTGCTTTCCTTTTGCTCCAGAGGACAATGAGAACTCAAAGTCAGATGAGAAAGGAAACCAGTCAGAAAACAGTGAAGACCCTGAATCCGACAGGAAAAAGTCAGGAAATCAGTCGGATAATGAAATGAACTGTAATGATGATGGGAACAGCTCCAGCAACCAGGACAGCAGGGACAGTGATGACAGCTTTGAAAACTCAGACTTCGAGAATCAAAAGGCCCCTGAGGACAGTTTTGGCACTCTCGGCTCTATGCAGATCAAGGTGGAGCGCTATGTTGAGAGTGAGTCTGACTTGCGGTTGCAGAACTGTGAATCACTGACCTCGGACAGTGCCAAGGACTCAGACAGTGCAGGGGAAGTAAATGCCCAGTCTTCCAGCAAACATCAAAAGAGAAAGAAGAGGAGAAAAAAGCAAAAGGGAGGCAGCATGACCCGGAGAAGGCTGTCAAGCACCTCAAGTCCAAACGGACTTGACTCAGCTTTGGTGGACCAGCCCCAGCTGCTCTCGTCGCCAAACAGTGCCTCAGTGCTCAAAATTAAAACAGAAATCTCAGAACCTATCAATTTTGATAATGATAGCAGTATTTGGAATTACCCACCCAACAGGGAAATCTCAAGGAATGAATCACCCTACAGTATGACCAAGCCCCCCAGCTCCGAGCACTTCCCTTCCCCCCAAGCCAGCAGTAGTTTACATGTCTCCATTCCAGACTCCGTTCTCACTCCGCCAGGGACTGAAAATACTGCCAGCCGTAAAACTCAGTTCAGCACCTCATCCAGCTCGGCCTTGGCTCCTGTGTCCTCTGACCCTTTGTCACCCCCACTTTCGGCATCTCCCCGGGACAAACACCCAGGAGGTCCCACAACTTCCAACTCTTTGTTGTACACTGGGGACCTGGAAGCCCTTCAGAGGTTACAAGCAGGCAATGTGGTGCTTCCTTTGGTTCACAGGGTAACGGGAACCCTTGCTGCGACCAGCACTGCTGCTCAGAGGGTCTACACCACTGGCACTATTCGGTATGCTCCAGCTGAAGTTACTTTAGCCATGCAGGGCAACCTCCTCCCCAATACTCACGCTGTTAACTTTGTTGATGTTAACAGCCCCAGCTTTGGGCTGGATCCTAAAACACCGATGGAAATGCTCTACCACCACGTTCACCGACTCAATATGTCGGGACCGTTCGGAAGTGCTGTGAGCGGGGCCAGTCTGACCCAAATGCCTGCAGGGAATGTGTTCACAACTGCCGAAGGACTGTTTTCCACTCTTCCATTTCCTGTCTACAGCAATGGCATTCACGCTACACAGACTCTGGAACGGAAAGAGGATTGAATTATGACCACATACTGTGTTCAGTGTTATACTCTGAGGCATAGACTATGTTTTAATTTAGACCTTTAATTCTAGCACTTTGAATTTGAGCAGGTCAGCTTATTCTCTCAATATGATGGTCCCCATTTCATTCCCTTTCTCTTTAACTTGACTTATTCTTTAATGTAAAGATTTTTTTTTATTTTTGCCTTCAGAGAGTCGAAGTACCAGTTGCCTGCCATTTTGTCTTCTTCTAAGATGTGTGTTTTTTCCTTTGCATCTTTATTAAGATGCCTTTAATATGTGTATGCCTCTGCCATAGAATACTCAGTGTTGTGGTAAAGAGATTTTAAAGTGACAACCATTGGTTTTACTTCAAAATGATCTTGATATGATCAAGATTAAAAGAGACAAGCATAAACAATGTGCCCTGTTTGACTAAGTCAAATGAAAAGGGGTTTTTGTTCCTAATTCCTTTAAAAATAGGGGATAGTATTTTAGAATTTTATGCAGAGTTTAATTCTCTTTTTATGGTTAAAATTTTCTTACTTGCACATAAAATAATTTGGGTTCTTAAAAAGTTAATTTCTGGCCTGTGACTAGAATGTTAAAAAGTTGGACTAAATGTTAATTACTGAAACTTTAACTTAATTTCTAAAACCATGGTGCTATCATTTATTAATCTGTAATGTCTTCATACAATATGCAGCTTGTGGGCTGGGTTTTTTGGAAAGAATGTGTTCCGCACAGGTTTATAGTCGGGTGCTGCAGTCTCCTTGGTTAGTTAAGACAAAAGCCCTCATTAACATTTGCTGCAGGACTTAAAATTTTTTACCTCCAAACTAACAAGCATAGCCTCACATCAAATTTAAATGGGTCAGGAAGCCTTTTTCAAAAAGTGCTTAAAAACAAAAAACTCAATTTAATTGACGCGAGGAGCAGTTTCTTAGGTGCATATTGTTTTGCTTTATTTTTTTTCTCAGTGTAACTGAGGCTAATTTTACAACGTCAAATAACACTTCGGAGTAAAAAATCAAAAACAGAAGAACTATTTAACATGTTTTGTTTTTCATTTAATATTATAGAGGGAAGGTTGTAAATTTCTTTTTGTTCTTTGATTTGGGTATTTTTTGTTGTTTTTTCCTTATTTCTAGTGTTGAAACCATTATGTTTTAAAACTAAAGAATGGGTTAATAAGCTTGAAATAGATAACTACAACTGAAAACTGCACATTAAGTAAAAGAAAGGAAATCTCCTATTTTGTCTTTGTTGCCAGAAATCACAGTGTAGTGTCAAACACTCCAAATGACTGTCAAATATAAATTCTTCTTCCACTCCATCTTTGGCAGCTGTTTGTTAAGGCATCTAATAACAGATGTGAGAACTGTAATGTGTACAATGTGTAAGTGTCCTTGGCTGTCAGTCCCATTGCAGTTTCAATGTGTGTTACTATATGCAGTATATACTAAGCTAATGTAGTTGTTTTGTCCTTTGTCTTCTCTGTGCTTTATCTCTAGTCCGGAGTGGTTAAGTCCCATTCCTGCAGTCCTAGTGAACCAGTGATTCTTGGGGGTTAGTGGTTTTTGTGTGGTGGCCTTCCTCTGTAATGTCACCTTATGCTGCTTCCACTGTCTGTATACCTTTTAATTTCTGCTGTTGCTTTGCTGTTGTGTATTCTCAGACCTCTCTCTCCTCCCCTCTCAACGCCTCTCCCCTCTCTCTTTCTCTCGCTCTCTCATTCTCTCTTCTTCACTCTCAGAGATAAAAGACTCTTAACTAGCTCAAGGTTGATGGAGCCATTTTTCCCACAGAGGAGTTCTGGGTGTTACTTACTCTTCCAGTGCACCCCACAATGCACTGCAGAGTAATGCTCAGATATATTAAGCAAATTGACGCCATGTAGCCTCAGTTGTTAACATTCCCAGAGTCCCTTGTGCTCGAACTGTAAGCGGAGGGTGCATTTCTTTGGTTTTCTCCCAGGTAGGCTGGCAGAGTAATACGTATAGCAATTACCAGTGAGATAGGAAGTGCTTTCAAAGGTAAACCAGCGTTGTTTGAAAAGGAAACTGAGCTTAGAATTGTCATGTATATTTGCTTGTGTGCAATGCTAATGTATTAACTCAGCTGTCCTTTGAATTTTTGATCACTCACTGCGGTCGAGTCAATTCCTGCAGAAGCTGTGAATTTGAGAAGTCCAAGCCACAGCGGAGCAATAGTGAGCAAGGAATTGGACACCACAAATTTAATTAATGAGCTTTTAAAGGTTCTATTGGAAGGATTTAAAAAAGGCAAGAAAGCTGATTGGGAAACTCAAAGTTTAATTTTGGAAGCTCTGCTCTAGCTATGGAACAATCAAAGGAGTGCACCTATCAGCTACAAAGAACAGCTAGACAGCTGTTGTTGTTTTGGGTTTTTTTTTATAAATGTTTCTGTGTTGTGTCAAAATGATTTCTGGTGATTTAAACTAACAGATAATCACAGCTGCTGTCTAAATCCATAGTGTTTAAAATTACAAAATGAAAAAAAAACTTCATTACCTGTGAAGACTGTGTCTGTGTTTTTAACTATTTCTTGTACAAATATATGAAATCTTTTATGAGGAGACTGGTGCCAAGTAGCTGAATAATGGGGAAAGGGATTCTGTTCGTATAAATCTTAGCAGTGTTACCAACTCTACAACATAAAAAAAAAATTAAAATGTTAAAAAGTGACA
Organism: Opisthocomus hoazin; assembly: GCF_030867145.1. Lineage (NCBI taxonomy): Eukaryota > Metazoa > Chordata > Aves > Opisthocomiformes > Opisthocomidae > Opisthocomus > Opisthocomus hoazin. The sequence goes on from NC_134420.1 coordinate 45,032,412, forward strand.
GCTATGGTACATTTATTTTGTGTTAAGCTAACCGAATCTAACTTCTTGAGTGCCTGGCTTATTTGAAACATTTTTTTCATTGATCATTGATAATGCTGCAAATCAGAAATGTACATACTTCATTTACAACAGGGTTCTTTTTATACTTTTGTAGATTCTCATACATGTCATACATGGTTGTCTTTATGTAACTTAATTTTTTTTCATCCCGCAGGTGCCATTTTCATAATAAACTTCTCTTGGATTTGTTACTATCTGGCATCATTTCTTTTACATATAACCATCCTGACTAATGACTGCTGGTAGTATTTGTTTGAGCAGGTATTATTTCAATTGTTTTGTTTAAAAAAAAAAACCAACAAAAAAATAACCAAAGATCAAAGAGGATAAAGCTAGATTTTATTAACGCTTACAAAATGAAGACAAGAAGCTGTCAAGATGTAGGTTAAGAATGCTAATCCAAATACTACAACAAACTTGCCACCATCCTAAATTCTCAGCTACCCCAACTCATTGTCATATTGAGCATTTTTATGCACATTATCAAAGCTGAATAATGGACCTGCAACATTAACCACTATGGAAAGTATGCATTTTTTCTTGATTAATGCACACTGGAAGAGGTCAGCTTTTGTACATTAATCATTTAAAATGCACTTTATATTTTCATTTTTGTGCTCTACAATGTTACAGTTAAACTCTTCAATCACATTCTATCCTACCTAGCCTGCTGATTCTTTTCAATGTGTACGTTCTTTCCCCAGACGGGCAACGTGCTAGTTGTTGGTGTCGTGTGGCTAGACTTTCTGCCTTACAAGCTGAGGACAGAAGCATTCACCAGTGTAGAAAAGACAAGGCAAAAGACCTTGACCTCATAACCGAAGGGGGGAAAAAAAGTCAAATACAGTTTGGATTATGCATTCACACACAGTGGTTGACCCTAAAGAGGTAACAGCCACCAGTGATTATGCCCGTTCTGAAGTTCTGAAAAGTTCTGAAAGAAAGCCCAGAGCAGGTGTGCTTGGTTTCTGCTGTGGAGAAGCAGGGAGAAGCTCTGCCACAGGATATGCCACACTGGGTACCCGTCACTGCGTGCCAGTGGTGGCTGCTGTGCGGGGGCTGCGTCGGGGCAGGGCTGGGGAGCAGGAGCCTTCCCACCCATCGCTTACACGGGCTCTGCCTGACTCCTTCATTCCCTGGTCTTCTTTATGGTGCCTCCCCCACCTGCAACAAAGAAAAACTGTCCAGGTTCCATATTTTCTTTTGGTTTTGATGGGTATGCAGTTTCTAAGAACACAAATTGGGGCATGTAAAATCAAGACGGTGCTGCCCATAGCCAGAATCTATAATCAAGTTATCTTTTCACCTCTATATGTAAAATATCAGGCTAGTCATTCTGGATAAGATTTTGGTTGCTGTACTAATGCCGAGTAAAACTGTCTACTCAGTTGCACCATTTTCAGCACACCTTTTTCGAGCAAAGGATACACTCAGCTGAAGTAAGAGCATGTGAGTCTGGCTTGCTGGGCTGATAAAAAAATGACAAAAAATGTATGCACAGTTATAGCTCAGTGAGCCAGCCCCATGGCTCAAAAGCCTGAAGTCTGGCTCTCTGAGTTTCCGAGCAGTTCAGGATTCCCACTTCCCAGGCTCCAAGCACTGACTTTGATATGCCTCCACCTTGCAGGGGGTAGAAAGGAGCAGAGGTTAGCAGTGCTGCTTTCAGCTCTGCTCGCGTGTTCCGGTTGGCAATGCATCTTGTTTATGAGGTAGCTAAGGGTACGGATGCCAATCGAGAGGAAGACAGAATTTAAATGGAGGTTGAAAGAATGGCCAGAATAAAGCTTATTGGAAGAATAACATGCTTGTTCCAAATAAATGTTCACCAACATTATAAAGCCACTAATTCCAAGAAGGGGCTTGAGGAGGGCATTTCTGAGTTGTTCTAAAGGCTTTTTAAATCTCAGCCATAGTACCTATACATTGCAGCAGAGCACGGAGTTGATGGTCAGAACGAATAAACTGCTCTAAGGCTCCCAGTTGGACGAGAAAGTTTGTGCATCAAAGAAAATGACGGGAAAGCTGTTTCATGAGGTGTTTTTATAGCAATGCTGTTGCATTGATTTAGCTCTGGGATATCAATTTCGTATATTATTTGTAGCAACTTTAAGAAACAAAACCAACTGCTTGAAAGGGTTGAATCCTTTGAAAAGGGTTCTTTGGGGTTGGCCTAGTTGCTATTTTTATAATGTTTGGAGGAAAAACTGTTTGCCATGCCGGAAGCTGGGCAAACTTTGTCAAGTCATTTCATCAAAGCACATTTTGTAAAGCAACTAATCTCGGTAACTGCCATCTCTGGAAAGTTTGTTCCTGAACCACTTGTTTTGTGAAATGGTATATGCAGGTACCTAAAAGCCACCTGAAGGGTGCAAGGTGAAAGGGGCTCTACCGAAGCATCATGACTGTGAAAAGTTACAGTGACAGACAAAGGTTTCAGGATTACTTAGATAACCAGCTCTGACAGCTTGCACTGGTACTGTTGCAAGGTGGTCATGTCACTGGAGTAACTGTGATGCCCCTGACAGCACATTTATTGTTCTGATTCTAGGAACTGCATTAGCTTAAATGTGTCAGTGCTTTCAGAGCTATTTGCATAGTATCCTTCCTTCTTGCCATTGTAATTTCTTTATTTTCATTTTAGGGCTGGGGGAGGAGGGTGGAGAGGCTGGATGTGCATTGTCAATTAATTTAATGAACTGTCATCTATCCAGCAAGTTTACCGAGGAGCCCACAGAAATGTGAACAAATGGGATCTCATCAGAGCCACAGATGCTCAGGTAAGATCAAACCATTTACAAAATATGCACATGCATGCACACAGACACACAAATATGCTGCCTATGAAAGCCGGTTGGGCTTTCAGACTGGGCAGGGTAGTACCTGTGTACATACACATAATAAAGTTCCTTTCTTCTCCTCTTCCACCTATTCCTTCATCCTTTCATCAGAAAGATTGGGTACTGGAAGCTGTTTTCATAAAACATATCCAATCATATCAACACTTCTTTTCACCAAATCAAAGAGGATCTTTCCGAAGGCAATAGGACTCGAGATAAACCAAGGATGCAGAGTTCTGTTTTAATTGACCCAGATCAGGATGGGAATTCTCCACCACAGTTTTGTTCAGAATCCTGAATTCAGTAGGATAGAGTGGAAGAACAGCTTTTATTTCCATTAGCACCATGAGGTGGGTCTTTTGGCAAAACAAAAGCCCAGAGTAGTTCAGAATTGTTTCAAATAAATAACCACATTTCTGGAAGTATCCCACTCTAGAAGTAAAACCAGAGAGCTTCATGACTCAGGTCCAAAGCCATGCAAATGAAGTCAATAATTAGGAGTTTGATTACATTTGTAGAAAGTTAAAAATCTTTCCCATCTTGTAGGAATTGTGTAGACTAGATGCAATGCAGAAAATAAGGAATCTTTTAATAGACACCAACAGTACAATGAGTACCGACTTCATGCCGGGGAAAAAAGATCATCAGGACCCAATAAAGGCTTATGGGAAGTCAGTGGGAGAAGGTTTGCATTGCTTTGCAGATATAGGACTTTATTGCCCAGTACTTTGTCTCTAATTATGTTTCACTGACTCCAGAGACATGGAAAGTATTGAGATTACCTTTCCCATTACAAATTCTCCTGAAACAAAGGACCCCTGTCTTGTTTGTAATAAAAGAGAACATAATATTTTCTTGCAAAAAGGAGGGGAATCAGGTTTTCCTCTTGGTTTAAAAGCATTCTCAGATTTATAGCGGAAATGGCAGGAACAGGATGTGTTAACTGTATGACCCCAGCAGAATGAGTCTACACCCTTGATTGATTTAAAAGTTTATCTGTGTCCTCTGAATAGCCACAAAGGGTCAAGTCTTGGTCCTGCTGAAATCAATGAGAGCTTGACTACCGACTTTAATGGCTTCAGGAACAAGACCAAAGTTTTGAGCCAAATCCCATGAGCAAATAACAGCAGAGTCTATAGCATGAACTGCAGACAAACGAGTCAGGCTAATTGGTACAGTGCATCAAGTTTCCTTCCTAATACTGTACAGCACCACTCACACGCTAAGAGGGCAGCTCTTTTTTGTTTAATTCAAAAGTCTTTTCTAGTCTTCCTGAACTGCATGGTCTGAGCCTTCCAGAGATTCCTGTCTTTAAAACAGGTGGGGAGGGAGGCAGAGGCACAGGTAGGACTGGGAACAGACTGTCTTCTCACACGAATTCTGTGTGAGTGGGCTTGGCTGCCTCAGGCTTGAATATGAAAGGAGAGGGCTCTGAGGTGGAAACTCTGCTGGACTTTGAAGCTTGTATTTTCTTGAACTACCAGCAGTGCTACCTGATGGCAGCACCAGTATCACCAGTAGAGCTTTCCCACACCTCTTTGAATATCATCCAAGAGATGGGAAAATTCAGCACATCGTAAGGAGGCGAGTATCCACTGAAGCCAGCTTCCAATTGCTGTTCAATACAGTGAATCTCTGAGGCCTCTTAGCATCATTTGCAATCAGTTAAAATTTCATTTTTTTCTTCTAGGCAGTTCTCCGCTTTATTACAGCATGTAAGATAGTGTCTTTCAGGATAGGGACGAAAGCTGATTTCAGCTCAGGAAGTCCAGTCTCCTTAAATCATAGCAAGTGGAAAGAACTAGGTTTCTCCAAAGACTTACTCTGGGCTGAAAACACACCCCAAATGCTGTGATTCATCCCTATAGCGCAGACCCAGGGACCTTAGACTCTGCAGGGTAGGATCAGTTTCTGAGAACATGCCTCCCACTTACTGCTCATTGGCACTCTGAACAAGCTCTGGATTTTGGCTTCTTTCCCACTTAAAAGGTCCTTGCCGCTCTGCATACTTTCACCTCTACTGCAAGACCTGCAGCTGAGAGGCCTGGCTTGCTCCCCTTCAGTTCCTGGATAATTTTCTTCACAGAGTATTACCTGAAATTTCCGACTGCACATTGATGTGATCATTCGATTCCTATGAGGCTGTAGCCGCATGCCTGCATGTTTTCTGTATGGCATCATTTTTCCTCTTTTTTTCACCCCCTTTGTTTTTGGCTTTGCCCATCCTTTTAGCTTCACAGTGTCTTCAAACACAGACCCCCAGGGTGCATAGCACTTCCCCAGAGTGATCTATAACCATTACTGCCACTCCCTGCCCCTTGTTACCAAGCCAATTTTATATCCAATCAAGTATTTTACCATCAGTCCCATACTTGCTAACCTTATAAATTAATCTGTTATGTGGCACTGTATTGAGAGCCTTTTCAAGTCCAAGTAAATTATGTCTCCTTCTTCACCCCTGTCCGCTCTCATTGTCACTTCCTCAGAGAAATGGATGAAGATTGTTAAGCATGACCTCCCGTTTGTAAATCCATGCTGACTATCTCTAACCAATCTATATTAGATTGATATTAAATCAGGACACAGACTCAGAGGGGGCCTGCTACATAAATGCAACCTAAGGTTGCTTCGTGTGGAGATGAGAGAAGGGAATCACCAATACACTGAAGTTAACTGTACTAGGTCTGATGGTTTGCCAATAACTTATTAGTGGTTGGATCCCTCCCCGGTGTGGCAACCAGAACTCCCCAGAGAAAACAAAAGCTGTTATCTGCCTTTGCTGAGCATGTTTCTATTGCAGAAGTGAATGTAATCACTGAGGATGAGGAGAGAACTAGATTCTGCTTTTAGTCATCTATGATGAAGTCAGAATCACAAAGACATTGCAGAAACCACATTTTCAACAGAATGATGTCCCACAGCTTCCATAAAGAGCTCTGTCTGCCTTACCTCAGGCGCATATCAAAAGGCAGCATGGGCATGTGCTTCATCTGCAAGCACAGCCAGAGGATACCAAGAGAGTCCCCCCCCCCTTGGCCAGGGTGCTGGGAGCACAGGTGCTATGTCAACTGCAACCATTTCCCCAGTATCCCACTAAGACATTTGGGATCTTGCTTCCCCCAAAGCATGTGCCTGCTCTGAGTACTTGTCACTGCTGACTGATGCCAGAGAAGCAACTTTTTCCATGGAGCTCAACAACAGCGAGCGGTGGGCTCAGAGACTGCAAGGCACAGTGTAGGGAGCCATGCCACATCCCCTTGCTTGCCGACTGTGGTACAGTGACAGCAGCCTGCACAAGCAGGGTGAGGAAAGAGGCTTCCAGCAGTGAATCCTGGCAGCAAATATAAATTGGGTGTAGTTTGTAATTTTGGTCTAATTTAGGTCTAGTTTGCTAGCTTTTCTACCCCCATGACTAGACAGATCTCCCTTAGTGCTGTAAGCATAATTGAGTTCTTTTTAGTTTGGGTGAAGAAAAAAGAAATGATCCCAACAGTCTGTCTTGAGCTTGTTTGACAACATATGCATCAAGTACACTGAGATCAGAGGAGGTCAAAGACATCCCTTGGGAAACTAACCTTTGGCCTCCTGCCTCAGCACACCAAAGGTGCACACGGGGAGCCTTCTAATCTACACCCTGCGGAGGCTTACTGCTTATATACTATATATCCATGTTTGGTTCCCTCGCGCCTTCAAACCAGCAATGAGGTAGTCCATGTATGGTGGGAAAGATGTTGTTCTGGAAGAGTTCAGCCCAGTCAGTGCTGTTGCAAGACACAGATATTCTGGCAAACATCCAGTGAAACAAAGGAAAGAGGCCCCCAAATCAGTCTGGCTTGCTTTCAAGGCCTTGACCCTGTAACCGCCAGTACCGACATGCTCAGAAAAATAGCTTGCAAAAAGAGTAGGTCAATACAAAGAAGCATAACTTGAAGACAAGAGTTATAAGCATATAAAGAAATAGTTGGAGCATGTCTTCCCTGTTTGGAAGAAAAGATTGCTCACATGCTTTATGATGAAAGAATTCTGAAGAGGGAGTAAAACTATCATGTATTTCTTAGGCAAATAAAAACACAGAAAAGCAAAAAAGCAAATCAAAGCAGTGTTCAAGGTGCTAGAGTTATCACACTGCTAGTACCTGCAGCTAAAACATGTAGTCTTGTCATTGGCATAAAGATACATCACAGCTATATAGAGTCCCACAGTCAAAGAAATATGGTTTCATATCAAGTGCATAATATAAAGTTATACATATAGTCCAAGTTACTAGCTATCTTTAAGGAATCAGCTATGGGATAGGCACATACCCTAGAAAGTTCCATCAGCCAGCAAGTTGTATACCGTGTCCTTCAAGCAGAAACTCTATAGATATTTTTCTGAACAAATCGGATCATGGTTGACGCATCAGATGATGTTAACCATCCCTTCTGATCGTAAGACCCCACTGAAACAGTGACCTTGCTGACACTAGTAAGAAATCTGCTCTGTAAGCATACAATTGGTAGAGTTAAGGATTAGACAAATTAAGAAGAATAAAAAATGAACAAAAAGTGTGAAACAAAACCAGTAGCAAAATTATTTGTCATGACTGCTTCTGCCTACTATTTCCAGCACATTTTGTGAGCAAATCGTGAAGTTTTGTGAAGGATCGAAAGTATCTTTTCATCATTATGTTGGCTCCACGTTCTCCTGCAGCAGGTGAGTTGTGCTTACAGGAGTCACAGGGCACTTCAGAGAAAGCATCCGCAGGAGCAGAGGGTGAGAACTGATGTCTGAGCTAGGAGATGTCGCTTAACTTCAGCATTAAGTGTCTGCAGGGCGTTTGCCTGCTCCACTTCTTTGGTTCATGACTTGACCATCTCCAGACAGCAAACCTGAGCTGGCTTCCTGTGATGAGCGGCAGGGTGGCACGGGGCATGGGGCAGGAGACTCCTGCGCAGGCCGGGCTCTCTGTCAGCTGTCACGCTCTGCACACTGTCCCTCCTGTACATCCCACCTGGCTGGTAGCAGCAGGGATGTGCTTTCTCTGGTGGGTATTGGCACAGCACAGAATATTGAAAGACACTTGGGGCCATCTGAATTAAAATCAAGTTGCTTAGAATATTAAAACTCATAAAAGCAGAAAGCACACTATAAAAACAATTTTCCCAATCCTCACAAATATTAACTTCACCAGTGGCTCAATATCAGAAAAACTATACAAAGACAAAAAATTCTTCCATTGCTTTAATGGCATGATGCTGAGGTGTCATCGTCTCAAATATACACCCCTTCAGCTTTGTGGTAGTGCAACAAGACGCAGACTTTGTCACCTAGCTATACATTTATTCCCGTTATTTAAATTCATCTTATGATACAGAGAAGAGGTATTTTTCGAACTAAATTAAGTCGCTACAATATCCTAGACACTTACTTCGACATGAACAGGAACACAAACCTTCCTTCCTCATAGATACTCTCCTTAACAGAGCCACTGCTACAGATGGAAAGATATTGCTGTGGAGTCCACGCATCACCCTTAAAAGTGGGAAATCCCAGATGCCTCCTTTGAAAGATTCTTCCTTCGGCTTAAAACCTTCTCCCCTGCTATTTTGGCCAGGTCGAACAGAAGAAAAAGTTGGAGAGAGTGAGAAGTAAATGGATCTAAGAAAACATTACTTCTAACAAGACAGAAATGCGTAGAGACAGTACTTAGTAGCGCTACTTAGTAATGATACTGCTACTGTTAGCAGTAGTAGTTGCCTTAGCATCAGTAGTTGTGGTGTTGTACTGTAGTAGTAAGAATACTGCATCTACTATCCCACAGTAATGATAGTACTGGAAATTAAATAGTCCAGCTGTTATCAAGATAAGTCTAGGGTACTGCTGGATTTTCCTGTGCTTATGAAAGTGTGCTTCACTGGGAACGTTTACGTCCAACTTCCTTGACGTTGTGCTTGCTTCTACCCTTTTTGGCCATTGATAGACTCATTTGTTCACTTGTGTACAAGATTACACACTGTCAGAGATTAGCAAAGTCAGCAATTTAGAGGGTTCATTTTGGAATATTATTTGTTTGTTGACCTTGTAATGCTATCATCTGATAACTGCATATGACACCAGCATTTAATACTCTATCTGGGCTGACAGATAAAATTCAAGGCACAAATCAGTAACTGTCCAAGGACTTGATCACGAAGACAGCCTGCCTTTTCACACCGTGCTTGAACTAATACTGCCTAAAGAAATCTGCATGAGCAATTAGGAGGGGTTCATCACAGTGGGTCACTGGCTCTTAAAATTATTCGCTTTATAATTTGCTACAGTGGTAACCTGGCAACCCTGTAAGGGGCATGCAAGAAGCATTCCTTTAGTTGTCTAAAAGGGCTGATAAATGCTGTGATGTTATACATAACAAATAACATTTTCTTTGATGATATGGGTGAGTTTGAGGGCCTGCAAGACAATCCTCTGCTCCATACTACAAGTTGTTACAGACCAGAGCTCAAAGAGTACCAAAATGCTGATCACTACCTCAACACGGTTTAATAATAATACTAATAATAATGAATTGGTACACAGGCTTATTCATAATTATTAGTTAGAAGTGAAATCTGATTAGATCTTCATACACATCCCATCTGTATACCTGACAGCCCTCTGCTGAGAAATAAAGGTGAGTGGCACGTGCTCAGTGAAGCTGACCCACACAGTGAAATTGTTTATGAGAAGTGACGATATATGATGAGAATACAAAACTTGATAATAGGTTTATTTATTGATTGCAAATAAAATTCATGAACTGTGAAGCTGAAAACTGCACCAGAGGGAATTGGTCCAAGAGGACATTAGGGAGAGCGAGAGAAAGAGAGAGAGGGAGCACACGTGTGTTTATGTGTGTGTATTACACATAAACTAAGTTACAGGTTGCCTAAGGGCTTCTGATTCCACAAGCAGAGCCTCTAAGGATTCGATCTGAAAGCTTTTAATGCTACTAAGGCTTTGTCAGTAAGATATTTGCATATTTTGCCTACAAACCCAAAACGCTGTATTAATTCATTTTTATTTACCTTTCTGCCGCTTCCAAAAGAAACCTCGCAGGAAGCCATTAATGACACAGCTTCATAAGAGATAATTTTCAGAGAGGCTTTGCAGGTAGTGACTGAAGGGGGGAAAAATGTGTGTCAAATTTAGGTTATTAACAACATAATCCTTAAACAGACAGTATCTCAAAAACTAATTCATCTTCAAATTTGACAGTAAAAACTGCATGAGCCTTCACTCCGTGTGCATGTGAATTCATATTGCATGTCTTTTTTTCTTCATGTTTACTAGAAAGGGAAGCAGGAGAGTTTTGACGCACCAGGCTGGAGGCTGGAAAACACAATTTCATCTCACACTATCGCACCTTCCATTCAAATTCAGGTCCCTTTCTTCACAGCCCACCAGCAAAACTGCCGGGCAAGAAGCTTTCTCCAATAGTCCATGTGCAAAGCCGTGGGGTAGCGCCAGGGCTCGTTTCCAAAGGCGGCTGCATGGGGAGGACAATTTGCGCAGGGTGGGCCGGTGGGGAGCTCTCTGGAGGACACCTCCCGGTCCCCAGCAAGTGACAGCCCAAAGACTTTTCTCCCTTGGGGCACATTTTCTGTCTCTGGCATTGTACGTGGGAAATCCGGATTGCCACAACAACTCACCGCAAGCCAGGTCATGCTGGTATCTAAGATAGCCTCCAGGTTCCCCACATAAAATTGGACCTGATGTCCCTGACTTGTCCGTGACTCACAGCAGTAGGCATTTGGGATGAGACTGCTGTATTTTGTTATAACTTAAATAATACTTTTTGTTTAATTTAGTGCTAGGTTCTCAGCAGACAAACCTTTGGACAAACTGAATGAGAATCAATTGCTTTGAAATCCATGACCTCCTGCAAGAAAACAGGAGTTGCATTTAACACAATTTTAACAGCCTGATTGTTAATCACAGTGCACTGACATATAAAGTACCAAAACCTTTGTGTCTTCCCACACTGAGAGAAGTAAAATTGTTTTTTCTCATGTGAATTTATAATATTCAGTACAAGATTTTTTTAAAACTTTCCTGTTGCTGGAGGTGCATTTTTCCTCCCTCCACTCGGATCCTTTTAAGATATATAATTTATTAGAGGTTTCCTCTTCCTTCCTGTACTTGTCTACTCTGGATGCTCTATTTATAGTCTTTTTAATGTCAGGATTATCTCTGAGAAAAAAACACAGTCATATACATAGGCAATGTAAATGGGCCCTTTGCAACATATTTGTCCTTTAAACAAATAAACCATTTCTCCTACTTTATCTACAGACAAATTTGTCTACATTTAACCTGTGTTTAATCATTTTATCTGCATCTAATTTATTGCCATACAGTAATCCTTTTCTCCACACAAGCTGCATAGACCTGGTCTCCCCTTGCACCCCTTGCTGGGCTGGCACATACCTCGTGTCGCTGTGTACAGGCGAGTGACGTGTCCTGGTTACAACCCACCGGCGTCTCTCAGAGCCGAAACAAAGGTTGTACACGAGAATTATGCACAACAGCAGCCACCGGAGCCCTGCTGCCCCAGAGGCTGGGCAGAGGGTAGGAGAAGCAATACGTTCCTTACCAACCACCATCCTTCCACCGCCTCCTCGGCCAGAGCCGCTCCTTGAAGCCACTGAGATTTTGTGCAACTGTGTGGCTCCTTCGAAGAGGCAAGGGGGGAAAAATGCCACCTGGCCATGCCCTGGCCCCTCCATCCCCTGCTCCCCAGTTGCACCAAAGTGGGTCTGCATCCAGCCTTTGCTTCTGTTCAGAAAAAGACTTGACCCTTATCATCCTGGAGGAAGACAAAACACCTCTGTTCCTTGCAGAGCAGTTACTCCCAGGAGCAATCCCACAGAAATCAATGGCAGTCCTCCAGCGAGTCCCCACACCACAACACGAGTGTTTCAAAGCCCAACCCTGCTGCAGCGGACACGCCTGGAGTCCATGGCAAGGCCCCTTCTTCCTGCGATTGATGGGCAGCTGAAACATGCTTTGCTGAGAGCCCCAGCTTCCCCAGGCGCCCGCCAGCCCCGCGCAGGACGGGCACAGAGGCGCTGGGAGGCTGATGGGGAGGGCGAAGAACGGTGAGAGCAGCAATGACAAATGGCGAGCGGAAAGACCTCAGCTTCTGCTGCAGCATTACCTGTGGTTTAGGAAGGTTTTTCACAGCTCTGTACTGAAAGGCTACAGTGCATTGCAGTTATGTTTTGTTCTTTGCAGGTGCTGTTTTGTTTTCCTGGGGTTTTTCCACACAAACCAAGGAAAAGTTGCATCTGGAAAACTGCAAGGTCAGCTCGTGCTGGTAGCTATTGCTGGGGAAGCAGCCCTGTGACACCATTAACCAGGCCACTGCCACAGCTAATTAGCAGCAAACCCCAAAGACGTTTCTTAGATCATGACATAGAGACATAGCAGAGAAAGTAAGAAAAAGCTATTTCTGGGTAGGGGACTTCAAGCTGGGACATTTCCTAAAGCAATTAATACAGAGAAAGAAAAAATATGGAAAGCTCGAGAACGTATGAATGTCAGTCATTTCTTCCTCCAAATACAAGAGGCAGAGATGTCTTTGCAAACCAGCAGCAGCTCTGTGTGACCGCGTCCCTTCCTGCTGTGTGCTGTCCTGGGGACGTGGCAGGGGAAGGTGCCGCAGACGTGAAATTGGGTGTGTGGAAAGGGGGTTCTCCAATGCACACTTGTTCTCTGAGTGTGCGTGAGTAGTGTGCGGAAAGGTCTCTTTGGGCTGATGTTCATGCCCTGTAATTCTAATATGACAATCATTTTATAATCCTTTAGTATATTTTTAACTAATTTAAAGTTCAGGGCTGACAGTAGATTAGCCGTATAGCTCATTTATGTAAATGCTTAAGCCTTTTCTAACATACCAAAAAAGAGGCGAGTTTAGGTATTTCAGCTTTAATGCACCATGATAATTTTTCCCCCCCCTCTCAAAAATGGCTGCGAAACAAATACACAAAGGGAAACGGTCAGGGCCAGAAACTGTTTCTCTTTGCTGCTCCTCATCGGGTCGTTACCCAGGTTTAATCCTTACTGGTAGACTCTCTTCTGGTCTACCATTTTGCTCACCAAAATGTACACACTCTGCTCAACCAAACATACCGGAGTTTTTTTGGTTTGGCTTTGGTCTGCTTTGTTTCTGGTTTTGTCAAAGAGATCTAGCACAGTATTCACTAGAGATTTGACACCTTCAGTGCAGGCACTATTAAGCCCGTAAGCGAAAGTAGAAACAACTGGAAAGATTCCTGGCCCTTGTAAAGTTTCAGTAAAAATAAGATGGTTCTAAATAGTTGTCAAATACCTTGTTTAAAACTGTTGGTGGACAGAGTTTTAGTTGAAGTCATAGAAAGTTGTCCAGTGACCCCTTTGTGTTTCATTTTAACACGGTTTTATGACATTTTCTGTTTACATTTCTATCTCTTCAGTAAGAGAATGAATTTAATAGAGAGGAAAAAAGTATATGTTCTTCTTACAAATGTAGGTGCAACAGATATCCAGATATATAACAGACATAACCATGTACAAACAACTGTGTCATAAAGATTTGGCCTCTTCCACCTGCGAAACCTCATCGGAAAAGAAAGAAAACTTAATTTTGCTCTAATAATTTCCAAAATAATTACTTCACCTGCTCGTAGGAGAGATGCTCCAGTCCCCTCATCATCCTCATAGCCCTCCGCTGGACTCTCTCCAGTAGCTCCTCATCTTTTTTGAAGTGGGGAGCCCAGAACTGGACAGAGTACTCCAGATGGGGTCTCACTAGGGCAGAGTAGAGGGGGAGGAGAACCTCCCTCGACCTACTGGCCACACTCCTCCTAATGCATCCCAGAATCCCATTGGCTTTCTTGGCAGCCAGGGCACACTGCTGGCTCATGGTCAACCTGTCGTCCACCAGCTCACCCAGGTCCCTCTCCGCAGAGCTGCTCTCCAGTAGGTCTGCCCCAAGCCTGTACTGGTGCATGGGGTTGTTCCTCCCCAGGTGCAGGACCCTGCACTTGCCCTTGTTGAACCTCATCAGGTTGCTCTCTGCCCAACTTTCCAGCCTGTCCAGGTCTTGCTGAATGGCAGCACAGCCTGCTGGTGTATCCACCACTCCTCCCAGTTTTGTGTCATCAGCAAATTTGCTGAGGGTACACTCTAACTCTTCATCCAGATCATTGATGAAGTTGAACAAGACTGGGCTGAGTACTGACCCCTGGGGGACACCACTAGTTACAGGCCTCCAACTAGACTCAGCGCCGCTGATGACAACCCTCTGAGCTCTGCCATTCAGCCAGTTCTCAGTCCACCTCAGTAAAAATAAGAAGTGGAAGAATCATATGCAAATGTGATATCTAAAGAGCAGTCATCATATTGGAAAAGAATTAGCTATTCATAAATTGTCAAGTTAAACTTACTCTGTATCATGGAGTAAAACATAAGCCATTTCAGGCCAGTTTCCCTGCTCCTGGTAAGACATATTTTAAATAGACTTGATATCCTAATTATAATCTTCCCCCCCGGTAACAATGCTAGGTGTTATTCAGGTTAACATCCCCCTTTACATTTCTTTTCTTTATCATGTGGAAAAAATAAAATTGAAATGTATTCACATTCACACTTGTAAGAGCTTTGGAAGATATGCAGCAAGATTTTTGGAGACCTTTTCTCCCATCAGGTTTCACTAACACATACATTTGCCAATTCCCTTCTAGTGGTTCCTTTCAGGAGATCAGCTGCATTAATTTAACTCCTCTGCTGTGATTTGTGGTTAACAGAGACTAAACCTGGGATAAAAGGAGTTTGGTGACTGCTTCTGCCTTTTGCCATCATTTGCTTGGTCTGAAGATAATGGTGGCAACACTGACAATGTTGGGAAAAAAAAAAAAGGGAAAAAAGAAATGAGGAGTACTTCAGGCTTTCACTCTAAGAAACAAAAGGCAATTATCCAAAGACAGAGGATGGAAAAGGCTGTTGAAAGCAAGCAGTGCCTGCTGAGAAAAGATGTCAGCTTTGAAAAAGAATCTTTTGGACCTAAATCTTTCCTGTTGAGCTCCTGTTCCAAGTGTTCAACTTACCGATGTGGCCAACCCAGCACGGTGCTGTACGAGGGCCCACCACGACTTTTGGTTCTCCAGGCTCCTGCACCACCCGCGCCTTTCCTTCCACCTGCCAGAGGAAAAGGACGGCCACGCTGCGCGGGAGGCAGAGGGGTACGAGACCTGCAGACCCTCCGCACCCTCGGCACGTGCTGGGATTTAAACGTGCACATCCAGAGCCAGGAGCTCGGGGTACACACACACACATGGGCATGTGCGTGAGTCTGTACCCCCCTCACTGTGCCAGCTGCTGCCTCGTGCCCCAAGCGGCTCTGGGGAGCCCTGTCCCCATGGGAGAGGCACCTCTCCAGAACAACTTTGTGTGCCTCGCATTATAAATGATAAAGGAGTGCCTGAGTCCTGTCTCCATAAAAATTATCTTTTTTTAATCTAGGCTTTCTAAATGACAGAGAAGCAAAGGGCATTATTCAGCTCCTGCACAGCAAAGAAAAATGTGGCTAAAGTACAGCATACTTTGACTGAAAAACAAAACACCTTAGCACACACGTCAGTTAAAACCCATATAAATTCACAAATGCTTTTTAAAGTGTCAAAGTCGCCCAGGAGGGGCTGTTCTGGAAATGTCAAGGGTGGGCTGAGGGGTTGCTCAGCCAGTGGCCAGGGAATGGGAGCCATGTGCCTCTGCGGGGCCATGTTCCCCTGTGGGACCACTCTCTGCTCACATGTGAGGTTGTGGAGGGAGGGACAACTAGACAGGAGACTACGTCAGAGACACTCTAAACAGTCCCATACACCCTGAAGACCCTTTGCACTTGTGTCTCCACTACCTGCAGCTCCAGAAGAAGCTGAAAGAGGCATGTAATATACCCCATGACTGCATGGAGAAGGGTGCTAGCATGATCATTTAACACCAAGGGAATTAAAAGGCATCACAAAAAGAAAAAGATAGCTAAACAAAGCAAAAAAAGAATCTTCTTATAAATACATCAGAGCATCTCAGATTCATTGCTGTGATCTATAAATTATGAGCCATTGCCTAACACAGCTTGTACCACTTGGTGGCAACACTTCCATGTTTGATTTATTGAACCTTTCTTGTAATCTTTCTTCTGATACTTGAAAGGACAAGCATAGGCCCTGATTTGTGCAATTAATTACTGCAGAGAATAAAAATAAAAGTTTTGAGTGGCTTTGCTACTATTTTCTATCCAGGATTCACACTAAATAATTTACAAGAGCGTGTTGCTTTAGGTCCTGAGACAGTTCTAACAAGAAACTTTCACATGCCAGAGACGTCACTGAGCAGCTTTGTACAGCAAGTTCATCTTCAATACTGGCAGAAAACAATTTCTTCCAGCGTGCAACCAGAACCATGAAAGCAAGCACTGACCAGGTGCTCTGGAAAGAGTAGAGGGCTACATCTGCGCAAGGTTCGCCATTGCTAGTGTGTTTTAAGCCTGCAGGGACATATCCATACAGCATTCAGACTGACAGTCCTGAGAGCTGCAATCTTTCACAGTGCCCAAACAACAGCCGTACCACGGTTCTTTCTTGCAACTTGTTTGATCTGCAAGACTCATTCTTCAAGAAGAGATCACTCGGTGTCTCTGCCTGCTCATTTCTGGGCCCCACCGCTAAACCTGACAGGTAATGTCATTAATGTCAATAATTCCCAGCATTGCAGGGTGTGCAAGAGAAAATTCATTTGCCAAAAGAGCCAGCAAACTCACCAGCACTGGGCCTGTGCAGTCTGTGGCAGCCAGTTCTGCCACATGTCACGACAGTAACATGCCACCCCAAGGCTATCCCAGTGCAGGCTAGCTCTGGGAACAGCCCAGGGGTGGTACTGAGAATGGGGATGCTCCTGGGTCTCTGTTCACGGCCATGAGCAGATTCTGGGTAGCAAAGCAGTTTACAGACAGCGCAGGTGAGGTCCATGTGCTCTCCAGCCCAGACCACCGTAGCCTCAGGCAACACAGGGACAATGCAAACGGCATCTGCATTTACCTGTTCCTCACCTCTCAGGAGACAGAACACAAATTTAACAGCCCAAAACCCTTGAGATGAGCAGCTGACACAGCAAATGGAGACACATTTGAGTCTTATGGCCACAGGGGAAAAGTCTCCTGGATACTCCCTTGCCCTTTGTGCCTGCTGCATGGGTTGATGCTGGTCAGGGTGCTGGCATGGGTGCTGTATATCTGGAGGGGCTGGCAGCAGGATCCATCCCCTCCAAAGTGCTGAGCCAGTTTGGAGAGGACGTGCCATCTGCAGAGGCTGGGGAAGCCCCCACCTCCTCCAAAATGGCCTCGTCTGCATCTTCTGGCCATGATTTGCTGACGAGGGGAATGAAAGGAAGCTGAGACTCCAACGATTTTCATGTGTTCCCTGGGCACAGTCACAGAGACTAAGCAAAGGAAATACACTAACAATAAGGGGGGAAATGTTTGGCTTATGATATTAACATATTTATAGCAGCAAGAGTACTATAGGTCCCAACTTTATATAAAATTTTGATGGACTGCCAGTTTTTAAAGTGAAAGAAAAGTTTGCAAGAACTACCCATGGTGTTTAATATTAATAATAAACACATCTAGGCTCAAGTACTGGTATTCCAAGTGCTTGAATTTACGATCACATTAGTTAACTCAAGTTCTTTCAGCTGTGTTGAAAGAATTAATGACTCAACTGAGAATTGACTTACAATATACTCAGAAATCGACATAGCTTTGCAAAGAGGAGAAAATGTTCAACGGAGGTAGCAAATGCAGACTTTCAGATGGACATATGCATGTTTTCTTTAATTGGGACACGAACTGGAGGAGGGAGCAGAGGTTCCTGCCTTCCAAACCCCATATGCTCCCAAAGGATAACTTCTGATACCCCACTGTGTATTTCTTCATCACTCCCTTTTTTCCCCCAGTATTATTTCCGTTTGTAACGAATGATTGAAGCTGACTTATAACTCAACATTTGCTAGAAAATGGAGAGCCCAACCAGCTGCACGGCTGCTCTGGATAGGAGGCAGTGCAGGATGTGCTCCCTACTCTAAATCTCTCAGCTCTACCTTGAGGCTAGACCCCAAGAGGCATCAGGCTCAGAACTGCAATTCCTGAATTTGAGATGGGCAAAATAGGAGGAGAAACCACAGCCTTAGGCACTAGATCAAAAGGTTTGGGCATCAAAGAACAGGATAAGTGTAACCTGAATGAACTATGGGACAGGGAGTAGGTAAAAAAGGAGCTACCACTACCTCACTGCTGTGGAAAATGTGGGTTCAGCAGTTTGCTGTGCGGGAAGACGAGAGGCATTGCTCAGCACAGAGCAGTGCCAGGCTGCAGGGTCCTCCTAGGGTACTTGCTCACCTTGCTGAGCTGCTGCATGGTACAGCATGGGTACCTACAAGTGTGTTGGGCCAGAAAGAAGAGGGCAGGGCAGGACAACCGCTCATGCAGTGTCAGGTTGAATTTCACTCCTCGGGAAGGGCAGTCCTGGCCTAGTCCCAAGCCAATCAGTGCTAGTTGTCCCCATAACCATTCACAGGTATAGCACAACCCCAAGCCTTTTCCTTTCCATGGACTATCTTGTCCACTTAGACTCCGAAGTCATGTTTACATTACCATGACACACAGGGATTGTCATCTGCTCTGGTCAGTCCCTACTCTGCTCCAAGGAAAAAACATTAATTCTGCCTGCATCATTCCTGGCACATGTTTCTCCAACCACATCTCTGGTAGTGGCATCTCCACAATCTCTTCAGGCACTCCAGCAGTTTAGTGTCCCAGCCAGAAGAAAACTCTTCCTGATAGCCAACTGGCAACTTCTTTGCTCCAATTTTATCCCATTATTTGTGTACTATCTGTCACAGGTATAGAGAACAAACTACTTCCTTGTTCTTTGCAGTAACCTTTCCTGCACTATTGTGCAGGACTTACTGTGGCTCTTATTGTGCTTTTACTTCCTCCTTCACCCCTCTCCCCACTCTCCTTATCCCTGGAAGAAACAACTCCAGGTCTTTTAGCCTGTCCTCACAGGTCATGCTTTCTAGGTCTCTGATCATACTCATTTCTTTCCAGTGGACTGCTAGTAGAACATTTTTTTCCACATCTTTCTTGAAGACAGTTGAGCCACAATATTCCAGTTCAGATAATTTTCCTCTTGAATCCATAAAAATGCATTTACTCACTCAGAAGTGGAACAGCTTCAATGGGTTAACCAGAAAGGTCACACTCCCTCACCACAAGGACACATGCTGTGTTGCCTAATACTCAGGATCTTCTCCTGGTGGGTGAATGAAGCCACCTTGGGTGGCCCCTTAGGCAAGCCTAGTGTCAGCCTTCAGCATCCTGCCTCTGTGCCAGAGCAGGGCATAGGAGCAGCTCCTTTCCTTCCTGCCATGGCCCACATGGGACCCGGGCCCAGAATAATCATGTCTGCTCAGCACTGTCAAGACTGAGGCAGCTCTTGACCAACTAGAAGGATATCTGCTGATGCTCTGGAAACTTTCTGAAAATAAAAGTAGGTGAGTGTGGTGGTAGGCAAGAGGTTGAGAAGCTCCAAACGTAGGTCTTTGGCATGCAGTGCAACTCTTGGGCACCCAGGGCCACGTGTATGCCAGTTAGCTATTCCAGTTTAATGAGCTGCTCAACTGACAGTGGCTCAGAGTCCTCCATCTCTTCAGCCCTGGGAGGGATTCACACCCCCAGCCCTGCATTCATGTGACTGCACCACAGCTCACAGCACCGGCTTGGATCCAGCCCTGTCATGTCCATGCATTGGGATTGCAGCACTATCCATTGGGATTGCAGCTAAAAATAAAGAAATCAACCTTTTGCAAATCAAGGAAAGATATTGCAGGTGAGGACCAACAGAGTAAGAGCTAAGTAGAAGGGGAAATAAAACATTTGAAGAAAGAGAAATCAAAACAACTTTCTGTATTGACACTTGTTTTTAAACTAAAGACATAATTATCCTGTTTCAAGCCTTGGCTGCAGATAAAAACATCTTGTTGGGAACTAATTAAAGAATTAGCCAGTATTTAGCTTCTCCCAGATAAAGGAGCATAAGCTTTGAAACAGAAGTGTTTGCAGTGAGCTTTTGAAAACTCTCTGAAGACAGCTGAGCTTAAGTTTGTTAAGCCTCTTCCTTCACCTATTAAATGTCTGCTCAGATGCCTTTTTTTTTTTTTTTTCCCCTTTCTTTTTTTCTTAAAGGAGAAGCCCCTGGTACCTCTTAACAACCGGCATTTTCTCCCTTGCTTGGAGCATGGGGTGAAGCACTAGCGTGCAGCACAGTGATGAACACGGGGCATCCCCTGAATAACTTGGGACTAGTGTCAAAGCTGGCATGAGGTACAGTGTTTAGTAAATAAAAAGCAACCCATTGTCACTGCATGCCCCAACATCATGCCAAGGTTGTGTTCTGACCAGACGTTTCCCAGGCACAGTCACCTTGCCTGGCCCGCCTGGGTCGGCACCGTGTCCCTGGCAGAGACACCCTCTGGGTGCTGTAGGGGATGCCCAGTCCCTTTCCAGAAGCTGACCAACTTCTTGGTCGTGTGCAGGGCAACTTTCATCTAAGTTTCCTTGCATACGACCTCTTTTTCCTTGCTGGCATACCTTTTACCAGTGAAAATTAAAACTTTGCTTATGTGGGTGAAGCTGCTAAATGTTTTGTAGCCCAGTTCGAGTTACTGGTACTTTTCTGACTAGCCTGCTGGGCAATCGGTGAACTTGACTGTATTCCCTATGCTGTATGTGCCAGAGAATGGTGGTACTTAAAACACATAGATCCACAAGGCGATCCTGAAATACCTCTGCCACTTGCCCCCTAACGTAACACCGTGGGAACCCTTCTTTTCGAAGTACTTAATTCAGGCATTGGATCTGCGCCTCTCGCGGTGCCTTGGCTGCCTGTGCCTTGGCAGGGCCCAGCAGCTGACATCTGACCGAGCCCCTGAGATCATCCGGGCTCCACCGCCCCGGCGGTCCTTCCTCTGGGGGAGACGGACCACCTGCCTGCAACCCGCAGGTGCCCTCAGCGCAGCCCCAGCTACGCACACAGGGTCCCACCAAACGCTTTGCCAGGCGTTTGAAACCGCAATGACATTGCCACTTTATCCCCTTTGTATACAGTATATAATCATTTTGTATAACTTTCTGCTCTCTGTATGGACTAGCCACCAAGAGGGAGTGCTTAAATGAACCGTGGAAGCTCTAATTCGCTCCTTGCTTTAAGAATCCATTTTCTCTCCCTGGCAGAAAAATGCGATTAAATCTTTTCTTACTTTTCTGGAAGTGTTTTCGATTCCAGTTCGAGAAGAAAACCAAGCCTTGATTAGTTTCTCTTTTCTTTCACATGGATACAACTCATATTGAAACATGAGGATATTTTCAACATGGAATGTGAGTTATTTTCTCTGTCTTTGGGGAAAAAAAATACCAGCAGTTTCTTCATTTTATTAGGGTATCAATAGTCACAGGGGACGAAGACAGGCATTCCCTGCGGGTGATCAGGAGCCTTTACAGTACTGCTATAGGGAAATACCAAGCCCCCCTGGGTGCTTTGCATGTGGTTAGAAACAGCATGATTGGCAAGCTGTTCAAGCCTGAGTTTTTGGCCAAATGTGAAGTGTCAGTGTCTTTTTCTTTCTCTTTTTCCTTTCGGATTAAAGATGGCAGTGTTATACAGTTTTCCTGGATTTCAAAATTTTTTACATTTGTTTTCAGGCTTCCACGCTGATGGTCCTTTCTTATCTCTGCCATTAGGTCTGGCCAACACCTTGGCCATAGGCTCAGGAGGCCCCCCAGACTCGGAAGGCTCAGAGGAGCTGAGGCTGCCGAAGCACATCCCGGGCCGTTCCCTTCGTCAGGACAGCGCACGGGGGGCTCATCCCCAACAGCCTAGCAGCCGGTGGTGAGGGTGGGCAGTGAGAGGTAGGTGGGCAAAGGCCCTGAGTCCCAGGTAACAGCATTAAGCTCTTTGGGAATAGGACTTCGGAGATGTATTTTTTGGAGCTGTCAATCAGGTCCATCACCGGTAGCCTCTGTAAAAGAGCCCGGGGCTGAGCTTTGCCCCGCAGAGGCATTTGATGAGAGATGAGATGCAGCTGAGTTAAATAAACCCAGCGATGGCCACAGTGTGATAACACCGATTCTGTTTCCCACTTTGCATTCTCCCGGCTGACATGCAGCAAGGCTGTGTTGCAAAACAGCTGGCAGAGGAGTGGACAGGAGAGCTGGGGGCTGCTCTGGTTTACCACAGCGCTGCGGACCAGCCTAAGCCTGCTCCCTGCTGAAAACAGCACTAGTAAGTTTTAGCTATATCATAACCAGACGAGGTACTTCTATGTTTTTCTAACTGCCTCTCCTTCAGTTTACTTAAGGAAAAAAAAAAAAAGACAACTTCAAAGACAGACCTTTCAGGAACAGTAAATATTTTAACTACAGATCCATTCCTATGTCAGTCCTGGCAAAGGGAATGAGTCCCTTCTGTGCACTGGAAAATGCAACATATCTTTTCTCCAGCAACAGTAGTGAGGGAAAGAGCCCGGGAGGTTAACCGAGCTGTAACAAAGGCTTGATGGTAAAATTACTGCTGTCTGAATTATTCCACTTTCAAAAGATGCTCTGCATGGTTTCATTTTGCAGTCCTTCTAGGAAAAAGAGCCGGTTTATATTACCAACATTTATTGGTAGCAAAGAAGCGACTTCCAGTTTTCTCAAATTAATCCCCCCTGGGAATCAGGCTTCCCTCTAGCTGCACAGGGAAACAAACCCACACTTACACACACACTCACATACAGATGCCTGCCGAGACCACCGGAGCCTTGGATACTTTTGATCTTCCCACCTTCCCCAGGTAGTGGCTGCTGAGTCCCTGTTACAGCACCACAGAGATGGAGCTGGTTTCTTGTACCAGTAGCAGAGCAAGTGAGCAAGAACAGTGACAGTAATGTCATCTTCCATAAAATTTAATAGCTCGACATCCTCTGCCAGGGAAGGGATGACCCAGCCTGAAGAGCAGGGGCTGCTGGCCTCTGGGCGGGCTCCCATGGTGGCATGTATTGGTGTCTCCTCGGGGATAACTGGGGCTGGGCTTCAAAAGCAGCTTTTCTCTGCCATGAACGCAGAGTTCGTCACTACAGCTGCCCTGGCCAGTGCAGCAGCCACGGCAGTGGTGGCAGCAGACCTGCAGGGACAGCCTTGCTCTGCAGAAAGGAAGCAAAAATAAAATAGGGACAAACCCTGCTGGTGGGACACGAGTGACAGACAGGGGTGGCCAGAAGAGACTGTGGTTCACACTGTGAGGGGTGGCACGTCTGGCTAGTCAGACGGATACCGTGAGGAGTCTTCTGTCTCACCCAGACTTCCATACAGCCCACCAGCACTGGCGATGATATCGCCGGGTCTGGGACCTGTCTGTGCTCGGAACACAGATCCCGCTCCTCCCGGCTCCAGCTGCAAGGGCTGATGTGGAAACAGTCCTTGCCAATTCCCGTATGTACCACCATCCCATACCTTTTTTTATTGCTTCCATGCACTGGAAGGATTTGAATCTTTAAGTCCTCACAAGATGCAGGCATTACAGCACCCAGTGCTGCAGTGCCCACAGATTGTACCCTCAGCTCCCAGAGCAGTTTCTTCCCTAAACACCCACACCTAAGAGACAGGCACTTCTGAATGCTACCACTAATGCTGAAGCTGGGGTGAAATGCCCCCTTTTTTGCACAATCCCAGCCCATTTTGCAGTTCTCAGACAGGTGCCACTCTGAAACTGAGCTTCGTTACTTCCCAGGGCAGGGTTTTTACTGCTGTGCTGCTGGCTCTTCCCTCACACAGCTCCCGTACCCGTGTAGAGTTCAGATCTGAAAGAGCAGCCTGGATGGAGGATGGCTCCGCTCCCTCTGCTCAGCGTCCTGACAGGAGCTGTGAATTCAATACCCTCTGCCAGGAGCAAAGGCAAAGCCTGCAGAGCATGGTCATCGCTCCATGTTGTAATCCCTAAATACGTAAATGCTTGGTCTCCCACACTCAGCTTTCTGCATCAGATGCCCCAGCTGATCCCTGGGCTCTTCCATACAGGCAGGAAAATGTACCTGGTCCTGCCTCAGCCGCTGCTCCCAGGGTGCTGGGCAAACCGCTGCCCTGTGGTCAGTTCTTGTGCTAGTCCGGGTCTGCTCTCACCCATCACAAGCCCTGTTAACAGAGAAGCATAACACCACCAGCTTGCCTAACCACCACCAGCAGCTCTATAGGGCAAAGGGGGCTTCAAATAGCTTTCACCACCTCTTCTGAGTAGTGCTGTGCCTTCTGAACAGCACTACTGTCCCTTTTCTGTCTGAACATGAGGAAGAACTTCTTCACTCTGAAGGTGACGGAGCACTGGAACAGGCTGCCCAGGGAGGTTGTGGAGTCTCCTTCTCTGGAGATATTCAAGACCCGCCTGGACAAGGTCCTCTGCAGCCTGCTGTAGGTGACCCTGCTTTGGCAGGAGGGTTGGACTAGATGACCCACAGAGGTCCCTTCCAACCCCTACCATTCTGTGATTCTGCTGCTTCTTTGCTAAACTGGATGATGATTTCTCAATTGAGAAATCTTCTGTGCTGCATACAGCATTATGGTGTTTGAAAGATCACACAGCAGCAACGCTTCATAGATCATGGGGCACAAGGGATCAGGAAAACGCTCTAAGTCCACAGTTCTGGGAGGTACTAAATAGTAACAGCTGTATAGGAAAGGCAAGGCTTGCAAGGGGAGACAGTATTTTTTATTAATAAGACTGACACAGCTGGGAAAAAAAGGGACACATTCAGGCACCCTTCTGTTTAAATGCACTGGCTCCACTGTTTGGAGATCTCTTTCCCCTTAAGTGCTCTAGTTTAAACCTCCGTTCTGATTTTGCTACTCTGAGGTGTTTTAGCATATGCAGTCAATATGTTCGAACTGAGAAAATGTCAAAATTAAAGGAACTAAAAACAGCCACATGTGATCTTCAGAGCTCCATTAGTTCGGACTAGAGGGTCTTTCTTTTCATGCTTCTCACCAGCCATCCATACAGGAGACATAAGAACCAGCCCGATTAACACCTTCCCAAAACCTCAGGACTAGGCATCCACACTCTGACTCCTCTCCTGCTAAATCAGCCTCCAGGGTGTTGGCCAAGATCTGGGACCACAAACTGCCTCTTCTCTGACCTCTAGCAGGAAGATTTATGCTGTGGGTGTCCAGTGAAAGAGCAGACCTGCACACGGGCACTGACTGGGTTTGCTACCACATGAGAATTGCTGTTTACTGAGGCTGGCCTGATGTAGTTTATTTAGCATCTCCAGCACTGTTTAAAATAAGCACATATGCAGATGAAATGATCCCCTTTCCCCAAGACATATTTAAAAAAAAATTTCTATCCAGAATTTGTGAAAGAGGATGGGAGATTTATGAACTCTCTGAAGTGGAAGTACTCCACAGAGACAAAATTATGTGGGAAAGGGGAATCAATTTTTACTAACCTCTCTTCCACTGTCATGCTACTTTGTAATTTTCAGTGCAACCTCTGATATCAGATGCACTCTCAAGAGTCATGGGAATTGTCAGTGCAAGTATATTTAGCCATATCCCTTTGGGTAGGTGGGGGAGGAAAGAGACCCCTAAATAGCTGTAAGATAACAATTACTGCAAGCATATTTGCTTAGAGAAAGTTTAGTCAGAGTTCAGAGAAAAGACAAGCCCTTGGCAGCTGGATGGCCACTGGCCAGCTGCTTCTTGAGCTGTCCCTACAAACCCTTACTCGGTGAGGAGCATGCTCAGAAGAGAAACCCCTCTGCTTTCCTTAGGTCTGCTCCACGTGCTCTAAGCACTCCTCGGTGTAAAAGAAAAGCTCAAAGAAGTGGCAAACTATCAAGAATTCTCTCTCCTCTTTAAAAAAAATTGAATCCAAGCCCTCCTTGATACAAAGTGTCTTTTACATGGGGGGGGGAGAATTCCCACTATTCACAATATTGCAAAAGAATCAAAAAAATTCACAGCACTTTAACAGACAAATGAAAGCCATGATATTTTCACTTAACTGAAATGTTAGTGGGAGTGGGGCGAAGCCTCCCCCCACAACTGCAGGAGAAAACTGTGGGACTTCGGCTGGAAAAGTAGCAAGGAGAGAATGTGAATGCTGTTAAAACTAAAACTTACCAGATGACAATGGAATTGTGAGAATGTTATCTGGTTCAACAGGAGTGTGAAAACAAATAGGCATTTCAAGAAGAGGGTCACTAGCAAGGTAAATAACTTCCAAACAGCAGGAAGTGACCAAGGAGACGTGCCAAGCTGATGGCAACAGAGCTCTCCTCAACAGCGGTGGCCACAGATTACAGGGTCACCGATGTGTGGTGCCACCACTCTTCATCCAGCTGTGTAGGACTGCACCCACCTGCCACAGCCCTGGCCACGGTAAGCCGCAAGATGGAAAAGATTTGCACAGGACAACGTTTAACATGACCCAGTGTTTATTGACTCCTGCCGCGGATCCTTTTTTAATAATAACAGGAACACAAAATGTGATGTATGGTAAAATACTACTAAGGATTTCTATATCAATCCGATGCAAAGTGCCAGCATTGTTGACCAGCATACAACCTGACAAGAGAAGATGTAGTCATAACTCACTCTCAGATATCTGCTGGGAAGTACAGCACAGTCAAAGTAGAACTAGTTATTTGCCTGCAAATAGAAACATTTTCTTCTACATGCAGGTGGTGTTAAGAGTCAGCTATTTTGCAACAACAAATACATATAATATATTCCAACATTTTAAAAAATGCAATAGAAAAGAACTAAAACTGTTCAGAGAGAGAAGGAAAAAAGAGTGGATCTTTTTAGACTCTACTTTGCAGAGGCCTTTCATCATAGAATCAGAAGTAAGCTAAAGAAAATAAGATTTATTAGAAGCTACTTTGCTCAAAAGGCCAGTGGTTACAGTTTTCAGAATAAAAAGTGCCTCTTGATTTTCAGTATTGTTTCCTGGCCTTTTTCCTCCCTGAACAACAAAAAACACCTGTTGGAAATTGTGGCTTGGGGGCTTTGCAGCTCTGCATATTTTTCCAATGCAATTGCATTTAGAAAGGCAACCATATTTCTTATAGACTCATGAAAAGCTTGCATGACATGCGCACGTGACATGTAACATCTTCACAGACATGAATGATGAAGGCACCTTACCTAAAGGTTGAAAAACCCAATAAAACTTTCAGAGGACGAAAAATTAAATGCCTTAGAGAAAACACTTTTTCACAACTGGGCAAGACAAGTGCTGTTTAGCCATAGATGTTTTAAACAGTTTGCCATGAAGACAAAACACAAGGAAAGAAAGGAGTCTCCTTGAAATGCCCTCTCTACTGCAGCAGCCTGCTTCCCCCATGGTTCTTCAGACAACTTCATTCTTGCAGAGCAGTTTGCCACAAGTCCAGAGACAGGCAAGAGAAATCTGCGCAGAAAACATCAAGCCTGTGGATTCCTATGTGACCAACAGCCCCCACAAACACCCCAATTAAGCTACAGCATCTTCAAGGAGATTATACCACTGATCTGGAAATGGGGTAAAGGTCTGGAACAGAGGACTGAGGAATTGGTTTCAAAATCCTCTGCCCTCTGATTTTTTGTACTTAATTATATATGTTAATAAAGACAATGCACTCTGCCACAGAATAACTGCTCTCTCCTCTACATAGATCAGGAAGATACTGGCTGAAAATGAAAATATGTACTTGATTTACAATAAATGCATCTACACTGCTCCATCCACCACACATATGCTGCTGACCACTGCTGAAACCAGGTGGTGGCAACAGTGGTAACTGAAGTACCTTTCTTTTTCAACCTCTATACAAAGCCTTTCCCCTTCCACCTCATTGTTCTCCCACTGTTCTAGACTCCAGTGAGATGTGTACTAACATCTTTCTAGTGCATTTTTTTTGAGGTTACAGTTTCTAAAGGCAAAGCAAGTCTTGTTCTGCTCTGTTTAAGCTGTCTTTCTCCCCTTTAAAATCATGCAGAAGTTTCAAATTTACATGCCATTATCAACTTTGCATAGCAATATAATAGGTTGGGTTCCTCCCCCTCCTTTTTAAATAATAATCTTGTTCCCCCCCCTTTTTTTAACACCTACCGTCTTTCAAAGGGTTACCTCTCACTCTCAGCCCTAGCTTTTTCTCCTCCCACATGAACATTGCAGAATGAGAAGTTCAAGCTAGTGTTACGTTTACTTCAAGTCTCTGTTGTGCTACTTAGCTACTTAGAAGCAACTGTAGAGGAATAATGTTTTTCCTGACATTAAAGGGCATTTATCAGATTATTTGTCTTTCTCTAGTCTTGAGTTATAAGAATATTTGTCACACAAGTTCCATCATACTCCTCTCTTAGGTGCAGAGTGGTCAGGCTGAACAAAGTCCAGCCCATAAGGCCATAGCCGGATCTCTGGGAGAAGTCGGCAAGAACGAGGGGTTTCTTAGCACTACTGTATTTACATTCAGAATTCAAGGACAGGCTGAAGGATGCCCAGCTTTTTTTTTTTTTTTTTAAGAGATAGGACTGCTTAAAAAAATACTCCATTTCTATGACCATTTTTTATGTCATGAAAGTTATTTCTTTTCTGTCCTATGCAGCTGTCACCCTTCTGTCACTGATGTTTAACAGTTGCCATTGCACATTACCTTTTCACTCCCAGCTCAAGCACGACAGAGCTGGCCCACAGACCCACCACTGGCACGACAGCCCGGCACGGCGTGGCAAACCAGCGTGGGGGCCAGTGGTTTAGACAGACCCCGTCACCACTGTGGGCAGGCGGCACGGGAAGATACTGGACACCGAAGAGGGCATCTATTCAGAGCATTAGTAGGGTCTGACATACACACTGACAACATGAGACGAAAATGAATGCAGGTGAGTGTATTAGGTTGAGAACAATTAGTGTGAGTGATAAATACATCCACCGCCAGCCCCCAGCTTCATTAAGAGTTATTCTGAACTGCATAGTAAGGGCTGGTTGCAGAAGCTTAGGCAGATTGAAGATAGCTCACCAGTTACTCATTGAGTCTAATAAGTTTGAAAAAAATAATGGAGAAAAGAATACGTGCTTTGCCCTTTGAACAACTCTGATCTCATGGCTTGGGCACAACAGAAGTAGTTACCTTGCATAACAGATCAACTGAAACAGAATCGCTGTTTCATTCAAATTACATACGCATGCAAAGTTAAACAAGTGTGTTAACTAAGGATAAGCAGCACAGAAATCAAGTCTAAGTTACTCATTGTTTATCATACATTTGTCAGACTGCCAGACATATCTTTTCCTCTCAGATTCATATCTATGTCATACAACACATAGTAGATGGAGAAGTCATGAAAATAACACTTAACTCTACGTATCATTAGCCATTAGTGCCAATGCGTTATGTGCCTTCAGCCTTCCAAGTTTACCAAACTTTTGGGAGAAAACAGCTACTTTACCAAACCACAAAAACAGAAAACGTACAACCCATCCCGCTCAGAACAGAAAGGAAATGGTTTTACAGAGTTGTGGACAGACACATAACTACTTTCCCCTCAGTCCCGGGACAGAAAGGGCAGTGCAACTGCATAGCTAGAGCTTGACTCTTGAAAAGCAAACAAAATCCAGGCAATGCAATGACTGTGTAGACAAAAATCTGTTTGGAAAGTCATGCTGTCAAACAGTTGAGCCAATGTTCCGCGTAGCAAAGTGATGAACAGTACATCGACAGGCCCATGTGGGACAGACCATAAGATGACACTCTACAAAAATACAGTTTAACTTCACATTTCCATTATCTCTCCTTGCCCCTTAGGAGTCTGTCACAGATTCTAAACTTGTAAAGCTCATTCCCACTGAGCTAGATTTCCCCCCCCCCCCATAAAGTGCAAATAAGACTCAGGTTTTTACCACTAGTTCCAATGATCATTATCTTGGTTACAAGAGTGATCAAAAGCCAGTTGGCTGAGCCACTACCACTAGGCTTGTGATACCTTTTTTTTTTTTTAAACCCTGGTTACTTTTTCCAGCAAAAGGCAAATAGAAAACAAGCGTTCCTTCTGCCAGATGCAGGTGTGACAGGAGGCTTCCTTAAGTACCATCAATATAAGATGCACATGCTAGACACAACCAGTGCGTTCTTGTGCATAACATGAATTTGCCCTTGTTCGCTGGAAATGGAAGTCATCTTTGGGATCTTATTTCCTCACAAAGAGTTCGGGAACAGTTGACTAGTCTTCATTAAGAGGTGCTTCTCTCTTCCTTGCATCTACATCAAAAAGATGAAAAAAGGAGAGGCAGTTAAGCCAGAGGGTTCTGAAAGTATTCATCTGAAAACTCAGAAACAGAATAAAGTGCTTTGGTTTCAATGGGCAGCACTTTCTGTTTCACACTCCTGACATAAATTCACTGCATGGACTGAAATGCTGTATGAATCCACAGCATGTTAATGAGATAGTCATACCAAGGTTTTGTATGTTTGCCCTGTTGAAACTGAAGACAACTCATGCAGTATTTAAGTAGCCAAAAAAAACTTTCAGGCTCCTGATCTGTGATACATTTCCCCCTGGCTCTTGCTCAGAATCCCCTTTAAGGGTGAAGCCAGTATTTGCTGTGCATACCAGCTACATAGACGACAACAGTCTGTTCTGGAAAGCATTTGACTAATTATGATTTTGCTGGTCCCCAGCTACATGCAGACATTTTAAAAAAGAGCAATGCTCTCCACACTGTATTTTGAGAAACGGCCTGAGGCACTCCCTGAAGACACAGCGAACCTCTGAGCATGGCCCCAGGTAGGGTCTTGAAGCACATCTGGAGAACTCTGTCCATTACTCATATTCCATTACAACTGCAGCAGGCAGCATGGCTGCTGTTAGGAAAGTTGGGCTCACCTCTTCCCGGGCTGCTGCAGAAGTGTTTCTGGGCTGACATTACGCTATCTGTGAGACCCAGCTGAATGCAGGTAGCACTTGAAATGCACCATGATCACAGCTGCCCTAGCAAACTGCCTGCCAAAAGATACACTGGCATATATTTCTAAATTTAGTTTTTCCAATTCATCATCTATACATTCCATGGTCATTATGAATATCCCCATTCAGAAATTACTTGTAAATTGAAGACAAATCCTTTTTGCATTACTGCAGGCCCCAACTGCCCTTCATTAATACAGAAGACAGGCCCTATTTGGCCAGAACATTTAGAGAACATGATTATCAAACTGTTTATAAGTCTCATGGCTTTGTGCTAAACAAAGTTTGGAGAAGACAAAATACACTTCCCATATAACAAAAGAAGAGCTTAGAGACTTCCCAGTGACTGGAGCAGCCACCTGGGGTGGGAAAAAAATCTCAGCAGCCATTCTGGAGAGAAATCAGAAACGGCCTCTCCCATGTTCCCCATCACACTCATCAGGGATACTGAAGCCAGGCCTGAATCTTCTTCTGTCACAACTTCTCCACTTCACATAAAATAACTGACTAGCGATTAGAGCTGAAAAAGCTTTCTAAAATTTAATGTCAAACCCATCTAGCTACAGAGTTATTCCCAGTCTGTCTCTGACTTTGGCAATATCCAACTGCATTAAATTCTTTCTGGTGAACACTTATAAAAGAGTCATACCTGTTAAGTTCCTGAACTTTTTTTTGGCTTCTGCTCTTTCTTCAGCATCAAAATACCATACAGTCATGGCATATC
This sequence comes from Opisthocomus hoazin, assembly GCF_030867145.1. Lineage (NCBI taxonomy): Eukaryota > Metazoa > Chordata > Aves > Opisthocomiformes > Opisthocomidae > Opisthocomus > Opisthocomus hoazin. Next base: position 45,064,132 of record NC_134420.1, read on the forward strand.
TGCAAAGGAAAGAAATCTTGTGTTTGTTTCAACTTTCACTATTAAAATAAAGCCCTGGACTTTTACACTCATAGAGAAAGCAAAGAACCAAAACTGGATTAGTAGACAAAAAAATAGCATGCAAACAGCACATCTTTCTAGACAAATATAGGCAGCATTTAAAATGTGTATTTTATCAAGTAAGATAGAAATATAGGTGAGAATTTCTGCTTGGAGGCACAAGAATGCACAGCCCCTGGCAAGCGAGGGCAAAAGTAGCTTACAGACCTTTGCATGTTTTTGTGTTCTGGGATGCCTGCAGGCAGCTTGGGGGGTGCCCTGCATCACATCAGCTTTTCCTAGCCTGTTGACAGATGGTAGCCCCAAGAATCCCTATAGTGTTACAAGGGCAAAAGTATAACCCAGCATCTCCCAGCTAAATCGCTACGCCTGGCTTGGAATATCTTTCCTGTCGATGGCAGAAGGGCTTTTTTTTTTCCAATGACACAAGGAATCTTTTCATTCAAGCTTGTCCTTCCTCATTTGATGAGAGAAATCTCAGTGACTCAAAAATATAAAATCCACTCAAAATCTAGCTATTTTTTTATGCACATGTATATTTAAACTAGCACGTGATGGTCATAATTTTAGATGCAAATACTGGTAAAAGAGATGCTTTGCTTTTTCATGGCCAAATATCAGTACCAAATACGCTATTTACCTGGTTGCATAAGAAGGCTGGACTTCATGTGGGTTCCTTCGATCTGACCAAAAAAAAAGTAATCGGTCAAAAATTGGCTCAACATCTGCTACATAGGACTTTCCTTCTGGGAATATCCGAAGAATACCGCCATGCAGCTGAAAGAAAAGGAAAGGTTGCTTTTTACACATATAAACACCCACACATTCATATGAACAACAACTGACTTCTCTTTCCTCAACACCCAGTGAATGGGGAATAAACATGTGATGATAACCAAGACAGCTACATGACAACAATGGAAAACAGAACACTCAATCTCTTGGCCACCTTGATTTTTCCAAACAGTTTGTAATGTTTCAGCACAAACATCTGGCTAAAGTAAATGAGCCAAGATAAAGACAACATTGGCCCTGTAACAAACACTGGGAAACTTCTGAGCTCCCAGTCGTATCTCCAGAACCAGTGAACACCACAAGGCAGGTAAGGGTGCTCCACCTGACCAGTCTGAGGTCAGACTCTACTCCTGACAATTGCTGGGTACTGCTTATGGTATTTCCAAGCCTGCATCTGATCATATAGGAGTTGACTTTCACACCCTGCGAACAGTGAAGACTGTTCTATTGTTGATAAACGCCTCATAAATGAATTATATCTCCCAGCCAGTCTTTTCCCTACTTCTGACACAGCTGAGTTGCTTCACCACATCATTTCTGTCTTTCCACATGCCACCAGTTTCAAGAAAAAAGTCTTGTGATCTGCACACACTGCAGAAACTTCAAAAGACACAAATGAGCTCTGCCTCCTCCCTGCTACTGTTAGAGCGCACTTTGGAGGCTTTTATGCTGCACCAGAGCGCAAGGAAGATGTTGTCAGCCCCACCCTGACCTGACTTAGTACCTCCACGTGGCATGCAAACCTCAGTAAGAAACTATTAGGTCAGGTTTAAAGTAATACTGTTGCTTTCAAAGGCCAGCATGGTTATACTGCCTCTCGTCCAGCATACATTTGCATAAAATTACCTTCACACCCACGTAATACTCTTCACCAGTCCCCTGAATTTCAATTAGCTTTCTTAGTGTCCACTTGGGTGCTTCCTCACTGTTAGAATAAGAGTGCAATGCACAAAATAAATCAGATATTTGCATGCATTTCCTCCCACATCTCCTCCTTCAATTTATTGCATTGAGATGTTTCACTGTCATACTCTGTAAAGGAACCCGTGGTTTCCCCCAACAGTGCATTTTTCAGTGGCATTGCCTGCAAATCTGAGCTCACTTTTGGGGGTTCATAGTATCTACATGTGCTTAAAGAGCATCCATCTAAAGCGGTCAAGACAGATTAGACAGACAAAAAACATTGTGCAATTTTCAACAGATAATCCATTTCAATGGTTCATGCCACGTTATGACAACAGAAGTGTAAAGAGACATCCTGCAATTTTACAAATGCTTATTCTATTTCTAACTTAAAAATATGGTAAATTCAAGGCTAACTTCATTGCCTTATAGTAACACAGGCAAAAACAAGAGCACCGCCCTGTCAAGAGACCCATTGGCAGAGTCAAAGATCGAGAGGACAAACCAAGACATGTGCTTGTTCCTCTTACTAAGTCTCATCACTTCATAAATAAGAAAACCACAAAGGCAACTGCCTGAAGATCTTCTGCAAGTTAGCCTGAAGGAACAGTATCAAGAATGCTAAAGTCCCAAATTTGGGCTGTCATTTTATTCTCCTCCCAGAACCCACTTATTACTTAGTGAATTATGTTTTTCTTTCTAGTGCTTCATTGCTCTTTCCTCTAAACGAAGCATAAGAGCCAGCAGCCCAGTGCTTAGAAGCTTTTTTTCTATAGCAACAAAACAGTACGTGTGTGGGATGGAAGAAAGAATAAGGAAGAAGTTCAGATTCTTACTTCCAAAGGGTTGCTGTGAACACCAAGAAAATAAACATAGAGACGAAGAATGGACCAGCTGTTAAAAAGTTCACCAGAGTTCACAGAAGCAATTGACAGCTCCAAAGCTCTGTTTCTGAAGTACTTTTTCGTTCATGTTCTGCCTCAACCCCATGGCTTACTCACCTTGGAGTCCCAGTTCTTATTCAGATAATAAATACAAGTGATGCAGCGCCCGTCGCCGTTTGGATTGTCCACATGACGAACATACCCAGTTCCATTTCCAGGATAGCAAGCGATCATAGCCTGAATGAGACAGAGATCGTAAAAAAGTAAGTTCTACAAGATGCCCACCTTCCGTTTTTCTTTGCTAAGCATCCTCCCACCATCAGTTTCGCTCAACATTTTTCAGATGATCAATCCAAAACCTACAGCAGACACCATCAGAAGGTATCTTTGCACAAGCTTCTTTAACTGGGTGAGAGTGTGAAATTCCAAAATGGAAATAAATACCCTTCATATTTCACAATGTACACACTAAGGTACGAGAAAAAAACCTGAATTAATCTAGAACACTGGTATGTACGGTACAAGCTTATTGTCCTCTACTAGCTACGTGACTTTGAGGCAGTTTCAACTACAGTTTACTTGTGTTTCTAAAGCTGAGTAGTCATTGCAAAACTGATTTGGCAGTCAAAATGAAAGTAGAAGGTGATCCTAGGATGTCATGCCTTACTACCACCATCTTCCTTTCTTCATATCTTCCAGCCCCTGTCAGACACATCCCTATGGTCCAACACAAATTCAGGGTCCCCAGGAGGTGTGGATAAGAGTCCATAGCACAAACTGCAAAAATCTCCAACTCCTTTGTGCTGTGTTTGCACAGGGCAGTGCATGTTTGCTTTCATGGACTGAGCCACAGAACTAACCAAACAGCTTTCAGAAGCATACTTCTTTCTTTGATCATCTCCAGACTTGATGACACAATCGCTTAATTCACAGTTTGTTTAAATTTCACCTTCAATGATGAGATAAGCCTAACATGAATTACTCCAAACCACACAACAGTCAACAGGTCTTAAAAGGGCTTTTACAATAAGAATGTATTAAACTTGAGTTGTCACCATTAGCAGCCCAAGCAGGATGCAGGAAAGAGCAGATGAGACTGCTGGTAGGGTACCAGATCTTTGTCTCAGAGTCACTTCACTATTGAGACTACTTGGTAGTGCTACCAGTCACCTTCCATGGAGTTCACTCCACTACAGCTGTGGCAACAGAAGTCTTGTTCCCACTCCTCTGACATCTCCTTTCATTGCTTGCCAGTATTAGCAGCAAGAGCAATGGGAGATAACGGGCTAAGATTGGTTGGAAAACTGGACACAGTGTCCAGGTGTGGTCCCCCTGGGGCTGAGGAAAGGGCGATAATTTCTCCCCTCAATCTACTGACTGTGCTCCTGTGACTATTGCCCTGGATGCTGTTGTGCAGGGAGCATGCCACAGGCTTACGTTCAGCTCACTGCCCACCAAGACCATTAGGATCCCCAGGCTTCCCTGTGGAGCAGCTCTGCTGCCTTGCAGCCCCCAGCCTGTACTGCTGCAAGTGGATCTTCCTTCCCAGGGGCTGGACTTCACATTTGTCCGTGTTTAATTTCACAAAGGTTGCTGCTGGCCTGTTTCTCCAGCCCATCTGGGTCCCTTCGGTGGCAGCCCTGTCCTAGAGTGCATCAACTGGTCCCGCTCCGTTTGGTGTCATCGCCACACTTGATGCGAGCGCACTGTGCCATCTGCTTCGGGTTACTGACAAAGGCGGTTAACAGGTCAGGTCCTGTGATAGACCCCCACGGTGTTCCTCTAGGTGTAGTGCGACTCTTTAACCACCACCCTCCAAGCCCAGCCATCCAAACAGTTTTTTACCCATTTAGTTTTCCATCCATCCAAACAATCACATCCGAACTCTGGATACAAGAGTACTGTACGTGCCTAGCCCATAGAATGAGGATGTGACTGTGCACCACTTGCATGGCCTGCTCCTAATAATCTGCCAAGCACAGTTGATAGCACTGAAGATTGACTGTATGGGCTGTACCAAGAGCAACTGAAATTTTTATCTAGAGACCCCGGAGGTCTTGTTTTCTGCTAAAGCTATGATGTCCTCTTGAGACACATGACTGGCTGGAGCATAGCACACGCTGCTTTAATCACAAAGGTGATTTTACTGTGCCAACAAACACTGGCACAGAAGTTACCGCCAGCCAGCGCAGTGGATCCCTTGGACTCTCTGCTACCAAGAACAAAAGTCTATTCCAGTTAGGATAGCTGTACACATACAGCTGTGAAAATACTGCTCTGCATCTCCAGTCCTGTGCGAGTTGATTTCCTTCCTCCCCACAAGCACCAGCAAATGGTACCTGCAGGCAGCAGTACGTCATCAGAGCCCGCTCCTCACCCTGACCCCCAGGCTACAGCTGCTTCGGGGCTGGTGGCCCACCAGGGCAGGAGATTATGCTGAACAAGAGTAAGTACCTTTAATTCCCAGTAACAAGCCCTCTTCCATCAAGCCTGGCAGTCGGCTAGATGCCTTGCTGTAGGTCCTGTCTGCTCTGCTGTCATTCTGCTGTTACAAACAGCTCCGCAGCTGAGCTTACATTTCACTAGCAGCCTGATAACAGCAGTAAGGGCCAGTCCACAGCCTAGCACTGGATACAAGCCTGGCTTAGGGGCACAAGCCTGGTGGAAACCACAAGCCAGCTGTAACTGCAATGTAGAGACGGTCCAAGGGAGCTGTACCCTGACTGGGGAGGATACCCCCTTCGTGCATTCCCCCATCCCAGCTGCTAGCACAGCAGCTCACGCAGGTGCACCCTTCACCCACCCCAGGCACAGTGAGCTGGATTAGGTTACGTAACCCTTTGCTAAGCCTCACCCTCGTACGCTGGGGAACACGACCCGAGGAGCTGAGAGCCCAGAGCAGAGCGGGCAGTGATGCCAGCCGAGGGGCAGGGCGGGGGCTGCTCGTCCCCGCAGCCCGCACCGCTGCTGCCCAGAGTATGCGCACCCCGCAGCCAGCTCTGCTCACCATGCCAGAGGGGTGATGCACGGCTGGAACAAAGCTTTGTGGACAGACACCACCTCCTTTGTAAGTCGATGTACAGCACAAACTTATGGAGGCCTCAAAGAAGCCTCTCTTTGGAGAGCAGACATTACTCCAAGACTACCGAACTGCCTAAAAATCAATCCAATATTACTCCTATTTTTTAATGTCACAATCAAAAAGCTGCTGAAGAATAACAGACTGCGGGCCAGATCCTTAAAGGGATTTAGGTGCTTTACTTACTACCAAGACACTGGCAGAAGGCCAGAGCTCTCCCCACCCCCCTGTAATGCGTTCTCTTAGCAGAACACGTGCTTTGCTCCAAGACATTGGTGCATTATTTATTTATTTGCAGCATGCACCTTTTGCAACCGCAACACACAGAGTCCCTGGGGACGAAGAAGTAGAACAATTCCCACAGAACCCAAAAGCACTGGCCCCACTCTAGCTTAACTTTAATCAAAGAGGAAAATAAAAAAAATAGTTTTCTAGTAGCAGCAGTGAAGCGAGAAAAGCAGAAGTGAAATATCCTTTTTCCTGGCATGGCGAGTATTTGAATGAAACCTTAAACAATGAAGGGAAATCATTCTGGTCCTCCTAGAGCCTGTTGAAACGATACCAGGCTTTATCAGAGCGCCGGCTGGATCAGCTCCAGCGCAGATCAAGCTGGCCTCAGCAGGGATTCCAGCTGTTAGCACAACTTTTGGATTCATTCAAAGCAAACAAGAAACAGGAGATGAGATGCGTGACCCAGACTTAATTTAGGTAATTGGTGAACACTGGTATTTGCCAGTTTACTGCACGGGCTAGCTACAAAAGCTGGAGGCTGGATCATAATAATCAAACCATTTACCAGGTGAACAAGTGGAGTGTTAGTTAAAAAAAAAAACAAAAAATCCTACATTTTTTTGGCTATTGTGTCCAGAAAAGCAGACTCCTTTTTTGGAATTATCTCCCTTCGTTAACCAACTCCAAACCTAAACTAACTATAGTAGGTAGTAACGATCAGGAATGTACCTAACTTTTTTTTTTTTACAATACAATCCATTACAATGGCTGTTAGTTAGCTTAACTTCCAAGTGTAAGCACTCAGAGCAAACTTAAGCAACACAACACCCTCCTCCTTATTTTAAGTTAAAATAGACAAGTTTGTCTTAACATCTGAATGGTTAAAAACTCTGATATACAGATGCGTGCCTTTTCAGTCGCACACACACACGCCACAGTTTGAAGACCAATGCTCTGGTGGTCCAGTCGACAGTCATAAATTAAACCCTGCAAAACTTGGAAAATGAAAAACAAATCGTCAACACTGCAGTTTCCGCACTGTCGTTTTCAGAGATGTTAGGTTTCCCAAGAGGGTGCAAATCAACCACCAGTTAAAACAAGCAGTAATTACCAGCTTTAGTAAGGAGCCAGGAATCATCAGTAATCTCCGAGCTGCACAGAAGCTTCAAGAAATAAGTTACTCATCATTCAGTTTTTAAGAATTACACTTGAGTCAGCCAGAGAAATCTGCAAGTCAAACTGCAAGGCACCAGAAAAGTTTGGAGGCAGATAAAAAACAACGGTTCCATAGAGAGGATTTTTCCCTGCCTCCCAGTGCTTCTAGCAAGGGGAAAAACAAATTCTCTCAGCTGACAGCCAGGACCATGCTGTGAGGCATCATTCTGCTACATTTCATAAAGTAAGCAGTGCTGGAGTGGACAGACACTTGGAACAAAATGCTTCAGAGAATACCTCAACTAGAAGATGCTCGTAAGTGGAAGTGAACGCTGCCTAATAGGAAGCAGTGATGACAGCAGGTCAGAAGGAGATGTCCTCCACGCCTGTTAGCACTAAGCCAGGGCCCCAGCGTACTCCTAGAGCAGACTGTATAGGTGGTATTGTAACCCTATACTGATCCCATATTTTACTCTCAGACATCGTATGACCTTTGCAACCAGCAGAGAAAATTCTGACCTGGGTAACTATCCGGCCAACACCAACCGCCCTTGCAGATTAAGCTAAAGATTCTGCAATACGTTTTTCCATTTTCTGTACCAGATTTGTCCTGTATATTTTTGAACAGCGGCTACTTTTGATCCCTAACATAGATGTACAGCTTGTACATCAAATAGTTAAATTCAGAAATTACTTCTAAAGTCTGTGAGATGAAAGGTACTATATAGACACAAAGCAGTACTGATCTACAATATCAGTAGGATGGTTGTCTAGAAAATCAAGGTATTAATAAGAATCAACTGTGCTACAGCCACTGCAGCTTTCAGATACATTTTTATTTGGCTGCACACTTCCAAGTTTCCCAATTTTCAGTTCAATATGTGGTTCTCAGTCTTGAACTCAAGCGCAAATGGAAAAAGAAAAAAAAAAATCACTTGACCAGACTTTAGGAAATGAGGACTACGAGGATTCACTTGACGGACTTAGGTCTGAGTGCATATTGTACTCAGCCTGATTTTAGTTTGTAGGTGCGCACAGTCTGTACAGCCAGAAAGGGAAAGGCACACAGCATGCTCTACATTAAAAGAACATGAGTAGTCTGACATTTCATGATCAAAGACAAGAGATTCTCAGTTGAGGCTTGTCTGACACACAGGCACAACGGGGTGTTTCTTAAGTACTTTCTTGTTGCACCCAATTGCGCCCAAGTGTTTTCTACCATGTAGCTTATAATGGTTAAGTATAAAATATTCATGAACATGATTAAATATTAGTTTGTTTGAATTTATGAAAGTTAAAACACTCAACTGCTATACTGTAGCATGAACTGGGAAAATTGGTCTAATTTAATACTCTCTAGAGACGGAAGGGAACAGAAGGAATAAAATTATGTTAAAACACCCAAAAAATCAGAGTCATTAGCTTCATGTCTGTTGGAGAGGGAACCACCAGTTCCAAGGGGGGGGGTGAACCCTACTCACTTCAGTCATGCAAAACATGAAATCAGCTGCAGTGGCAGTACTGCATGAGAAACCAGTACCTCATTTCCTCACCCATAACTTGATTATCAACCTTCAGCCAAACAGCTGTTGGATTTACAGAGCTAAACCTAGCCACCCTCTCTTTGACCAGCTTCTTGCTCAGAGGTGGAGGCAAGGGAGGGGAAAGGTTGTGAGAGGAAGGAGCATATTTTTAGAAATCAAGAAACACGGGGAAAAGGGCTAGAATTTGGCAGGGCAAGACACCTGCACCTTTTCACTTCAACTTTCATCTTCATACGTAGGCCTAAACCAAAGCCATATGGAAGACATCTAAAAAGCAAAATGCCAACAGAAATAACAACAAAACCCCTCGCGCAGTTGCCTTCTTTCATGAAACACAAAGAAGATCAAACTCCACAAACTCGGCTACAAGCTCACTTTGCTGAGTACTCCCTTCATTGGCTTGTAGAAGCACTCCTACACAACGAGGTTCCTTGGATGCAGGTGACGAGTGTCTACCAAAGGACCAAACAAGCCATGGCAAACAAGATATGAAAGACTGACAGGACCCTGTACCAGTAGGTGACTCATCTCTGGAGCACTGTATCTTGGACAGATTGAACCGATCACAGCTACTTTTGCTCCTTGCTCTGGTATTGTATCAGCAACCCCAAAAATTTGAGAGGAAAGGACTAGACATTTCTATGGCCAGAGATGCAGTCACATAAGTGAAAATAAGTTCATTCTCAAAAGGTCTCGTATCAGCAGCACAATGCTCTTTTTGTGATGCCCATCACCACTTTCTTTTTTTACTTTCCAAATAATACCTTCCTGTACAAAAATCCTATTTCCATAGATAGCATTTTAGCCAGGTGGTCTGGTACTTGCTTCTCCCTGCACGTATGTAACCTTGATCATCAGATTCAGATCTTCCAAAAACTGGAAACCTCATCTCTTCCTTTTTATGCTATCTGGCCTTTTGTATGCTCCATCGTAGCTTGATTATTGTTTCCAGGTGCATAAAGACACACTTTGGAGAATTTTTTTGAGGAACAGCCTGACAGCGCAAATTGTGGGAAAGAGTACTGCTCTCATCTGCAGGAAAAAGATGCAAAGATATTGTTTACCAACGAAAAGGCTATTGTTACATGATATTATTCTAATTACTGTAAGATGGAAAACTGCTCCTGCTTATTAAATTTCTTCTAGAACCACGGGTAGAAACAAAGAACTACCCATGAAATCTCTGCTCATGGACTATCTCCATGCCACACAGCTGTTGATGACTGGCATGTTTTTAGTGGGAGCTCAACGAGCCCGTAATAAGCTTTCAGATCTTATGGAATCTCTCTGTAAGGAAGCTAAATCACAGACTGAGGTCGCTTTAAAAATGAGCTCCCTATTAAATGAATCTGTGATGGGGCTTAGGAAGTTTTCCTGATGATTGGCAACAAAATTTAGTTCTTCATGGCCTGAAGAAGCCTATTAATGTGAAGCACAGCCTCAGCTTGATGATTATTTTATTTCTTTTCTTAGCAGAACACCACTTAGAGATAAACCTGGATGCCCTTCAAGTTCAGGCTGGCTGCCAGGGCAGTGCCGCTGTGAAGTGGAAACGCATGGAACAGCCATGCCTCATGTTGGCAGCGGCCATCCACGACTGCCAAGGGAATAGGGAGCATTTGTGAACCAAGCCTTGGAGACAGCAGTGAGTTTTGTTGAGCTGTCCCCATTGCTGGATACTCCCCGGGATCCTCAAGTGAAGGGGCCATTCAGGAAACTGTGAAAGGGCCCGACCGAGGGAGAAGATCTCCAGGCTTCTGAGGAAAGAAATCTGACTTGTGGTTTCCTGGGCAAAAGAGTCCCAGGCATTCATCTTACTCTGTATGCTGTCTACATAGCTTAAAAAAAAAAAAAAAAAAAAAGGCAAAGTAAAATAATGTCTCTTGCTTTCAGACCACCACCCAAATTCTCTGTGTTTAGCCTCTGGGCATGGCCAGGAAAAAAAAAGATTACTAAAATTTAAGGGAACAAATCTAAAATTGCCACAGAATCACAACTGTCTCTGCAGTGAGCACCTTTGTCTGTTCTAATAATTAAAAGGATTAACTTCCTTCCTTGTATGTTTAATTAATCTACATATTTCTGCATGTATGTCGACTAACACTTTTCTCCAGCTCCCCAGTGCTTCTCTCGTCTTCTGCAACAGCAAAATCGGGCAAGATTTTTATTTTACATCCCCCTCTGACCTAAAACTACATTTTAGTCTGCGAAGTCTCAGTCGTCGTTGCCTTGCACACACTCAGAGACAGCACAGTTTGAGCAGAGATCAGCGTGCTGTGAAGAGCGGGCATACCGTCGCGGCAGGACCTGAAATTTAAAAGGCTATTGCCAGTGAATTCGTTCAGTCAAGGATATTCAGATTAAGTCTCCAATTAGCAGCTGTAAATATGCGCAGTGCGTCAGTGTATCAATAAAGGCTGTTTGAGTTTAGAAAGGCCGGCCGCCCCTGCGCCGGCGAGCCCTGGCTCCGGGCCAGCGCGATGACGGCTCGATGACAGCGCTACGTGCGGCGCGTGAGGCCATCGGCGACCAAACGCAAACTTCGCTCCAGAGTACACTTCACCGAGACGCGGCGGAGGGAAGGGGGGAAACCCACGCTCGCAGCACACAGGCGCTCCAGGCGCTTCTCTGTTCTGGTTCTTACTGGTCTCCCTCCCGCTCCTGCTGCACACACACAGGCACACACACTTGTTTCCCACACTTTAAAAAAAAGATACTCTGCTTAATTAAATTTTAAGATTATTTTTGCCTGTTCTTGAAGCCCTCCATCACCCAGAAAACTCTTTCAGTCCCCTCCTCTCCCCCAAGAGCCAAACCTGGATGAGCTGCGCTAACGAGAAAGCATCCCAAGCAATTGATGCAGACAGAGAACGCGTCCCCTGTAATGAGCCCCGGGGGACACGGTGACAAGCGCCGCCCCCGAAGAAAAGCAAATTCGTAAGTAAGTGCAGGCTCATTAAGGAAATCTGTAAGGAGGTCCCTGGATGCTCAGGTTCTCAGCGGAGGATAAAGGCACAGTAACCAGCACAGACACACTCTGCAGAGTATCTTCATCTGTGTGGTGGAAAGATAATTTCATAGTTCCTTAAATATCCCAGCCTTTCATTCTTTGTCAGCATTTAAGACTTCTTCAATTCTGCTACTAATCACCCAGAGGATTACACCACTTTTTTTTCCTGCAACATTTAAAGAACTCTACATATTCTGAGGCTCTCACAGGTGCGTTAATAAAGGTCAGGAAAGACGGCCACAACACAGGCAAGCTGTTGTTTTGCTAGTGTCAGAGTTGTCTGAGCTGGCCAACATACCGTTTTTACTATTACTCATTTACTTTTAGCACATGGGCCCAGGGTGAACGAGCAACACTGCCCACAAGCCTTGTATCAGCTCACACAGGGCATGCAGCACCCTCAGCGCTTCCCGGGAGGGCTTCGCTTCCGAGGCTTGCGGGGGGCACCGCAGGCAGAGGAGGTGATGAGCCAGCACCTTGAAGCGGGAGCACCAAGGGGACGGGGAGACCCTGGCTGCACAGCACGGACCCTCCCTGGGGCCACCACCGCCACCCGGGACACCTCTCGTGGGCCTGGCAGCACCACACCACGGAGCTGTTGTTCCCCTTTGGCTCAGGGAAGGTCTCTCTCTGCTGCCAGAGAGAGGCAGGGTTTAGACTGGCACAGTCACACTTGGCAAGTACCCCAAACACACCTCAAGGGTCCTCCCAAAACCGTCAGAGCTTCTGAGGCTGCTAAGACATTACCACACTACATAAACAGAGAGATGAACGGCTCTCAAGTGTTTGTTATCACAGCAGTAGCACCAAATTAAGGCTAATTGATGAGACCAGTTATCTCCTATGTTAACTTTCAAGGAAGCTGTTTCAATCACCCCCCACCCACCTTTTGCTCCCCCCCCACACCTTTTCAGCTAACTGTACATTTATTCCTGCATAGGATTTTGTATAAATGAATATTTATGGGTAAAACTCATTAAAATTACCTATAATAAATTATCATCAGATATAATTTCTGCTATGCTTAAACAACATGCATAGCCTTTACCTCAAAGGCTCTGCCTGCACACAAAGTTGTACTGCTGATTTCACGTGTTCATTACAACAGTACGATCTCTAGTGTGGGTGCAATTAAAGGCGATGAATGTGTATACAGTGACACAGCATCTTTCCATGCAGGAAGGGAAAGAAGCTGTTTAGATTCAAGGCAATTTTGTGATAATATAACTATACACCTGTTCTAAGGTTAGGCAATAAAAACATATTAGTAAAAAAAATAAATAAATCCCTCAGTGTTGTGGTGCCTGCCCTCCGCACAGCTGGTACTTGCACCAGTAAGACGTGTGTAAACAGAAATTAGGCAACTCTGAACAAAGAAACCATCCATAAACACAGTCATGCAAGCAGCACACCACAAACTGAGCTCCAGCCTTACATTTGCACATCTTAAAGCTATTTACAAAAGCTCATAGACCAGGAAGCCTGGTCCTAAACCCAGCTGTGAGGCAACATCAGACTCTGGATTTGAAAGCAGGCTGCTGAATTCCCACTTCTCTTTTCCCACTGGCCAAGACTCTCCCACGGATTTATGCTGCCACCACCCGACAGAGGAGACCAACCCTACGGGCTGGCTGCACCGCGGCCGCTGCTGCCACGGGCTTTGACACCGGGGCAGTGGTCCTGCTGGGGTTCACAGCCATGCCTGAAGGGTGACCTCCCCAGCTTCCCCTCCAGCCACGTCCACGCCTGCCGCTCTGCCTCCCTGCGGTCCCCTCTGGAGCCTTCGCCAGCTATTGCCACCGCTGCTCACTGGAGCCACTGCCCTTGGGAGGTTTCTCAAGACCCGGTTCAGGACTGGGTCTTGAAGTCATAATGTTCTTTGGCATTTAAGGTAGTTTTTGCAGGAAGCGTAGCAACTGTTGAGCAGGGAGGTGGTCTCTCTGGTGTGGGTTCAGGATGTTTCCTCAGGATGCAAAAAGCCTGGAGTGGTCTTTCCGGCTCTGTTCCCTCCTTTTTCCTCTTCCTCTCCAAAACCTTTCCTCTCCAGCAGCCACGGTGACGAAAGCAGCATGTGCTCGGAGCCGGCGCAGGGGTGGGCAGGGTGAGCCAAGCTGGCGGCTGGACGGGGGCCGCTCTCCCAGGATGCCCACGGGTCGGGCAGCCAGAAGCAGCAGCCCTCGTCCCCATCCCTCCTGTTTCCTGGGATGGAGGTGAGAGGTGGTGGCTGCAGGGGCACGACAGGTGGTGGGGAGGGGTCAGAAAGACCCTGGCGTGAAGCTGCAGGTGGCTTTGCTAGAGGTGTGGAGCTCAAGTGCTTCTCTGTGGTTGGAAACGCAGAGGGGGAAGATAGCACAGATACTTGGCGGCACATCAGAGATCCAGGGATATACATGCGTATTTAGGTGTGGGGGTGAAGTAGGTACTATGTCTGCCTATAGCTACGGTCACCATTGGCACAACTGGGGCCTTTCCTAACTGCAACCAAGACATTGCACTACTACAGCTCATACTCAGCAGCAATAGCTTCTACGGATGGTAAGCAGTAAAACAGGCTTTTAACCAAGTGCCAGCAAAAGACAAAAGTAAACTAAGACAGAAAATTAAACTTTATTTGCTTCAGTTGAAGACATCTTAGGTAAGCATAAAGAAACAAACAAACAAAAACCACGTCAACTACATTTTCATCCTTGACAAGAAATTATCACTGTGAGCGTCAGGCTGGCACTGAGCCTCTAAGTCACCAGTCTGACGTCAAGTCACGCACTGAGAAATATAATGGCAAAAAGTACAACCTTGACACTTCGGTCTTTGATCACTATCAAATGTTGAATTACAGCGAATTTGGCAACGAGGACTGGCATTCGCAAATCCTCTCATCGCTCCTCCATGAAGAGGAAGTCTGTGAAAGAGTTAACCAGCCAGTGACCCTTCCTGTTGGCCACAGACACCAGGCACATGCTCCACAGACAGCAGAAGACAGAGGACAAGTTGATTTAGGGAAGCTGAAACACCGGTGAATAGTGTAAAGACAGAGTTATCAATACATCCCGGGGGAGCCTATTCTGTTTGTGCACATCTAGTCATATGCTGTGGTTCCTACACCTTAACACCTGATGACACATTACAGCATTCACAGCGAAGCTTCTCCTTTTTCCACTTCTCAAACCACTTTTACCTGATTTCCCGTAGGGAATCTGAAGGGGAAAGTGCAGTTACACCTACAGTTTGCAGCAGCAAGCACAACACCCTAAGGCTGTTAACAACCTAGGAACAGGCAAGCTGAGGATGAATTGACTCTTCCTCTCCCCCCCCCCTTTATTTTTTCCATATCTCCTTCCCAAATTCCCCTGGTTCTGCATGTTTTTTTCTACCTGCATGGTCCAGCGAGGGGCTGTGCACAAGAGACTTTTGTCGCTCCCTGGAGCCTCGGGGCAGTTGGGAGGCTCCACGCCAGCACCCACTGCCTCGGAGCCCATCCCAGGCTTTTCCCACGCAGGGTGGCGTTCCCCAGCCTGCACTGACTAGCACCTATCTCCCTGTATGCACTGCTGAAATAACGGGTGCTGTTCATGGCATGACAGGTTTGCTGCAAGACAGTCAATTGCAAAGGCCAGATAAAGAAATCTTAACTGCCATCTATAACTTCCATCAGGTAAGGCTCCTTGGTCCCTCCCAAGACAACATGTAAAAGACAGCCCACATTTCAAATCTAAGAGAAAATGTAGACAAACATCTGGGACAGCACCAGACATCACTGCAACTTTTCCTGAAGTTTTCTAAACATATTCTAGCATAGCCTAAGCCAAGCACAAAGGATGTGCTTCAGTCCCATTCACTTCAAAGAGCCTTTAAAAAAAGTACTTAAGTGAATTGCTGAACTGGGGCCAAAACTTTAAAGACATTTGCCTTATCAATTTGTACTAAAAAAATACAGTGCAAGAAGACATAAGCAATGATTACTTAATATTATTATGACTTACAGAGAAGAAAAATGCAAACATACTTCTCATTTGGATTTTCACTTGCAAAAAGCAAGCACAGAGAAGAGCCTATTCTGACCAAAGGATCTGTATGAACTAGATGTAGATGAGACTCAGAATGGTTATCTTTTTCTTGCAAAGTAGGATGCAATTCCCTGATGTTTGGCAAAAGATGTGGCTACCTTGCCACTCCCAGCTGACAAAGCTTTGGACAAACTGCTTCCAGTCTGTGCAGATAGTGTGTTATGCTGTACTCCTGCAATTTATGCTACTCATTTTAAACTGGGTGGCTCTCGGCATAAACATTTAGTAAGCCTCCATGGAATCATTACAGTCAGCAAAATCTCTTGCATTGCTTTAGCTGCGAAAAATCAGAACAACTAGTAGCTTGTTTAATCAACTGCTTTCTATTAAGCACTTTGCACGGTGGCACTAAGTTTCTTTGTCTACTAATCTTATCAAAACATAATGACAAGAGAAAAACGACTGTAGGGAAAAGCTCCTTTCTGTCACTAAGAGATACTAGATGCATATGTGTGAGTGAGTGATGGAGGGGAAATGGGGCTTACGGCTCTCTCCAGATCACTCACAGGAACGGTCAGAAGTGGCGTGCTGACGGGATGACATGCCTGTGAACAGTTTAAACAGTAGGAGACGGATCATCTACTTGCCATGAGCCTCCTTCATCCACTTTCTTCCTTCACCTCACTGTCTGAACAGCTAAAGAGACCTTGCTTTTCTGACCAATTCCCTGACATCTCTTTTCAAAGCAATAAAAGGTCTAAAACAAATTGATATGCAATGTTACACATCCATCTAAATCTTTTGTCAAGCCCCCGTCACGTTCCATGCCAACGCATCAGCTACTCACCCTGGAGCCCACCACAGGGGCCATCAGCTGCCCCAGGCACAGGCACCAGCAGCAGTTCCCAAAACACCTCTATCTGAGAGCTCCTCGACTAATCCAATAAAACCTTTTCACAGAAGCTTAGGGAGTCTTGTTTTGCAGGCAGCTTCCTAACAACGTTGTTTCAGTCTTCAGCTTTGTGACAGAAGGATTACAGTCATGATAAATCCAATCCAGGGTTTCAAATTCCCCCGAGTTGATATGCACACACCGTCCTTCCCCATAAATCTAAAACAGGCAACATTCACTCACAGGCTTCCCTTCCTGACCTCCTCATTCTCACTGCAAGATGGATGAGTGCTATGCGGCCTACTAGTGCCAAAGGACCACTTGCCCCTGACCTATTACACAACGGAAGAAGGCAATCCAATTGAAACAGCACAAGATAAAACTTTTTAAAAAGTGAATACCTAAAAAAAAAAATTGAAAAATAGTACTTTGACTTTTTAAAAGTCATCTTAAACATTCGATGAAAGTATTGATCTCTTACAAGTGTGTCCAGCCTGTTCAGCAAACATCAAGATTTCATCTGATTAAAAATGTGTTCATGTTTGGGTCATTGTGATTTTACCTTCTCCCTCTAACCCATGCCTTCCCCATACGGAAAGGAATTACTGAGGGACTACAGATGCTGATGAACATCCCCATCACTAGCACCCAAGGAAAAAAAAAAAGAAAATCTGTGCAGCATAGAAGGAGGACAGAGAAATCACTTCCACATATTAGATCAAGTATGTTGCTTGGGAAGCAGCATGCAGGGTAAGGCTGTATTACCTTGAGCCACCACTCAGATAAGTTTGGAAGTCAAAGAAGGGTTTACTGTGAACTCAAATAAAGACACTGGCGTTAACACAAACAGAATTCTTCATGCAAAGAAACAAGTTCAATTTTACTGTGTACATGCTGTCCTGCACTAAATATTGTGAGCATCAACGCATCTCCGTTTAAATGTACACTGTTATTAGCAGTGAGCTGTAATGAACTGAATTATTCATCAATAATTACCTTGTGAAAAGGCTGTGTACAAAGACTAATAGCAAGGACCAGCTCCCCTCCCTCTCAAAATGCCAGCTCAGCAGGAGGGGGCACTGAACTCTGAATCTTGACGTTTTCTCTGGTGGCTCTCCCAAGGATACTGTGCCTTGCAGTGCTGTACGCAGCCCTGCCAGTCCAAAGGACAAACACTGCCCGTACCCAGAGGCATTAATGCCACCAGTACTACAGTATCCCTCCCCACACAGCTGGGGAAGGCTTACCCTGACATTTAGAGAGCACTGAGCCCTCATACAAAAACAGAGAGGTACATATTTACTTAGGGCTTGCAAGTAACAGGAATATCAGCAGGCATACCAGTAGAGCTACCACTGTAATTCTCTGGCCATAACAGCTGGCATAGTGGTGCTGGGAAACACTGGTACCAGAGCAGTCATGGCAATGAATAAAGCAGGTACTGAGGAAAATGTGCTACCAGCATGGGACAGCTTGAGGAAAACCTCACTGCTTTGCCATCATTGTGTAACTCCAGAGTCTAACAAGACTCATTAAGCACTGCTTGACTGCAAAACTACAGACAATACTAAAAAACAAACAAAAAAATCAAGTAATCTGCCCTGATGCCACAAACACATGCACAGACTCAGGATAAAACAGACCACTCTGCTCTTTACACTGCCTGAGAGCTCAGACCTGCTTCCCTTCTCTTACAGGATTAGCCACCTCCTGCCTACCTCTGTGACTACAACTGTAAAGCACATGGACAAGTTCCTAACGCAGTGCAAGAAAGGTCGCTAGGTGGTTACAGACTTCTCCACAGGAGAGGGAAAGGAGGACCACCAGCAGCCACCTGGCTGCCAAAGGCTCTGATGTGACACACACGGAAGACGGCACATTTTTCCCACTGCCTGCCATGGAATAACTCTACCAGTGCACTACAGTCCAGTTCTTAACTGTGATGATACATAACAGGTACCAAATTCAAGCTGCCTGTAACTTCAACATCCAAGTATGAGCCCAAACACCATTTCATAGAGGCTCCTCATGCTTCTGAACCCACTTACACATTTGTGCATCGCTGTCTGTAAAATATTGACTTGTTTCTCCAATACCCTGTCCCTGCTGAGTGAAGAAGCAATCTAAAAGCTTCTCCGAGTGCCTCTTTCAGAGAAGTATCTTTTGAAAGTTTCAAAAAGTCATTGAGAATAATTTGACGAAGAACAAAAACAAGAGCTAATATGCCCAGGTTTATATTCATTTAATGCTCTGATTGTCAAGTAAAAATTATACATTCCTGTGTATAATTAACCAGGCTAACTAATCTTGCTTGACAAACACAGATATAAACATCAGCGTTGACTCTGAGCCAAAGCAACCACGCTAGGATCTGTGCCAAAGCTGAATTCCTCAGTCTGATATCATAAAACGACTTGTCTGTTGTATTTACAGTTCCAGTGGCTCTGGACTCTGCCGGCAGCTGGCCAGAAGAACAGATTTGAACTTACCCATTATGCCAGAACATGTGCATTTGATTAGAAGAAAGAGAAATTATGCGTATTTCTTCTGGATGGTGGTATTCATCAGACCTCCCATTGTAAACTAATTGCAAGGCATGCTGCTATGCAAGTATCAGAAATCCTCTCTAACATATAATAAACCAGTATATTTCTATAGGCAGTATTGCTCTTCAGCTCTACAGCCAGTTTGCTGTTATCCCACTCCTTACATCTGCACCTCAAATCACGGTTTGAGGTTTCACTGAATGCAGCATTTCACTCCGGGTTTTAATTGCAAAGGATAGAATTTGAATGCTATAGAACAGAACTTTTCTTTCTTCATACATAAATGCAAAAATACGTCACCTTATTACCTGAGTTATGAGGGACTTGGTGAAACCACTCAACCCAAGCCCGGGACATTTCATGCATTTCTTCAGTCCTCAGGAACAGAAATCTTGGCAACAACCTGCTAGACAGACCATGTTTCAAAACCCGCCTAAGAACACCCCATCGTGCGGTGGGCAGTAGGACACACTCTGGTTTTCACCAAACACTTGCTAGCCATGAAGTGGCACCTGAGAAGACCTCCTTCTCCTGCAGCAGTCAGTGAGGGCCCACCACCACGGGGTGAGGAAGGAGGTGTCATGGCTACAAGCGGAGGATGCAGAAAACAACCCATTAACAAAGTGTAAGGCCCACACAGGTTTTGAAGCAAGTTTTCAAGAGGGTTCACATCCCACAGGGACTTCCAAATTAGTTAATCTCATATTGAAAACACATTTTTTTAACTTCAGGCCATATACTTGACACTGAATGCGAGCAGTTGGGTTCTGAGCTAAAAACATCAGTCATGGGCTTCCTTCAACTACGGTCAGCTCTTAGCATTATGACTTATTTTCTAACCAGCAGAGCTCACTGGTGTCCAGCAAGCCCAAGACGAGCTCAAGGTCCCTGCAGGCAGCCCTGACATGGATTTCAACCCATGGCAGCACGCAAGAGGGTACCAGTGACTCACAGCAGCACACACTGCTGTCAGGATCGGGGTGCAGAGTCCACGCAGAGCGCAGCCACGCCAGCTCAAAGTACCTTTTCCCCCTCGCCCGTGAGGGCCATCGCAGCTGGCTGGCAGCACAGCAAGCGCCAACTCAGATGAGGTGGCCCAGGGCAGCAAGCACCAAGAGCATCGGTCTGGGACATTGCAAGGACAGCTGCCCTTCTCCAGCAGAGCCAGCCACAATGGAATAGCCACAGCCTCTCAGCAGCAGATGAGCTACCCAGGCACCTTGCTGCAAACGCAGCCTTTGCACCGGCCAGCTGACCCAGTTCTGGCCAGCCCCTGTCCCCTGCCTCTCCGCAGAAGGGAATTCCAGGGCTCTCCAGGTCTGCAGCATCTGAGGCTGCCAAAGGGACTGATATCCGAAACTCCACAGCATCTGGCACATCCGCAGCTTCCAATTCTTAAAAAAAATTCCTATGTCTTGAAGGAGAAATTTCTCAAATGGAATATTTTCCTGTCTTGTTTTGGGGAGGTTTCCTTAATGTTGTTGCTTTGATTTATTTATAATACAGGGATTATTTTTCTACAGGGCAGACATTTCACTGCCTAAAAAACTTTTTAATAGTCACTTGGAAAATTTTACAATACGTGGCAGGCCCCCGTGCCACGTCTGCATCTGAGCAATACACATGTGCAAGTGGGCTCAAACTTTTCACACACAGCATCAGCTCAACCATCCTCTCAAGCTCCCACAAACCCTAATTAACCCCAAGAAGGGACTTTGGGACTGAGGAGTCAGCAACTGCAGCACATCACCCTTTCACCCGCAGTCACCGGAGCACCACCTGAGCCAGGGACACGCCAGGTGACTGGCCATGGAGACCAAGCTGGGGCCTCGCTTCCCAGCCCAAAGCACCTGCCAGCTTTTCTCCACCAAGCATCAAAGCTCCAGCAGGGTGGAGACAGGCCCTCAAAACCAGACAGACCGCTGTCCTCTGGCCAGAGCGTCCCTCTGTACCAGGACATGAATCTTCTCACTCTGAGAAGACTGGACCTGGGTCAACAACGCCTCAGTGATATCCTTAGTCATTTACCTGCTAGAAAAGGGGAACCGTCATATTCTTCTACTAGAAAATGGAAACTGTAGTTGAGGAGAATGCAGAAGACAACAAGCAGTGCACTGGGTCTGTCAACAGAAGAGTCCTTTGGCAGAATGTTATCTGGTTATTTTGATCGTTTAACCATGTCAGCTAATGTTTTAAAATACGACTTACTCCAAAGATAGACTTGGATCACTGGTGTACAAAGATGAAAGGTTACATTTCGTTATTAGCCCTCAAATGTCAACCAATAGCTCTTAAGAGTATCCAGTACCCTTGTAAAACTTTACTTCCATCCATTCCCTTTGACGCATATCGTTTAACTTTCTTGTAATGCCACTGAAACTCAACTGGAAACAGCAAAATCCTAACTAACTCATCTCTCTCATGTAGCTACAGGGAAAGCTTCCTTTACTGGACAAAAGTCATTCTTTTCTTACGTTTGTGTAGCTACAAAAACAACACAAAGCACTTCACACCAAGCAGACACTAAGCTGACAGAAGTTCATTTACTAGGCAAACCTCTCCCCCTCTTCCACCACTTAGGCTGAAGATTAAAGTCATACTGTTGTTTTAAAAGGATAAATCTCTTAAGAATGATGAGGCTGATGATTTTTTCCATGACAAGAGTCACCATGTAGCCAAAGGCTTGCTCTGGACTCTTAGCCCCATCTAATACCTATATCCCAAACCAATAAAATATAATAGCACACGTCCAGCTAAGAACTTCTGGTCCAGTTGCTCAGAAACACCCCGCACCCCCCCAAATGTTAAGCTGTGGAAGTTTTCTGAGCATCCATTTATGTGTATAATCTAGCAGATACAATAAAAAAACACCGAACTTCAAATTGGGATTTTTGTGTATGCATTCACAAGACTTCAGAAGATACACAAAATGGGCAAGTTTAATGGCAGAAGGGAAATGTCTATAGGTGACGCGGGAACCTGAACGCACTGTAGTAGTCAGTTGATTAGTCACAGGAACGATCTTGCTGCTGAAGGCATCCCACATCTCAGTTACAGACAGCAGCTGCTACTCCAGGGCCTTACACATGCGCAGTATTTATTATTTTAAAGGGATTGGTTACTATTAATTTCTGATGGAAATTCCTCTGCGTTTAGTTACACAAATGATATTGATTTCCTTTCAGCCCTGGACTGTTGTGTAGCACTTTCATGGGCTGTTTGGAGTCTGACACCTTCCACGCTAAAGCACGAGGGCCAAAAGGCTCTCTTTGTAGTAAGTAGCTTGGTATCTATTTATAAAGCAAGTTTTGTCCTGTCTGTTATTACTATTTGTACAAAAATAACTGCAAGAATACTGCAACTCAGTTTTAAAATCATCTCTACAACCCAACGTCACTCCCCAGAAGATCTTTCTCCCCAGCCTGTGCCAACAGCCTTCATTCATCCAGTTGACTCTTTCTCCAAATACCTTGTAAAAATGCTGGACTGTCTCCGTTCAGTCCGTCCAACTCTAATGCAAGCCCCCGTTTCGGGCACGGTGGCCAGCAACACAATGCAATGGAGCAATGCTCCATCAGTAGTAATCAGGCAAACAGGAGTCACCCAGAGAAAGAACTAGGATGACCTTCAAGGCATGCCAAAGCAGGATGGTTATTTATACCTCCTAACACCAAACAGGATCCCACCAGGAATAAGTGAAATCCAGTCTACTCCCATTTTAAAATCAAGTCTACCCAGCTTTAACTGAATTGATGATCAGTAGTTCAATGGAGCCCAGCACAGGAGCAATGTTTTAACCTTTTATTGTTACCATCACTGTGTGGAGGGAATTGGAGGGGGCGGGGGAGGAAAAAGCACAGGTTTTAAGGTGTTCCCAAGCAACTTGTAAACATCACCATATTGTGTTCTTAGTTTTCTGTGAAAAAAAAAAAAAAAAATCTCTCCACCACTAACACATCCCCTTAGTTCAGTGCAAGTTGGGAGCAAAAGAAATGCCTAACTTTTCACTTCTGTCATTTTTCACAAGGTTCACCTCTTCTGTCACATCTCAAAAAGAAGTGGATGGTTTGAAAGTATGCTACATGTTATAGAATTCAAGTCAGAAATAAAGAAATAGGCACATTTTCAGCGTTCAGGACAAGGAAACAAACCTAGTTCCACGCCAGTCCACTTTGCCACAGCAAAAGAGACCAGGGAAGAAAAGCCAAGTTAGCCCAAGCTGAAGTAACAACACTGCAAGCGCCAACAAACCTAATTGGGAAAGAAACCTGTAATACGGGCGTCCTCTCCATTTCTGAGCAAGAAAGCCCAGAAACACCACCTCTCCTCTCCGAAGCAAAGTTCGCTGTGCTCGGCCTGAGCATCCCTCGTTCCGTGCCCCACAGCCACGGCCGCGGCCCAGCCCCTCGGCACGCATCGGACCGCCGAACCACCGGGGGTAAACCCACCCCCTGGGCGCCAACACCCCAACAGCCGGACCCGAGCCGTGTGCGTGGGCAGGGAGCTTCTCCCCCCACCCGAGACAGCCCTCCGCAGGGGGCTCACGGTGCAGGCCAGGCTTTTTCAGCGGGGCACCCCCCGCGCTGGCGGGCCCCGCTCTCCCCGGCTGGAGAGCGCCCGGCCGCCGGCAGCGCCCGGCCGGCTGCAGAGCCATCCCCGGTGGCACACAAGCAAGGGGCCTGCCCGGGTCCCGGCAGCCGAGGAGCCCGGCGAGGACCCGGCCCGGGGCACCGCGGTGAGCGCTGCCGGCACCGGGGACCCCGTCAGCGGGGCTGCCTGAGCCGCAGACGCCCGCGGACTGCCCGGACGCGACCCGGGGATCGGGGCGGGGGGGGCACCCCGTGGAAACTTCCCGCCAGGTCCCACCGAGAGCTGCGAGGCGGGCTGGTCGGTCCGGGAGCCGGTGCCCCGCGGCCCCTTACCTTGGATCGCTCCTTCACGTAGTACTTGCCGAGCCGGCTGCCGCAGTACATCACCAGCCGGTCTATCAGCGTGAGGAGGAAGTTGATGGCCTCGCAGCCCTCCTCCGTGCCCCCGATCCACTTGATCTGGTCGCCGCGGAGGTGCCGCTTGGCGACGCCGCGGCTGGGGCCGGCCAGCTGCCCGTCGGCCAGCTCCCCGTCGCGGTGCATCCGCTTCACCCGCTCCAGCACGCAGTCCCCCACCACCTCCCCCAGGAAGTTGTCCAGGTAGCAGAACCCGATGTCGTGCAAGCAGGGCACGACGTACTCCAGGGCGATCCTCTCCAGGTCCAGCCTCATAATGTGCCCCAGCGGCATGGCGCTGCCCTGCCGGCGCCCGCGTCGGGAGGCGATGCCCGCCCGGCCGCCGCCGGCTCCAGGCCGAGCCGGGCAGGGGCTCCGCCGCGGCGGGGGGCCAGGCGAGGCGACACAAGCCGAAACTTCGGGCTGGGCTGCGCTCCGCTGCGGCGGTGCTGCCGGAGCCCGGCGGTACTGCCGGAGCCCGAGCGGCGTGCGGGACCCTCCCCGCTCCTCCTCCTGCCCCCCGGCAGCCCCCGCCCGCTCGACGGCGGCGGCGGCAGATGGCCCGGCGCTGATTAACACGCCGGCTACGTGCGGGATGTGTGCTCGCCCCACCGCCCGCTCGCGCCGCGCCGCCGCACGTGGGTGGAGCCCGCCCCGCGCCGCGCGGTTCGCCCCGCCCGCTCCCCGCCCGCGGCGGCCCAGTCAAGCCAATCGGCTGCCGCGGGGCGGGGCCAGCCCGCGGGGGACCGAGCGGCGGGGGCTTCCACACGTGCCGCGGAGGGCGTGGCCTAGGGTCCCGCAAGCCCCGCCTCACCGGGGAGTGGGCGTGGCCAGCGCCATTGAGGAATTCTCCACTTGCATGTCGGCGGTCACGGCGCGGGGGTTACGCGCGTTTCACCCCCAAAAAGGGCAAAATCCGCGCTAGTTGTTTTCTTCCCCTTCGAGCGGCGAACCGTCCCGGGATGACAGGCAGCCCGGGTCGCGTACCCCACGGGTGTCCTCCCTGAATTCGGCAGTACCCGCGCCACGGAGCGTTACGCTAAGCACACGTCCAGCCTAGAACTGAGTCGAAAGTTACGCCCGGACAGCTCTGTCGAGAGCCAAGCAGTACTTTTTTTGTCAGATAAATTCATCTGCGGTGAGATAACGGATTGTCGAAGGACTTTATTTGATTTAGGTACACACTTCACCTTAAAGTGCAGTTATAATTAATAAGAAACAATTCTGAATCTTATTAATCCCTTAACACTTATCCGAAAAATCAGTCAGGCATGGTAAGCTGAGAGCAGCTAGAACAATCAGCAAGGGATGCAAGATTAATTCAACTGCAAAATGTCAAAGTTATAAAATTTGGGTACATGAGGAAGCATTATTGCTGCGCTGTTGTACTGTTCACACAGTTTTGTCTCAGAAAAGCCATCATGTGCCAAAATCCTTTGAGTTTTTCCCCCTCCTCCTTGCTTACATGCCCATGCATGCACACAGTCCTGTGCCAGAATCAAGTATTTGCAGACCCTGAACATCTAGCCTTTTTATCACGTGTGATGCTGCCAGTTCAACAAGTCAACGGCTGAGAGGGGTATCTTCTGGCTGTAGCTGAAGTTGGTCATTTAAGCTCTGTTCTTCTCCTTTTGAGAATTTGAAATGATGAGTTAGGCAGATCTGCATCAGGAAAAGCCACCTTAGAGAGTCAGAGATGCGTCTTATAAAGCGGAGTCCGCAGCCCCACTTGCAGACTGATCTTCACAGGGTTGTAAATACTGTTACTCCACAAGCATTGATAAGTCGTGTCTTCCCCAGGAGGGCACCCACTGCCCTTTGTTGGCAAATCAGATTTTCTGGTGGACGGTATGCTTGTTCCCTTGAACCATGATGTGTTTTTCACATCTAGCATTTGCAATAGCAGTCAGACGCATTACTTTTCCACGTGAAGATAAAACACCAGGAGCAACAAGCCCCAAGAGCAGCAATTTTATTTCTTTTGATTTACTGGTGCTGTTTTACTTCATCTGTTTGCCCCTGGCTTTTGTGGGAAGCATGATGATGATGAAGGTAAGGATTGTGATTGCTTGGGTTAGAAACTCTTTGCCCGTGCATACAGGTTGCACCCAGCAATAGTCTCCATATCATTACACTGGAAAGACTTTTTTCACACACCTTCGTCATCACGAATTCCTGCCTAGCCCACAGGCACTCTGCAAGAGCTCTCTGGCTCGCCTTAGGGGTACCAAACCTGAGTGGAGAGATGCTGGGCTATGACTGCAGTAACTCCCAAGTGAGGTCATCGACTTGCTGATGCAAGAGGCAAAGCAGTCCTCAATGTACACTATCCTGCACAAGGCCCTCCCAGAGGAATAGCAGATCCAGAGCAGGACCAGACACTGAAGCCTCCCGAGCACTTCTGGTGACCGCTCCATGGCTCCCCCCGAACAGAGCTATGGCAGCACAGGCAATACGAGAGTGTTGCACAGGTCACCAATAAAGGGATGAAGGTGTGAAGTAAGGCAATTCGCAATGCCACCTGCACCTTTGGACATGCACAAAGTTTGTTTATAGTGCTGTGTATCACAGGCATGAAAGGCATCACCACATTTTAATTAAAAATCCTACACCACTCAATTATAGATGAGCTATCTCTCTGCTGTGTAAAGCTCTTTTTATTCTTACACTGTAGAAACTTTTATTTTCCCTTCTAAAATTAATTCTATATTTTCATGTTTTCCATTCTAGAATCTTATTTTCAAAGCTCTTTGGAGTCCTGTGTGTCTGTTGCTTATATCTGCTTCCATGGTGCATAATAGAGTTCAGTAGACTAAAACAGGACATTATCACATTGGCAGAATGATTTTCAGGAGGTTTGTTTCAGAGGACAAGAGCAATTGGTAAGTGCCAGTGAAGCCCGGGTACCTTGTTACGTACTCATGTTTTGGGTTTTTTGACAGCGGAGTTTACAGATGAACTGCTTCACACTTTTTAGAGCAGAGAGTTTTAAGTATTTTGAGTTTTGTTTTGAGATTCTTCCTTTCAGAAAGCCAGATCCCTTCAGTGCCAAAAGCTGAAATGCAAAGGCCCCGGAGAGAGAAGAGGAAGAGGGGAGGAGTATTCTTTAGATCAGTGAGAACTGAAAAATAGTATTTTTAACACCTCACAATGTGACGAGGAGCTGATGCCTTACAATCTAGTTCGACACTAGTTGAAGCCGTGCCTACAGAAGGAAGTTTCCTGACGATGTTGGCACGGCTGTACCAATCCCTCTTGCCGAGGGGCAGGCAGTGTTTGTACGGGGATGACACAGCACCGCTAGCACGCCTTGCCACGACTGCTCAAGAGGTCGCTAACCCCACCTGCCCTTCCCACCCCTCTGCTTCAACCTCTCCTCCGCAGGGCTGACAGAGGGGAAAGTGTGTTTTTTCCTCAGCTGCTTCAAAAGCACAAACCCCGGAGCCTTAAACCCACCTTCCCTGCCTTTAACCCACGGAAGCAGCTGAGGCATCAGCGCCTGCGCCGTTCCTCTGCCTGCGGTGCAGGCAGCAACTCCCGGTAGAGCAGCAAAGCAGCTATGTTTTGGGGTGATGTCTCCGCCGACTACAACAGCGAGACTTGCTGGAGCTCCTTTGTCAGCACCCTCAATATTATGTCATACTGAAAGCAGGTGTGAGGGCGAAGGTACATGTCATGGCTTGAGCTGATCTAGCAACTTGTTCAGCGCCTTTTCCCCCACACCCCCTTTTTGCACTCGCTTTGGCACACTTTGGACTCCTCCACAGCCGATCCCATTTGCTAAGGAGGCAGAAAACCAATCCTGAGCAAAACAATAAAGAAAGAGTCATTGTCTGCCTGGTTGGGGAGTTGAATTGTCTCAGGTCAAGTCCCCTGAGACCTGCCAGAAGGATGGGAACCACCAGGGCTGACCCCTCCGGGCAGGGCTGAAGGTTCCATAGCTCACCCCTCGCTGGTACCTTTCCCTCACTGCCAAGGTCGTGTGGCTGGCACTAGGGTTCAAAGTTCGTTAACGTGATAAAACTTCAGGGTAAGCTTTGACTCAGCGTAACATTTGCTAAAGATTGCCTTGCTTGTAGTAGGCTGTTAACATGCATTAAACTGATGCACCAGTATCTTCCAAATCCTAGTCTTGGGAAGAACCAACGCTGTAAAGATCGCTAGAGCTAAGGGAGCTCAGCTAGCGTCAGCGGCAACTGAGTGTTTTCTCAGAGTTTTCCCAAAGCTTTCTAGATGTAAAAATGGCCCCTGCGGAAGCGAGATTCCCAGCTTCCTGATGGGATTAAGTGCTCCTTTCTTGTTCCAGCAGTCCCTGAGGTATGCCGAACCTCAAACTTGCAGTTTTCACTGGCCTGTCGTGCACCTCTTCCCAAGGACTGGGTGTTTGTGGCATGCTGTCAGCTGTTTGAAGGGCCGGGGGTGTTCAGATCCATCCTGCGGGAAGTCAGCAAGAGAGCAGGCTGCAAGTGCAGCCGATGAAGACACATAGTAAATGCAATTAAGGCACAGTCTGACAATATAGCACTTGGCAGTGAATTTTATGGCTATCAACTGTCATAATATCAAGAAGTTGGAATTAAGTATTACTATGAGGAAAAAAAGGAAACTATTGAGACTTTCGTTATGTAAACAGACAAGTTCAATGTGGTAAGTAAATAGCACAAGCAAGGGAAATTATATCTAAGCAGTAAACTGCATTGGAACAGGCTGCCCAGGGAAGTAGTGGAGTCACCATCCATGGAGGTGTTCAAAAAACGTGTCGATATTGTACTTCAGAACATGGTTTAGCAGGCACGGTGGTGTTGGGTTGACAGTTGGACTTGATTAAATTAGAGGTCTTTTCCAGCCTTAATGATTCTATGGTTCTATAAAACTTTGCTAGCATAGTGTTTTTGTAAAATAAAAATTCAGTGATTTTTAAACTGCTAACGTATTTTTAGGAATCTGGTTGTACAGACATCCATACATTTATTTCCATGTCTTAGAGAGGCTCATCTTACCTTCTTGATTTGGAATCCATACGTTTATTTCCATGTCTTAGAGAGGCTCATCTTACCTTCTTGATTTGGACTGATAACTTAAGAACTACATCTCGGGCAAGTACTTACATTTGGAAGGAAATAGAAAATTACCGTAAATAACATTCTGGTTACCTTAAAAATTATTTCCTTTTAAAATACATACTCCTTCCTAGAAACCATATTCTTTGCTACCAAGTCACAGTGTTTCTGGGATTAAACAGTAAACCTCAACAAAAGAGAAATAAGTCTGCACAGAATGGTGCATTGTAGTAAAATAGAGAATCTGTCTAGGAAAGAAAGCATCCACTGATCAGAAGACTGGAGCCGTAGCTGAGTTAGCTGCATTGCCAAGGATTTTGAGTCAGAGAGTCTTCAGAAACATAAATTTTGACACAGCAGAAATCAAAGTTCTCAACATTAAATAGATTTCTACTGAAAGGATCAGGCTTCGATATCTTTCCTATGTCTTTTCTTTCTCAAAGACATTAAGTGGTCATTTAACATCAATATAGACAAATAAAAAGAAAACCAGATATAAAGTGTTTAAAATATCTTCCCTGCTGGTTTGCAGTTGTTGAGTTTTCACACTTCAAGATCTCCCACAGCTTCCAAGGATAACAAAAAATTGGTATATGATGTAAACCAAAATCCCCTTTCTCAAAAAAAAATCCCAAAAAAACCCCAGGAAGATCTTTGGGGATGAACAGTTTTAGGGATCAGACTTTCCACTTTTCCAGTTCTATTAGTCCATGAATAAGCAATAGTTCATTATCTGCATTTTATAATCAAAGCTTCCACTGTGCAATTGTCAGTACAGGCAAACTTCATTTCTGGGAAATCTCTAGCTGGCAGTGAAAATTGCAGTTGTCTTTCAGCAGTTACTGTCCTGCTGAAATGCCGGTAAGACAGCAGAGTTGTCTGGGCTGGTTTGTTGTTGAGGGTTTGTTTTGTTTTGTTTTTTAAGCTGCTGCAACAAAGAAAAGTGAAAGACCTTATAAGTGAAGAAAATCAGAATTCTGGTTCTTCTTATATCTTTCTGATCCATATGGTTACAAAAATATTGTCTTCAATACAGGTGTGTGGTGATATTGCTTTATCTTAATTCTGTCTCGTATTTTCTTCCCCCTTGCTTTTTTATTTAGGAAGTCCCTACCTACTACTGGAAAATTTTTGAGGGGCTCAGTCAGTATATATTTTAACTCTTATGCCTTATCTCTCAAGAATGGTGGTCCTCGGCTTTGTGTTTAGAATACAGTATGATCCAAGTTACACAAATAAACAGAAAACAAGATTTTATTTTATACTACCCGAGTGAGAATTGCTCTAGATTACTTAAGATAATTGAAGCGGTGTATTTCCACCCTTTCTTTTCTGTCCTACAAGTGTTGGTGCATTTATACACCTACAAAGGTGCTTTATACTAGCACGCAGACTTGTTTTGCATTGAAAGGAGAATAAATCCTATAAAATAAAAGGCATATTCATATCGGTGTAATTATACCCACACCAGTAGTTGTACCAATATAATTATTCTATCAAAAAAAAATCTAATGACTACTGATTATACATGTTGTGTATAGCCAGGCCATAAATAAAATGGTACCTCTGCCTATCTAAATGTCTATCTGTACGCCAGAGAGTTTTTTCGATTATGTTAATGAAAATATGGTATGTATTTTGCTATTTTTTTATTATTTTATTGAAAATAGAAATTACATTTTTGCATGAAGATCAGAATAAAGCATTATGGATTTGGGTTTCTGTAATATAAAATGAATACAAATGTAAGCTTTTTCTGTGTTTTGAGTTTGATGATTAGAAACAGATGTTCATGGACTTGGACATTTTATTGTATATATAATTACTAGAGCTGTCCTCCTAATCATAGCATGCAGAATTGATCACTTACCATATCTAATTAAAGTAATTTTTCCTCCTAATGCAGAACCATGGAAGTACTGTTCCCTAAATTATCTTCTGAACAGCTTTCTAATAAAACTTATATCAAAGATTTGTCTTCCTCTCTTAAATTAATGTTTCTAATAAATTTCATCTATTTTGAAAGTTGTTTGCCAGACGTTATTCTAAGCAAGTACTGCTTGAATATTACTTTTGCTGCATAAAATGTAAAATACATGGTCACATCAAGTTATAAAATTAATAATTTACACATATAAATAGTTGCAGTGCCAGGCTTAAAACAAAACTGCAGTCAGTTTGTCCTGCACAGTTCCAAACACCCTCATGCAAGGACATAAGCTTTGTTTAATTTAAAATGTGACTTGCTTTTTTTAGTAAATAAAGTTTAATTAAGATCTTGACACTCATGCATTTTGGAGAATCTTGGTGTTGGCTGCCACTTGTTCACACATGTCATTTTCTGATAAGCAATTTTTTTCTTCTTTTAATCTTTTTCTGCCGCAAGAGCTGATAGCAAGCTATCCGGCCATACAACAGCAATAAAAATCAGTATTATTAGGCGATTATCATAAGTTAAAAGTAAACAGCAGAATTCACAGTAGCTATCAATCAGACTTGCACAGCTTTCAGCTCATGTTGGGCAACCACTACGCTATTCCTCCTAAACCTCAAAGTCCTTGTCCTGGTGTTTGAATAGGGTGGACACGGCTTCACCATCTCTGACATGGGGTTCCCACTCCCTTTGCTGGCTAAATGATGTCACCTTTCACAAACCACATGCACCTCAGCAAAAAAAAAACACCCATGCCTTTTCAAACATATTTTGCTGTTTCCACAGAGCCAGTGGTATCTTTCCCCTGTGAACCTTTCAGAAGGCAGAGCAGAGAAGAAAATCCAAGATTTCATGTAGTGTGTAGAAAAAGCAGGCTTTTAAGGGGATTTTAAAGTATTGTGGAAAAAAGATACTATCAATATCTTTTCTCATAAGTGCCAAAACTATTTTTTTATTGTGCTTTACAATGTCCTGTGGGAAAATCAAAAAGGAATCTGTGTGTTGTAGGCACAATATGGTGATTTAACTGCTAGATAAGGGGTTTTAATGGAGAAAGATCTTGTGGAACGACTATCTTGCCCAATTAGTTATAAAAGCAAAAAGAGTGCAAAATATTATAACCAAAGGAGGTCACCATTTATTTAAAATGCTGATTTTATCTATTACTTCACTCATATACTCTTAAAGCATTCATTTG
The DNA here is from genome assembly GCF_030867145.1 of Opisthocomus hoazin. Taxonomy (NCBI): domain Eukaryota; kingdom Metazoa; phylum Chordata; class Aves; order Opisthocomiformes; family Opisthocomidae; genus Opisthocomus; species Opisthocomus hoazin. The sequence goes on from NC_134420.1 coordinate 45,096,411, forward strand.
GTAGGCAAGCCAATTCTCCAACAACTCATCTTGTGGCCAAAGCAAGGTTCCAGTTACTCCTAATTCATTCTCACAATGGATTAATAGGCTTTAATTCACGTTTTCCATCATCTGTCCATAGAAGCTTGGTATTCTCTCTTTCACTGTCCATTTGACTACAAAGCGTCAGCATGTCAGGATGCTAGTATGTCCAAATCAAACTCCTAGCCATGGTGACCATAATCTGCTCTTGAAGAGGGACATTTTTGTTCCACAACATAAACATTTTTCCACGAGGGATCTGCTGAGCTGCCTTTCCTGCACAGAAATTGCAGTACGTAGGCTTAGTTCAAAATGTCATTTTTAGTTAATAAACAGATCAATCCCACTTTGCAGTTCCTTCACGGTCTTTCTGGGGATTTACAAGTCAGAGGATAAATAGCTATTTACTGCCAAAAACCCAGTGGAGGTTCAATAGCAACTTCAAGGGAGGTCAAGCCTGGAGATCACACAGCAACAACACTTCTGGGAACCTGGGTGCCCAAACCAGACAGGAGCAGCTAACATCTTCAGTGAAGACTTACATTGACTTAAGATAATTTGAGCAGATACTGGGTAGTTGCTATATCCAGAGATTGGAGTGGCTAGGTACATATTCAAGGGTTTATGACTATGGTAATTGAGCCTCTACATAACTCATTCTTTAATTCATTCAATTTTCAAAGAAAAATGGTGGGTTTTTTCCTGGGCGTATCGAAGGAAGAGAAAACCCCTTGGAGAACACCCACAACTAAGTTAGTCTCCCCATTGTGTGGTGGTGATCTGCAAACAAAGATTTTAGCAAATGACCTCACCCTCCCTTAACTAGAAATTATTACATGACTATGCCTTCTGGCTTGTGGGTGAGGAATCACCCGAAGAAATCTGTGCCATACTGCATTGTAATTTGAGAGGCTGATTACACTGATTTTTTTAGGCTTGCTCTAGGTAGGAGTCTATCCTGGGGGCCCAGGAGACCATCCTTAAGGCCACGTTATGTCCTAGGAGCTCCTCTGCCTATTAAATCTAAGAAGAAACTGCCTGATGAAAAGTGCATTGAAGTCTTGCATGGGACCTCAGTCAAGTCTCCATGAGGGAAAACATACATATATCTTCTGGCAGAGTTACTGCTTTTCTAGCGGCCAGAATCTCAGTATATTATAATATATTGATCACAGAGTGGACTGATTAATGTTCTCTTTTTTTCTCAGCATTTCTGTTAAAAACTCCCATGCCTTTTCCATGAAAGACAGAAAAGACAAATCGAGATTTTAAAGATCATCTTATAAGTAAGCTGCTATTTCAGCAACAAGCTGTCTGAGTGTCTATTATTAAATATGTGACCAGGAGTAGTTACAGCATCAATGATAAGGATAGGCTGATTTTACAGAGAAAAGTGGATCATCCCATTAACCTCTCTCATATCAACAACACACATTTTAGTGCAGGTGGAAGTAAACAAATGCACTAAGAAGCAAAGAACGCAGATAAGATGGGGTCTCCGTGTGCCTGTATATTTAGATGTATAATAGCTAAAGTATATTATTTTGTGCTTTGGGATCCACAGAGATTTTCAAAAGGCCTTAAAGTACAGGGAAAACAAGTTTGCTTATTTCTTTTATTACAGCCAGCTGAATGCAGGTCTACTGACATTCCACAGTCAAGTGTCTGGTAAACTTTTTGAATGCTGCTGTTCATTATTCAAATGATATTAAAAAGCTTTTTATATTATGAGCTGCTACACTCCCACTTCTATTCCCTGCCAATGAGCATGAGCTACATGGTCAGTAAGGTGCAGAGAGGAAGCCGTGGATTTTCTTGGACAAAGAGACAAAGAACAAGTACAATGAATTGTCTGAAAGCCCAGCATTGGTCCAGGTCCAACCCTAACACAGAGACGGAGCCCAAAATCTCACTCGGATGCCTGAACTGTTATTACTCCACAGGAAAGGAAACTCAGCTGAGCATTTGATATTCACACTAATCTCTGTCAAATTCCTACAAACAATAACCTTGAATTTAAAATAATGTTTAATGTACTTAAATTTTGAGTAACCATCTCTGGACTCTACCTCCCCAGCTGATGAAGACAGGTATGAGCGAAAATGTGGAGATCCTGTCTTTCCTCCAGCTCATTCAAATGCTTCCAAATCATCTTCCATTTCCTCTCCGATAAGCTTTTTCTCCACTACCTAAAAAAAAAGCCAAACCAAAACAAGTTCCTGAAAATGGATTGTAAGGTTCCTCAAACTCACTAAAATCCTCTTTTAAAACAATTCAGCAATTTCCAGCAAGTGGCTTCCTCTATCCTCACATAACCCCAAAAGGCACCTTTATTATTGCCAGAAGTGTAGGCTGAATGCAGGGGTAAAAGAGAGTGCTTGGGGATGGCAGCATTTTCACTCTGGTGATACAGTATATGGTAATTTGTTGATCTTTTTGAAGAATGCAATCCAATCATATATATTTATATATATTTAAACCACATGAAGTGTATTATGGGGTATTGTATGAAAAAAATAATTTACTGTAATGCCATCATATAGAAAAGTAGAGGAGTAAATTACATGATAGGTGCACACAAAACATACCCGTTGATTATGTTACATGAATGAATGTGTGGTATGAAGTGTGATACACACATATAAGCAACTAAGGGAAAAGATATCTAAAACAGCTTACGGAAGTTAAATTACCCAGCTAATATATGTGCTTTTGAACTAGAATAGGAAGTTGGGTTTTTTGTTTGTTTTGGTTTTTGCTGCTGCAAAGTCAGTCACAGGTAAGTAAACTTGCCATCTGTGTCAGAAACCCACCTTTTTTTGTCCAGGCACAGATTTGAGTCCTGGATTGTGCCACACAAATTTCAGGCTATGCTCTGCCTATCTTGCCATGTGATAGAAGAAGAATGTATAATGGCAGTGTCATAGTTTAACCCAGCACCTGGCAACTAAGCACTAGACAGCCGCTCGCTCACCCCTCCCCTTCCCCCCCCAGCAGGATGAGGAGGAGAAATGGACAAAAGGGGAAGCTCATGAGTTGAGATAAAAACAGTTTAATACTACAACAAAGTAAATACTACTAATAATAATAATACTAGTAATAATAATGATAATAACAGTTATAATAATGCATATGCAAAACAAACTGTATACAATACGATGTTTCTCACCACCCGATGACCAATTCACAGCCAGTCCCTAAAAAGTGACTGCAGAATGCCAAACTTGTGAATTCTGCAAATTTCTCAAAACTCCCAAAAAAGACCGAACCCCTGAAAAACAGTTCAAACTCCTGGACAAGAGACGATTTGACCTCACAGAAACCAGAATAGGCAAGAGCTTCCTGCTCCCTGGCCAAGCCATTCATAGAATGAGCATGGTATCCTTGGTATGGAATATTTCCGTGGGCCAGCTTGGGCTCGCCACCTGGTTGTGCTCCCTCCCAGCTCCTGCACACCTGCTCATTAGCTGAACACCAGAGACTGGGAAAAGTCCTTGATTTCATAGCGACAAATGACAATATCAATGTTATCAACATTCTTCTCCTACTAAATCCAAAACACAGCAGCTACTGGGAGGAAAATTAACTCTATCCCAGCCGAAACCAGGACAGGTAGTATCTATTCAGGGGATGGGAAGCAGCGGCAACATCTACACTGTAATGTTACAGTGCTGTGGGGACTTGCCATGGCCCCTGATGGTCTGCTCTGGTCTCCCAGTGCGGACACGCAGTGACAAGCCACCACTACAGAGGCAGAGGAGAGGAGGGAGCCACAGAGGTCACTTGGCAGAAGACAGGTTTTACTCACTGGACGTAGTCACACTCAGTCCCGTGGTTTACAGCCATAGCAACCTATTAACATTCATGTATTTAAAGGCGGTATTTTACAGGTGCTTAACACTTTGCCAGCACAGCACAGAGGAAGAAACTGAATGTGGCAAGAAAGGAAAACGCTCCTCATATCATTCCACCAGCCCTTCTCAGAAGGCTGCAAAAGATACTGGCTGCATATTTTCCCAGCTTGTCTCCTGCCACTTAGGGATTCCTCTTGTAAGATATTCCCTCAAGGATTCTGTCTGGAATAGTTTAACATCCTTCATTAAATACTTCCTCTGCTTACCCTTCTCCATCCCTTTACTCCGGTATTCCCAGAAGTTTTACAAGATGCTGATCTTGCACAGTAGGGAAAAAAATACTCAGCACCCAAGGCCTTAAATAGCGTGTTGGCTTCAAGACTTTAATTAAGGTCTAAATATATGTTTTTAAGTGGGGAAATAAAAGGACTAGGAACAATTATCTGTTCTTTGTTTTGTCATTTCACCTGTGACCTCAAGGAGCAAATTTCTGCAAAATCTTTCTACACATCTGCAAAACTTCTGGCTAATGTTCCAACCATAGAGAAAAAAAGAGTGGTGAGCGTGTATTTTGTGAGCTTATGTCCAGAGGCCAACAAAACACCACCAGAAGCAGGAAATCCTACAGTGTTAACTGTGGCAAGTTAGGATGGTATAGCTGGAAAAGCATCCCTCCAGAAGTGTCTTATAATAATAAGACTTTCCTGATGCATGTACTGCTGACACAAGGAGGATGGTAAGTAACTGGACTTCTGCTCCAATCTAGTATGGCCATCCTTCTGGGAATGGCAAAGAAGTACTGCAAGGTGAAAGACGTGCAGCTGGATGCAATCCGGACAATGAAACACAAGACAGAACTACTGAAAACAATAGTAGGGAACATGCTGGCAACCACAGGAAATACAGCCCCTGAGCTACAGAGCTGAGGGCATGCAAGCCACTGCCACCAGCCCCTGCATACATCACACTCCATCAAGTTGCCTTTTCCTCCTGTGGAGCTCTCAATTGACTTCATCACTCCACAACAATACCTTGTTAATAAAGTTGAAGTGTTTTGTAAATCAATGTCCTTTTATTGTAAGTGATAACCATAACAATAGACAGGAGATGAACAATAGAGACAGTAGAGATAAGCACCAGGGTGCAGCCTTACAGTCACTCAGACAAGGAAATACTGTATCATGATCAACTACTCTCAAAATAAGTTAGTAGTGCATTTCATATCCTCACCCAAAATGGCAGTACATCCACATGCTAAAAGTGAACTTCATAAATTTTATGTATCAAAAAATAATAAAAAATAGGAGAGGTAGTCTAGTGTATTTTTATTGTTGAGTTTAAGCCATATTATGAGACACTTCCACTTGCCTGTCGGCTTTCCACAGACCTACTCCACACCCTCTTGCCACTTGTTGCCTCCTTTAGCAGGCAGAGAGCACCGCATTTAGTCAGCCTGGAAAAGACAGGCAGGGACAGCTAGTATCTTGATTAGCGTCATGAATGTCATGAATATCAACTAAGTGATTGGGGAAGGGAGAGGACCTTACTAACAGCTTTGCCAAATGTTTTCTGAATTGCCTAATGCTCTTCTCCAGTCCAGGCTAATGGCACTGAGGCATTCCCAGTGACCTGCTACACCATGGGAGTTATTAGCTCCCTGGTGGGTGGGTGAGGAAGACAAAAAATAGCATCCACAATCAATGAGGAACCTGGAATGAGTGTGTATGGGGACTACGGTCTCCCTGTACGTTTTCTTGCTGAAAATTCACAACTCCAAGGACACAACGTGCTCTGAGGTCTTAGTTTCATCGGTGGCCAATATAACAACCAGATTCACCAAACTGTATGTCTGCCCTGCAAACACAGTGCTCACAAGCAATTACACTGCCCAACTTTCCAGCCTATCCAGGTCTCGCTGAATGGCAGCACAGCCTTCCGGTGTGTCTACCACTCCTCCCAGTTTTGTGTCATCAGCAAACTTGCTGAGGGTACACTCTAACTCTTCATCCAGGTCATTGATGAAGAAGTTGAACAAGACTGGGCCCAGTACTGACCCCTGGGGGACACCACTAGTTACCAGCCTCCAACTAGACTCAGTGCCGCTGATGACAACCCTCTGAGCTCTGCCATTCAGCCAGTTCTCAATCCACCTCACTGACCACTCATCCAGCCCACACTTCCTGAGCTTCCCAATGAAGATGTTACGGGAGACAGTGTCAAAAGCCTTGCTGAAGTCAAGGCAGACAACATCCACGGCTCTCCCCTCATCTATCCAGCCAGTCACGCCATCATAGAAAGCTATCAGATTGGTCAAGCATGATTTCCCCTTGGTGAATCCATGTTGACTACTCCTGATAACCTTCTTTTCCTCCACTTGCTTGATGATGACCTCTAGAATGAGTTGCTCGTTCGAAAGAGACAGCCAAATAAATTAATAGATTGAAGAAAGTAAAAGTCAGTTTTTGAACCTCAGCTCCACTGTTATGAAGACAGCTGTTATGCTGCCAGGGCCCCAAAAGCATCCCTGCTCCCAGAGGTCTGGCTGTGATGTTCAGGGTCACTTTGGTGGCTGTGGGGAGAGGCTGCCAGGCAGCGCTGCTGGGAGGCTCATCAAGAGCTGACACCTCATGGGAGCTGCTTTGAGCCAAGCCTCTACCATTTGCTTCCCACCTGAGCTTGATCATCCCAGGGCTGTCTTACCCTGGCTCTCCTTAGTGGGCCTCATCCTGGCCCCCATCTGCAGGCTGACATCTCAGCCTGGCCATATCCTTGTCCCCTGTGCTCCCCAGCCTGCCCTGGACCCTAGCTGGGGGCGGTGGGATGGTCCTGCCTGGGGGACCCTGCCCTGCCTGTTCCAGGGGAGCCCCGGCTGCCCGCAGCACGCTGATACACAACATGGTCATACTGCTGATGCTTCTGATGAGGCACGGCTGCAGCAAGCAAGACCAAGGACATTGGCTATCCATGTATGGTGCACTTCCACACTGCCATGCGGAGAGAAGAGCTGGGACACGACAAGGGGGCTCAGAGTCAGCCACCCCACCAATAACATTTTTGGAGTGAGCAAAATCAACCACCTTGTGCCTCAGCAGCTTGCATTTTTAGCTAACTTCTGAGTAGATTTTGAAAGACAGAAGCATCAGTATGTGGCTTGTGATAATACAAGTATATCTAATGACACCACACACAATAGTAGACAGACCATGACTGGAATAGTAGAGCCCAGTGTCCATATTTCAAAAGAAAATGTAGAAAAAATTTGAAAAGTTCCTAAAGTGGATGATAGGAATGGCAGAAAACCTACTTTAGAGGGAGCCTGAGGAGACTGTGATATTCACAGGGAGAAAAGTCTTTAACTTGGTGTACAAACATACAAAACAATCCAATGACTAGAAACCAAAGCTTCGTTTTCAGATTAGCAACAAGGGGCACAGCAAAGGGAATAACTTACCAAATGCAGAAACAAATTTTCCACCATTTGAAGTACATAAATAAATGTTAGAAAATTCCTAATGTCCTCTGTCTTGACCCAAGCTAGGGACTAAACTATGAAGCACTATGAAAGTTCAATGGTTTCTGCTACACCTGTGGGCAGAGAAGATACTTCCAATGGGCTGCACCGTATGTCAGTCTACAGCTATTAAATAATTTTTTCCCCAGGAGTTTGAAAAGAAAAGGTATTTTATTTTTTCATAAGAGTAAATACCTTTTACCAAAGATGTTGGAAAGTACAATGCACTTGATCCTACTTTAAGGAAGAAAACAGAAGAGCAAGGCAATGGGAGGTGATCCTTTCCCTCTACTCAGCACTGATGAGGCCACATGTGGAGTACTGCATCCAGTTTTGGCCTCCCCAGTAAGAGAGAGGCATGGACATACTGGAGACAGTCCAACAAAGGGCCACAAAGATGACGGACTGGAGCACCTCTCCTATGAGGAACGGTGGGGCTGTTTAGCATGAAGAAGATAAGGCTTGGGGGGATCTCATCAATGTATACAAATACCTGAAGGGAGGGTGCAAAGAAGACAGAGCCAGGCTTTGTTCAGTGGTGCCCAGTGACAGGGCCAGAGGCAATGAACAGAGACTGAAACATAGGAGGGTCCATCTGAACATCAGGAAATGATTCTTCACGTGAAGGTGACCGAGCACTGGCACACGTTTCCCAGAGAGACTGTGGAGTCTCCCTCCTTGGAGATATTCAAAGCCCACCTGGACATGGTCCTAGGCAACCTGCTTTAGGTGGCCCTACTTGAGTAGGGGTTTGGACCAGATGACGTCCAGAGGTCCCTTCCAACCTCAACTGTTCTGTGGTTCTGTGATTCTGAGAACAGACAAAACTGAGTGGGTCATGAAGCGGTGAAACCTACTTGTGGTAGCCACTAGCATTGCTTGCACATATTTTTGAAAAAGATGTCGCATGTCTATTTTTTACTTTGTCAGCAGATGTTTTATTCCCTCTGGTCTGTGGAGCTAGACTTTGCTCTAAGTTTTATCAGTAGAGTCTGAAGCCAGATCACTCCAAAGAACTTGTGATCTGGTGTCCTTCTGCTAATCAAAGATCCAGCTTCTGATACGGTAGTATTTGGCCCTGGGGACAGAATGAAATGGAGCCTATGTGAAATGTCCAGCCAGTCTCTGCCAAACCTCTTTCCAGGTGAAAAGTACTAACACCTTGAAATGAATAAAAAAATTCAATGTTAAACATCAGACCCTGTTCTAACAGTAAAAGGGTTAAGCCTTCTATTCTGTTAAATTAACAAAAGTGCTGTTACTGTTTCCTTCTTGCTTGACAGTGTGGTTTCCTCTGCAGTAACATCTGTGACACCACAGAATTTTTCAAGACCTAATTAGTGATGTTCGAAGAGAATGTTAGCTCACCAGGCAGTTTGGGGAATAACGTAATTTTTATATATATGTGTTTGTTAAGCATCTTGAGTCTTCCTCATGTCCCCATGAATCTTGTGTGGTAGCAGCCCCGGAATGCAAAAATCATCTAGGGAATTCCTCATCGCTAAGTTTAGCGCTAAAGAGCTAATGGCTTCAGTATGTTGTATTGTTTAGATGTGAGTTTAAATTCAGAGATCAGGCTTGGTTTCTTTTCTGGAAAACCAGTCTAAATACAGTTAGGGTGTGCAAGTTCCATTTTTGACTGCCCTGCACTGGACCATGGAGAAAGGACCCTGGAAAGTGCAGAAGAATTGGTTTAGCAGAGCAGCAGCTTGGGTAAGAAAGAAAAAGGAATTAACTCAGTTTTTCGTTTCTGATTCTTCAGTCACAAAAATATTATCTGTCATCAGAAGAAGGAGAAGTGTGAAAAAGGACTACTGGCTTTAAGGAAAAATACATGCACTGAATTCTTCAAAAAAACAGAGCTTACATGTAAATTTCATTCCCACATCTTCAAAGAAGCCAGCTTATGTAAACTGGCTTATAGAAATCAAAAGGTGCAAAGGATCTAGGTCACTGTAGTTCCCTAAAATCAAATATGTCCCACTTCAATTTAGTTTTGTAACTTATTATATCTAGAATTTACTTTCCAACCTATGTTAATGGCTCTCTGCCTTCGTTCAACTCTTTTTAATCTCCTCACCTATTTTCAATGGATAAGAAATTGCCTGTTGGTCATATTCCCACATCGCTCAAGTGACTGATGAGTTTGGCCAGAGTTCTGTGCCTTTAGAATACGAGAGCTGAAATCTGCTATTAATGGCTACAGCCATGCCTAGAAAGACTGTGAAGTAAAACCAGAGTTGTGCAATCCGCAAGGCTTATGAAAACAACAAAAAAGTAATTACTGTCACTGGAAATACCTGGCCACCACTAGGAAACAGAATGTAAAAATAATTATTTTTAGCTATATTTATGCAACCAGGGCAAAAGAAAGTTAAATCAGTAATAAAGAAAAAAGATTACACGAATACAGTCTTCTGTGACCCGTGCAAGATTCCAGTAATGAAAATAGTTTATCAAAAGATCAGCAGAAGATATAAAACCATACCTCCATCTGCTTTCTTTTATCCAGCCTTGGTAAACTCACCAGAACAGTCAAACATAATGGTGTGAAGATAACCTAGGAGTTACAGAAAGTAGTTCCCATAATACAGTAGTATAGATTACTCCACACCTTTGCCAGACCAGCTGATATTTTAGATGTCTTCTCCTGAGTAATCCGCGAAGGTTCACTAAACCTATAGTACAGAATATTGTTTTCTGGTCTGTCTCATAAAGCTTTATGATGCCTTATATGTACTTAGCATAACCTTTGAATATGCTACTGAACACTGGTGCAGGGGGGAAGCACTTTTGGAAATTGCATTGTGTCCTCTGAACTCCAGAGAAATTCCTACACATAACACCCTCCTCCCTTCTGCTTGCTGCTGCCTGGCAAAAGTCTCCTCTGCACAAAAACCAGTCGATAGTCAGCCAAACCACTTAAATATTGAAGCCACTGAGGCTAATGCAGATCTTGCCTTCTTGCCTTAGAGAAGGAGGGAGAGGGCGACAGCATCCTCTGGTTTGAAAGCGCTGCAGTGCAGGGCTCCAGCCCACACAGCACCCAGCCTCCCGCTGCTGCTCGTGGCTGGCAGAAGTCTGGTCTCTGGCCTTCCAAAGTGTGTGTCCTAAACATTTTGTAACATGGAAATTCAGGCAGACTTTGTGATTCCCATAGGTTGTTTGTGATTTTGCTTTTGAGAGTCACCCAACATTAGTCTGGGTGATGGAAAGTGTGCTCCTTGTGCACCTGCTCCACCATGATCCTCAGCTCCTGCCACAGCCCCTGCAGGTCTCAGCACTGGGATCCAGATCGACTCATCATCTATCTGAACTGGGTAGTAAACAGAGAAGAGATTTTCCTCCCATACACAAAGTCCTGCACTGAGCACTCAGCCAGGGCCAAGAATTGGGCTAAGAGATACCATTAATAAGTGCAGAATTTGAAAGAGTTGAACCAAAACAACAATTCATAAAAAACCTCTTACATAACATTTCTCCATGCCGAACAAAAGGGACTGTATGGTAGAGAGAATTCTCATGGCAATTCAATAGTACATCATAAGCTTTCCATAAGCTATTTTTCAAGCCCTATGTTTTTGAAGCTGGTGGTATGTTTGTAAAAGTTGTATAGCATGGATTTACTATTCTACATAGAACCGAAAAATCAGTATATGCGAGAAACACAAGTTTTCCTACCTATGCTATTTAATTTATTATGAGAATGGTTACAGATAAGTAAGGAAGATGAGAAGAAAATAATGTAGGTCTTCCACTGTAAAAACACCTGCCCTATCATTCCTTTCTCTAGGTAGATTTAGACGTGGTGCAGAATATGAACCTCTATTGACATATAAGCAGGAGTATAATATGGCAGTGAAACTGGGAACTTAACCATTTCGAAAGAGATTACCTACTGCTTAATGCAGGATACTTTTAACAATCAAAGAAAAATCTATGCAAGTTCATTTTTCTAAAGATACTGTAATTTTCAACTAGCAAGACATACAGCATTTTGCTATTTCATGGCCACTGGTGTTATTCTATCATTCTGTAGAAAAAATAATCTATGGAATCGTCCATTCCTTTTTGTGGTAAGGACAAAATAAGCTTTCCATGCTTTATCCAATACATAAGATTATATATTTAAAAAAAAAACAATCCCTTTTGATGCCATCTGAAAACAGCAGCAGGCTGCACCAACCATTACCATTTTTTTTACTTTTAAAATATCATATGCATAGCAAAGGTAGCTGACAATACTAGTTTAAACCAGTTATGTTATATACTGAAATGGGAAGTTAGAAGTGCATAAAGGACCAGAAAACGAAACAAAAATTCCATAAACTGCATTCTAATGTGACAAAAAAAGATTAGGCTTTACGATGACAAAGACCAAGCAGAATATGAATACTAGAAACTTTTTAAGTAAATGTACACTGTGAATGCAGAGCTTTGGGCATAAGACAAAATTTGCTTTGTAATGACAAAATTTCTTTCCCCCCAAGGTGAATTTGATGCTGAAATACATTTCTGTGAGGAATACTGTGGTTCTTGTAAAAACTGAGATAACTGTAATGACTCTTTAATTATTAGCTGAGACTTATGACAAAGTACATCTGCACCCAGTGCTGCTAATAGCACCAGGTTGATGTAGGTCTTTGTTCCTTCCACACAGCCCAAGTCACATGAGGATAACATTGACCTTATTTCAAGGAAGAATTATTCATGTCACTTCTTTTACTTATAGAGGTTGTTCACCCAGTCATGCCTGACTGAAATAGAAAGGATGGATTTACAAATTCAGTCCCAGACACAGAGTCGACAAAGTACTTTATTTAATCTGTAAAATTAGTTCCAGAGCTACAAAAGGCAGAGGAGAGACAGATCCAGCAGGCCTGCTAGAAGAAAATCATTTAGGACCTCAGGCAGTCACCTGTCAACTTCTACAGTCTCTTCTCCTCTGCAGACTTTTTCCCTCCATCCCTAATACAGTCTATATACTTGTCTAGACACACTGCTCCATTAGTATTTTTTTTCCACTTCCACTATCATCTCTGCACTACTGTCTCTCACACAGCCCAGCCTCTCAGCTCTCTCAGATCCCTGTTTTCCTCCCCCAACAGAACCTCTGAACATTCCTCTGAAGATTTCTTCATAGGTTTACTCTCTGAAAAATACACTTATTCCCCACCCCCCAGTCACCAATCCTTCTCTTTAACTCCTACGGAAGGAGACAGAAACTCTCATGTGTCATGGTGACGAAGGAAAGCTAAGTTTAAGCAGAGAATTAAATTCAGCATATCTACAGTCTTCACAAAAAGACATCCTTCATGTCTTCCAAGTCCCATTCCCCTCTTTCTTAAGTCCATTCTTACTGCTACTTGGAATTTAGCCAGGACAAGCATTTGTAAAACAAATGGTCCAAATTATAAGGCCAAATCTTTTCAGTACTAAGTGTCAAATGAAAGATAGTGCTGTCTAGCAGGTAATGCTCATTACGCTTGGGACATAGGCCTTATGATAACTCAGGCTATACACTCCTAAATCCCTGTTTAAATCTAGCCTTAAGAGAAGAAATTATATAAACCTACTTCATTCAGAGTAAGAGTATCCATGCAGGAGGATAAACACTGTACAACCACTGCACTTTGGAGCATCATTCAGATTAGTTAAACATTCCTATATGCAGGACCTTTAATGGATTTTCCATGCAGGTCCTAGTTCAGCCAAGCCCTCTTCAGCGTTAGAGCTGTGCCTTATATCGTAAAATATCTCATTTTGCAGATATATTTTCTGTGTTGTCCACTTTCTGTAAAATGTGCTATTGGACATAGTACTGGCTGCCAGTCATCTTAATGTATTAATTGGCTCATAAAGGTTAGCAAGTCACACAAAATGCTTGTTCTGTCGTACACCATTTCCTGTATGGGCATTACAGTAGCGAGTGCTTCTACTCACATGTTAGTCCAATGTGACTGCTGTTTTCTGCAGAGATACATAAGCTGTAGTAGGTAGTAACTACCCCATGACAAGCTTCTATTGTAGAGCCTGAGCACCCAAGCAATGAAGGAATGAGCAGTGCTGCTTGTATAGTCCATGTTCATATCACTATGGTAAGCAGCTAAACTGAAAAAACAGCAGTATTTCCCTTAAGCATCCTTCTATATTCTCTCTTCTGTGTAAGTGCATCCATTTCCATGTTTATTCCATTATCATTCACTAATACAGGAAATAATTGTGAGACTGAGATTTTCTTTCAAATAGAGCTCTGCATCATTGACTTTATTTTAGCTTCGCTGTAGTTATGCTGACAAGAACAAGTATTTGAGCTATGAACAGTCTTGTCACAGTCATTATCTTTCTCCTGATGGCTTTTTGAGTTCAGCATAAACTATCTACAAGTAGCTTTTGGAATCACAGAAATAAGGGCAGGAAAGGACCTCAGGAGGTCACCCATTGCCTCTCCCTGCTGCAGGGCAGAGCTGAACAGCTAAACCACAGCTAAACAGATCCAGGTTCTCCCTGGCTGTTAACATCTGACCCATGTCCACGCAATAGCCGCTGGTGGCCATTTACCCCAGCTTCAAGATCTGATCTATTTACAGATGCTGTGATTTTTAATAGATTATGTGATCCATACCCTGCATTGCACATATAGCTCTTTTCACCCCATGGTTTTACTGTCGCCTTTCACAATGCTCAGTGTCCTCTGCAGGTCTGAAAATCTACACGTTGCAGTAAAAAGAAGGGCATTTCCACTGTCCCTCTACCCAATGCTATGATCTGCAAACAGTTTACATCAGCCTCTGTGTTCTCTGATAAATCCTCTGCTTTCACAACCCTGAGCAGTTATAAATAGCAACACATGGCAATGCGCCTTGAAAAAGCCACAAAACTTCCCAAGAAACTGATTGCCCAACTGAAAATACAGGAAAAAGGGCAAAACTAACCATAACGTACCAGGTAAGCAAAACGTCTAAGACTTTGTTTCCTGCTTTCTTTCATTTAAAAAGTAGATACAAATGTCATTTCTAAAATGATGAAGTTTGCGCAGGCTGCACAGAGCTTTCCTTGAAAAATCCTTTTGCACAGTCAGAACTCCACTAGGAGAATATGGCTTGGCTAATGAAGTGGTCTCAAAGCTGGTGGTCTGTGTTCTAGCAATACATTGCTTGCCCATATGTGTTTTTTTTTTTTTTGCTGAGGCATTCATCATCTTCATACTGCTGGGTATCTTTAAAATTGGTATGGAGAGACATGCATGTTTCGCAGGAACTTGTGTGCAACTATATAGAATTTATCCACAGCGAAGTGTGCAGCACAGGAGCAAAATTCTATTCGCTGAGCAGGAATTTTGCCAGCGAGCCTGGGATTTCATCCTCAAGACTACCTCTCCTTTCAGAGTTATCGATGAGGTAGCAAAGCATTACTATCTTTGCTTCGGAAGAAGAGCATCAGACAATGTGCAAATCGCTAGATCGCTGTTGCGGTGGGTCTCAGTAATAACCCAGCTCACTGCCCCAGAAACTTTGTCCTGGTCCCTTTTCTGAGAAAGCAGCATCAGGAAATTCTGCAGTTTAAAACCCTGTGTGTGGGTTTGGGTCTTTTTTTACCCTCTGTGTGGGAGTTGTCTGGTGCACTGTGCTTACACGATACAACCAACAGCGAACCCTAACTAGGGTAATGCCAGGGAGAGGGGCCTGACGGCATGGAACAGATTTAGAATAACCAGAAAGGGCACGGATCTGAAGCACAGTGACATATTTCAAGTGCTTCAAATACACAGCATCTTTTAACCCATCAGTAGCGATGAGCTTCAACCCACAGTGTATTAATAAAAAAATAAATCATACTAACCCTACTGCCTGTTTATAAAGGAAAGCCTTATAGTCCCTTGCCAAAACTTGTGCCCAAATGCCCTCAAACTTGTACAACCTTCCTCTGTACAGAGTATGTCTCGTAACAAGTGTCAGAGGTTAAGAATGATGAGGAGGATTTGATTTACACCATACAAATAGAAAATCAGAAAGATTGAATAACCAATATATTCATTTTAAGATGTGAAGCAGAGGTAAAACATTCGGAACTATAGTCCATTCCTACCTCAGGGTGGTGCCTGATGATATAGTGTGTTATAATACATCCTAGGGTAGGACAGCATAGTAGATTCACAGGAGAAAAACAGTTTCATTCCCATCTGGGTCTGAAAAATCTACGGCCTGATCTCAGGAACAGTCACTGAAATAGCTGATTCACACATCTATGACTGAAGTTGCTCCATGAACAAAGTTGCTCTGTGTTTTTAGCACTAAGTCTAAAACTTGATGTGTCAAAGACAAAAATGCTCTGGATGATATACTGGAAACAGTTGATTCTCAGGACCCCAGCTCTAAAAAGTTAAGTCATACTAAAAACATTTCCAGGGATACTCACAGATGGCAGACACATATCTAACTGCCTGTTAGTATAAGGACAAATAGAGGAGCACGTTTCCAGCTCTTCATCATCAGAAATTGATTGAGACAACGTCCTAAATTCCAGTGATACAGCTGGAATTGATGCAAATATAGGACCCAAAGTACACGAATCATCCCACCAGCCAAATCCTGACTCTTCACTCAGTTTGTTGAGTTCCTTTTCAGGCAAAACGTTTATACTAATGTTTATATTACGTTTATATTAATGTGACTACTTTCACAAGGGAAGGTCATAAGTGTAAGAGTCATTACACTGCTCTGAAAGATAGATCGTGGCCCTTAAGTACACATTTATCAGACAGCTTACAGGTAACAGATGATGTAACACAGATGATTGAAGAAGGCAGTTTTTAGCAAAAGAAATTAAATGGAGTGAATGAACTTTATGGATCAAAACCCAGCAAAGCACAGGAAGTCTACTGAAGAATGGATGTTTTCAGTATTGAATGCTTCTGCAAACAAGAGTGTAACATACAACCTGCACAAGAACAAGCTAAATTCTTTATTCCTCAGAGAAGATTGATTAACTTCATTGGCATTGCTTCTAAGAATGGTAATTTTAGAAGATCTAGAAGAGTGTAGCTGAAAACTCTCCTTAAATTTTAAGGATCCAGAAGAGTTATGTATAGCAATCCTAAGAAGGAGTACCTAAAACAGCTAGAGAAACTGTCTGTAACAAATGAGTAATGGCAAAGTAAAAGCAACAAGGAAAGCTGGCTACTTCATGGATTTCCAAGTCTCAAGCTTAGGAAAATGGAGACACCAAAGAGCTATTTGCCCAACTAAGCGCATGCAGAGTGGCTTCCAGAAGAGGCTGACACCAAAAAGGAGTGGAAGTTGCTGGAAGTATGGTTAACTGCTGGGTTGGGAAGAGAACTGCGATTTTAACTGCTGCCAGTGGAAGTCTTAATCAATGCTGTTCCACCTTGTTCTGCAGCTATTTACCTACATACAGATATGTATATACCTGTCACGGCAGTGCTGCTTTTAGGAAGTGAGACTACTGCAGTGGTTCCAGAGTGTTACGGAGCCTGGTAAAAACTGAGATTTGTGCAGAAAGAGATTTGTAATTTTCAGAAAGAAAGGAGATCACAGCACAGTATTTGCAGAGGACGCTCAGCTTTGGAAGGACACGGGCAGAAGCGGCTATGAATAAGCAGTTTAGCTGAGGGTATGCAGTGTGATGGACCAAGATTACACTAGTTTCCTTGGCTGTACCTGCCTACCAGCTTGCAGACATCACCACCACCAAGGCCTCTAGCCTTGCCCTGAGCAGGTCTCATCAATAAGGATTTGAAACTGCCTATGGCATCCAGTGACTCATTTTATATAATGACTAAGTGTTGCAAGCTGATGGAGCTTAGCCAGACTTAGCAACAGTGGAAAGTTTTCAACTTTTTTTTTTTTTTTTTAACAGACAAGAAGTTGGAGACTGCCACCTACCCCTTGCTCACAGATCCCTGTTCAGAGCCCACTGACCATCCATTTCACAGATCTCACTGCAGGGTGCTTCAGTTCCCACAGTGATTCTATTCCTAGCATGTGAAAAACGTAGTTACAGCATTCTTCCTGGGGGATGTCCTTCTGAGCACATGATGTTTTTAAGCAAAGATGGAGACCTGAGAACAACCACCAAATGATCAGATGTGAACTTACAAGATTGTCCTTAGGAGGAAGTATGATGCAGGAAAGCAATGTGCTGATTTTAGAACCATAACATTTATGATATTTGTGTTGCAAGGCAAAACTCTGCATAACGAGACATTGGGTAATGTAGGTTCAGTGGAAGCTGTGCTACCCATGTCTATTTACCTCCCTCTTACGCGGCAATATCATGTCACCCAGGGACAGGCCTCCTGGAAGTACAGGCAGGCTTTGTGTGATAGACTGCTGATATTCATGCAGAAAAGCAAGACCACCAAACCTTTGCACTTGTCAATATTTGTGCTCTAGCAGTTGGTGACTAATGGCTTAACACATTGATTCTTGTTGCCACCCTCCCCCTGTCTTCCAGGAAAAATAAGATTCTGTTTCCCAACTCAGAGGATTAGAAAAAGTTGAAAAATGCAGCCCAACTGCAGCCTCCAAAATAAATATTCTTTATTCTCATGAAGTCCTTTACATCCAAATACACCCCAGGCTTTTATTAAAAACAAAAACAAACAAAAAAAAACCGCCACCCACCACCAGCAACAAACCCAGCAAGGACAGCAATGTCTGTTTTGGAGGCAAAGCATTTTACTGAATTCACACAGGAGGTTTCTACTTGACATGGAACCAGAGCCCAAAACTTCCAGACTCCCATACCAGTATCCTGTCAACTAGGTCAGTACAACCTACCTAGCACGTCCCCACCCAACTCTTGCCTGCAGGTGTTCATCCAGCTTGCAGCTGTTTCTTGACAGAGGTGGGGAGGGGAGGTTCAGGAAGCATGCTTAGTAGTGAAGTATCATCTCCTACATCTCTGAACGGCATTGCACCAACTTAGAGGAGCTGCCTCTCACCAATTCCACTTCAGTAAATGATGAAGTAAACACAAACCAAATTCACCCTGTGTAGGAGTATGGTCAGCGCAGACATACTTCTGCAAAACAGCCTGCCAAGGGTCGAAGACCTGGAGTTCAGCTCCATTGACTGCCAAGGTCAGGTCAGCTGGTCTTCTCACCCACGGAGCTTAGCATATATCATTACAGATCGTTTTACTCCTTCTGTTTATGAAAATGTCTGGGTTTATTAAGCAGGAATTGTTTACCCAGCAAAACCAAAGAGACCTGTAATGCATTAAGAAGGTTGCCACATTTCATGCTATGCCAGAGTGGAACTCATCAACAATTAAAATTTTATTTCCTTAACAAATCTCTGAAAGTATGTAGTTTCAGTTTCACATTTTACAGCTCTCTGTTTGAAAAGAGAGAGGAAGAAAAATAGAGATGGGATGGATAAAACAAACATGGCCCAAGAAATCATTAAATTCTCTTATGCTGTGAGTTTTCTGCTACGGCTATCCACAGAAATAGAAGCAAAGGAAGGACATTGATAGTGAAGTAGTGATTCTGCAGACTCTCCCTTTTAAAAATTGGCTCTACCAAGAAGCCTTAGCACAATTCTTGATTTATGGCAAGATAGTGGCAAGATTACAGCAAGACTACTGTGTGTCCCTTCAGCTCAAGGCTCCCGTTTCTTAGACCTGGTACTGTCAGGAGATCACAGAATCACGGAATGTTCGGGGTTGGAAGGGACCTCTGTGGGTCATCCAGTCCAACCCCCCTGCCGAAACAGGGTCGCCTACAGCAGGCTGCACAGGACCTTGTCCAGGCAGGTCTTGAGTGTCTACACAGAAGGAGACTTCACAAGATTCTGTGCAAAACCTCTCCCTGTAGCCCACACACAGTCCCAGAGATGGCTGATGCATTTCACGTAGCAAGGGTCCAGGCAAAATACACAAAAACGTGTTAGAAGGCAGAACTGGGACTCAGAACAACCCTCTTCTTTCAGAGTATCTTCAGAACTGGGCTGCAGCAGATTTTCATATGTTGAGCCTACATTTATTTGTTCATATGCAATCACTTACTTAACTGTCTGTCATAATTACCTTCACTAATGCACTTATACAAGCATAAACCAAAAAGTCTACTTCCCTTTTTTAAATTAAAATTTTTCTCCAATAAAAAGATGATATTGCAATGGAAATGGGTTTTTCTTTTCTTTCTTTCTTTCTGTGGAAAACAAACAATCTTTCAAAGAAAATATTTGTCAAATTTTTCTGGAAATAAGTTTTTCCAAGGTAAAATGAATTTACAAATCAGTATTTTGGCTCAAAACTTACCCAAATCTGAGGTTTTGTGGAGGATCCTCTTACAGAAAAATATCAGAATAGATAGGATTGAGACTCCTTTCCGTTTCCTATTATTTTAAAAAAGTTTACTATAGAAATCACTTAAAGATTTGCCACAAACATAATGCCTGTGAGTATATCAGCCACATCCCTCAGTGAACCACAAAGACATTACTATTCCTAATGCAAGACTTAAGGCTTCTAAGATAGACATCTTAAACTAGAAACAGCAGCACTTAGCTAAAAGTCTTCTGCATGAACTGCAAAAATCTGGTCAGGTAGCAGAGTGAAACAACTAAGTTATATGAAGCAGCAGAAAGCCGTTGGTCAGGCTCCAAGATGATAGGGTGCTTCAGTCAAAAAACAAAATACCTGACCACTTGAGCTGTTACAAGATATTGCCAACATAAACCACAATTATTTATTCAGATGATGTTCCTTTGCTTCCCTTTCAGGAAAACTGCCAGAAAATAAATGAAGTATTCATTGAATCAACAACCCAGAAAAGACACTTAAAGAAAGGTCTGAAGTCGGAATATGCCACACGCTTCATTTAACTAAGCAATATAGTTAGAGAAAGACTTGGGGTTTTTTAGCTTACTGCAATTGCTTTTTCCTGTTTAAAATTTAACAGGTTTATTTAGAATGAAAACAATTAAACAGTGCAGTGAATTATGCCACTAACAAGAAAAGGCACCAAAAATAATCTTTTTATTTTCTATTTATGAGAAATATTTTCCTCTGCAATTTATCCTTTCCTTATCAGTGCTACTTGGACAGTTTAGCCTTTAGTGATTTTGCCCCATGGTTTATTATACACAGGGGACAACGAAGTTGGTCATTACTTTTTAACCAGCTGGGTTTTTTTTCTTTAAACACGTACCAAAGAGTCTGGTTTCTGGGTGTAGTATGAATAGGGGGCAGTGATTTGGGGTTCATCAGCCATCATCAGTGTGGGAACACGCTTGAGGTTCAAGCTCTGGGTACTGACTTGCCTTGGTCTGCCTGCTGGGAGATGGGCACCGGTGGAAATCGGGTCCCCTGCCCTTCGCTGTCAGGATCCATCAGTTTTGTCAGAATTCAGGCAAGAAGTACCGGGGAGTCTGTGGGAAGGGTGGGGTGGTGACAGTGACAGCCATGGGGACCCAGGTGAGGAGGGTTGCTTAAAGAAAGGCATGCAATATCTCAGGGTGTAAGACCTGAGAGCCCATGGCATGCTGGCTTTTAACTGCCATGTGCATGTCGCTGAATGCTTGAAGGAAAACAGTCTCTGAAACAGCACGGTAATATGCCCAGCTGCTATTCGAGTAACTGCTGTAGTGTTAACATACTTTCTGGCTAAAATGATTGAACTGACACATCTGACAGGACAACCTGTTTCTTAATGCCTAAAGCCTGACTAATGCAAACCATACGAAGACAAGTTAAGTTACAACGTGCTCTGTCTACAGTTTATGTGTTAGTTAAGTAGATTAGCTCATACCTACAAAAATAGTGACATAACTCTCTCCCCCTACCTTTTTCCCAAGGAGGTAGATAGCTTTGGCACAGTTGGTATAACCCTGTACATGCTTTTCAGTAACTGCCTGGTGTCAAATGAAACTCACTAAATTGTCTCATTAAACGTGACTAACATTTGGGCCTAAAGCACTCCAAATGAAGCGTGAGCCAATTTCTCTGTAAAAGACCTATTAACAATGAGGGAAAACATGAATAGAGAAGTTTTGAAGAACCCTAACTTGTTTTCTGTTGCTAAGGGATACACTTCCCTGGTCTATCCCTGTGTTCTCAGCAAGTCTGGCTCACAAGGAGTCTGGCTTTCAGTAAACAATGAAAGCCCTACACTGCTGAAAGCAATGTAAGAAGGGTTAAAATTAAAATCAAATCAAATAACATGTAAATTAAATATTACTTTATACACCCAGTTCCAGACACTAGGTAGGGTGCTTTACTACTAAAGTGCTCTCTATAAGCTACAGAACGCATCTGGAAAATGGATGTTGAGATAGGCTGTTGCATTTGGAAAGTGATTTTTTTACCGCTCTGCTCCCCCTTCTATTGAGCCCAAACAGCTCCTTGCTATTGGTGTCCCTTTTTTTCTTATTTTCTTTTTCTCTGCAGCAAATGCCACTGCCAAGTATCTTTCTCCCACGATATCTCCCTGTCCCTCTCACTTTTCATAACCTCTACTTGTTACATGGAATGGTTTCAGAGACACAGAGGTTAAGGCCAGAACTTACCCAAGTGACTTCCACTTTTGGACGTCTTCATACGGGGTGTCTGAAACTAGTGACATCTTGGGGATGGAGTTTTTAGTTCCCATGAAGTTCAGAGAAAGCTATTGTTGGTCATAACTTCTAAAATTAGAAATTACTTCTGAAAATTCTCACTAATCTGCTTTAGCCTAAAGGTCACTATGGGAGGGAAATCCAAAGCCTTAATGCTGGTTTTGACGTTTGCTGAAGAGATTACAGAGGAAATCCATAACCTCCTAGTTCCTCCATATATGCTTACATATATGCTTACCTATTTTGTGCCCATAATTCCAAGATCCTCTCCCTCATTTTGTTACGCTCCCGCCACCATGACCACTGGAATGACTGACTCTGGATTTCCTATTGTACTTCGCTGAAACTATTCACATGAGTGAAGATATTCAGAAGTTCAGAGACTGACCTTAACCAACCGATTCAAAATAACTTCAATTATGGAGGCTACATCCTCCAAAATGTACAAAATGTCTGCATTTTAAAACCAATATAAAAAATATGACTATATTATTATCTGCATAACTCTATAGATTAGTAATCAAAACATACAACTTGAAAATCTGAGACAATTATACAAGAGAAGCCATCAATTTTAATAAATGAGGAAAAAATACTGAGCAGGATTTTCACCATTTGTTCACCTGAAAAGCAGGTTAAGGGAAATTTTTCCACTATTTTCAGAAGGTCGTACACAGAGCTATTAATCCTCTGACTCAGAAGTCAGTAAAAGGTCAGTGGTCTTTTCATGTACACACACTAACAATTATATTATAACAAGTTAAAAGAAAATCCCCATTGGGGCAGGATAATAAAAACCGGAAAAGAAATGTGAGTAACAGGGGAAGAATAAAAAATTTAAAGGAGCTAACTTTAAAATGCAACATTGTTTTTGATTATTACAACACAGGTGTTACAAGAGGAAAAAAAGTTAAAAAATAACTGGGATCATTTTTTGCGCAAACACAGGAACTTTCTTATAAATCCCCCATCCCATCTTACTTCCCCTTTGTTTGCCATTACACTTACTATTACACTTCCCACTTAAATAATTGCCATGAAATCCTGTGTACTAAATCCTGTGGTTCCTGTGCAAGCATAAATTCCCTCTGACTTATGTGGAAATTGCATTTGAGCATAGCTTTGATCAAACTTCTTTTATATTTCAGATTGCTGTAAGTGGAGCAGCAGGAAACTATATCAAGCAGATGGAAATTTGAGTTTAAAAGCAGTCCTTCTCTAATCTGCTCCTCCTAATGCACTTCACATCTGGAGGGATACCCACGCTAACCAGTGTTTTGTTTATCCAACTTAAAACATCTCTGAAGTTAGGGGTCTTCATATGTTTCCTTCTTTGCTGCTGTATGCAGTAGAGTAGAAAGGGATATGGGTTTAGAGAACATTTTACATCATGTATAGATAATTCAGCTATGTTTGTTATCAAGTTCACAAATGCTACACTTTGGAGTCTTTAATGAAAAAAGAGTGCCGGTGGCTTTAGGAAAATTATGTGTGAGGTGTTTCTCTTTACTTTGAATTCTGACTGAAGCTACAGCAATGTATCGGTATTTTTGGACTAGATCCAGCTTCAGCTTTCAAAACACTGAAGCTCTCTTCTTTTTAAAGGCCCCAGGTCTAATATCATCTTACATTTCCTACCTAGACAAGTCACATTGGTACCTTCCACACTAAAACAAGAAAAGCAGTATTACAAGAAACAGAAATAACTATTAACAGCTTTACGTGGAAAAACTGACCCTTTGATTAAAAACTGTTGGCTGAGGTTAACCGGTATTTTGCTTTTGGCTTTAATAGGGTCGCCAGTTGACCTAGAAGCATTTGCTCCAGTTTCAGAAAGCTGAAGCTAATGGTTCCTTATCTGTACATGGAGCTTGTACAGTACTGCTGCATTAATGGATGGACACCAGAGATGGTCGTCAATAATGGCAGCAATCTGTTCCCTATTTTCAGGTAAACGATTCCCACATTCCAAAACTGCGATTACAGTAGCACATAAAGGCAGAGAAAATTTAAGACATTCACATCTTCTCAGTAAGCTGTGCTACTAAATTTAAAAACCCTGCTTTGTGCCAAAGAGATAAGCTGAACTATATGCACACAACTAGGAAAAAGGCTGAGACATACATAAACTATGTAAGACTTTGCCCTTTCTGAGTGAATTCCGTGTATATGAAGGTCTATCTTTAGACCTTAGATGTTTCATAAATGAGAAAGAGGATGATTAATCACTGGCGTTATCTTTTTCAAGAAAGATCATGAACAGGTCCTTCCATCCTAAAACAGAGAGTCTGAGTAACTAACCATTGTCCCTTGGAACTCTAAAGTTATGGGGGCTCTCTGCTGCTGCAAGTGAGTTAATTTAAGGCCACATGGTTGTGAAAACTCTCATGTATCCTTCTCCCAACCAATGTGCTTTTGGTAGCTCATGTAGTCTGAGCAATTTCCTGTTCACTTCATTACACTTCTCACACTAGTACTTCAATGTGTGCTGTTCCTCACCACCTACTGTTTCGATCACCTACTGTGAAATTACAGCAGTATTGTCCTTCCCAAATCCTCAAGCATACTGTTCCACACACACCGAACCTCAGCAGCCGACAATAACTTGAAGGTTTTGCTTGCAACTCAGTGGGATGAAAGGCTCCATGTAGTCGCACAGTGATATCCTATTACCATGACATTCAACTGGGAAAAGACACACACAGAGAAGACGTTCACCCGGACACTTGCTACAACTAGCAAAGAACCCAAGAGGGTATCCAGTGTCTAAATACTTGAAATTAGGAGATTTACTACCGTTCAGAGAGCACTGGAGCTCTGTTGTCACAGTAACAAGTAGCAGCAATATCATTGCTGAACCAAATCGCATTTGCAGTCTGCCAGCATTGTATTCAACAGAATATATGTGAATGCTTTCTATTTGCTAGCACATGAAAGAGGGATGTTAACTTAAATGAGAAGTAGGGACACAGGATTACGCTCTCATCTCTTATTTAATATGAAAGCAACATAGTGGGAAAATCATGAATACAGTTTTTGAAATGTAATACACAGCATATTCTCTAATGTTCTGCTGCAATTCAAGGCAATTCAACCTTAATCAAACTTCAGAACTCTGATCATTCATTTGCAAATGTTAAGGGGGTTTTTTTTAGAAAAAAAAAAGAAAGAAATCTGTGACTATTGATATAATTAAGAATCATTCAGCAGGTTGCTATGGGAAACCTTTTTTCAGCTAACCCAATACCTTCACAGAGATTTCAGTTACTTAATAGTTCATTGGAAGTAGAAGATAAGTCTTATATTTAAGAATCTGCATGGGTGGCCTTTTTAAAACAGACAAAATATTTGTCCTCACTGTAAAAAAAAAAACACCACAAAACCAAACCAAAAAAAACCAACAAAAAAACCCCCACTTTAAGGTGCCTTCTATCCTGGCTTTAAAGAATAGGATAAAAAAAAAAAAGTATTAACTTCCTTTTATATTTATCAGCCACTTGCAGAGAAAAGAAAAGTAGTAAGAATACTAAAGCAGGAAGAATTCCAAACTATATGGAATGATGAGTTGATCCACTTCTTCTCTTTGCTTGTGTCATTTCATTTTGATTACTTGTTAGGAACACTCATCTCAGAGGAGGAATGTTTGCTGCCTGTGAGCTGAGTCATTGCACCATCTAATTTGGAGCGCTAAAACCGAGCGTGTTCACTATGTAGCCTGGTCTACAGGAAGCCATGGAATCGAGTTTGAAAATGTTTTCTCAAACACGTACTGAGAGTGGCTCAAGGCTGCAGAAAACCCCCTAAAATGTTTTCCATGCAGTTTCAGAAAGAGCTTGAGGAGCTTTACTTTAGAGAAATTTATCTTTTTAACAACCATTCCTGCTAGCATGCTCGTAAAATACCTTGCAGTAGCACACACTAGTGCTCTGAATTGTGTACACACTTGTAAAGTACTCTTTAGATAAGACCTGCTCCAGCCAGCCGCAGTGTTTTAATGTAAATGTGGATGAATATCGCTGACAGAGCACACCTAGCCCCACACCTGCTGTTCCTAGACACTGAAATCTCCCCGAATCCTGTCCATCCAAAGTGAAAACCATGTCCCAAAGCATAGAAATCTCTTGAGCAGCCTCAGGTAGACATGGATTCAGAAGAGAAAGCAACAAGAGCTAGTGTGCCACACCTACTGGGCCAGACAAATACAGACTAAATCCCACTTCAGTTCCCATATCTGAAGTTCCCTGTAGGCTCAAGCTAAGTTTACAGGCACTTTCTAGGCTATTCACACCTACATCAATTCTCCTTAGTGGTCAAGTATGAAAGGAGACAATATCACGCAGATTACTCCCAGTGTGAACTGCCTGCTTGTTTTCACCAACTGTATTTCAGTCTGTTCCTTTCAATGTTAATTAATCACAATACCCCAGAGCATGTTACAGAAGACATTTAAGATTGTCTTATCTGGGACCATGCAGATCTGATGATTTTTATTATTATCCTGCCCAAGCACTCATCTTTCTAGGGTATTTCACCTCCTTGGTTTCTCCACACTCCAGCACTAGACTTCAGCAAGATGTAATTCCCTTTTCTGTCACCTTCCCCTCCCAAGTCACCTATCTGGTGTTAAAAACACACCATATCAGTTGGTAGGGAAGAATATGCACCACTGCAAAGCCACCTCAGCAATACTGAAGCTGCATCCAGTGTTGTTACAGCAGCTCCAGTTGCAAACAAGTTTGGCATGATTTGGGCAAGGAATTGTCGACCAATTTACCATTTGCATGGATATAAAGGAGAGAAAAGTTTTGCACGGTGTGGTTTCATACCACATACAATTAGCCTGAGATTTCAATCTTACCTACAATCTCAAGGTCAATTTTAGCTCCTGCTTTCAAATAGGATTCTTCAAGAGGTGACTTGCAAAGAACATTCAGTGCTTGCCAACTACGCAAGAGTTAAAAACAAAGTCCTAATCATACAGGAAAAAAAAAAAAAAGAATCCAAAGTCCATTGTTAGCAGGGAGAGGCAAGCACAAACAGCAGTTAGCAAATGCTAAATAGGACATGCAAAAAGACTGCCATCACGTAAACAGGGATAATTATAGGGTTACAGAAAATTCCCACAGAGTAGCAGAAAAATTTGAAAAGTCATATTGCTTACAAGGACAGCTACTGAGAGAAGACCACTTCTGGTGCAAGAACAGAAAGGTGGGCAAGAACAGAAATGATTTGTCAACTGACATTTAAAAAGAGAAAAACAAACGTGCAGCAATATTGCAAGGATGATGAGATGGAGCTGAACAAATTCTAGTTTGCTTTTAAAATTCGGATATCATCAGAACCAGTAAAAGCAATATTTCTGTCCCTGTTTTCCAAGGCCCCATGACAGTAATCATAAGGACTGACGTTCGGACACTCCTGTAACAACCCTAAAACACCTACCAGGCTCATCAGCTAGTTTTTCCTCTTGCCTCTGTCCATCCCTTTCCTGTGCTTCTTTTTTTTAACTCTCCATCATTAATTGTTAGATTCGCAACAGAGAAAGAAGAGTTCAAAGTCAAGTACCAGAACGCAAACAGACAGGGCAAAGGCATATCTGCAAAGACAGAAGAAGATGCTATAAAAATGATTCAAAAAAATGTAAATAAAAGATAAGTAAGAAGGAATGTTGGAGCTTCAAAGCAGTAATAAGTGGGAAAGGAAATGCTGTATGTTGGTATGTATTTTGATAGGCTTATTCTCTGTATAGCTATGTAATGTTGTAACTCTTAATACAGCAACACAGAAAAGGGAAGTATGGGATGTAATTGCTCGGGCAGAGTTATGAGGTATGCAGGCATACGTGAGCTCTTGCACACAGACCAGAACAAACACGAACACTTATTGTTGATTTGATAAAGAAATACAGCATATTTTGTGGTGTGCGCCAGCCAGCTGCCAACTTGCTGCTAAATTGAATGTGCCTACAGTCTCTACAGAGTGGTCTTGCTACCCCACACAGCGTCTGAACGGCTCTTTACCGGCTTTCCCGGAGAATAAAAGAGATCACCGTGACTAGTCAACAGTAAATGATCTTGCTAATCTGTTTAAGCACTCCTAGCTCAACCCTAATGAGAACTTCTAGGTGCCCGGGGTATGATTAAGGGTCACATACCAATAAGCTGTTTGAGCCTTTGCCTGCTCTCCCTTGACTTTAGGAACCCTCTCTTGAATATTAGTGGCGCTTTCTAATTCACGTGAAGAACTCAGAATTTTGGAAGAAGTCCAGCAATACTGATCACAACACTTACACGGGCAATTTCATAGATCTCTCTTTGCAACTCCACTCCTTCACCATGGAATCTTTCTTGGAAAAAGGACTTAGGAAAACAGGATGACTAGTGCAGCTGGTATAAAGTGGCAGCGTTTATTTCCAGCAGACCTACACAGACCGATACTGACTGTTTAATGCCAATATTAAGCATGGCATATTGCTAGTTGTCTATTCTTCTGGGAAAACATGGGCATATCCACATATAAACAAGTAACAGCAAGGTCCCAGAAGCAGCCAACCTTGTACCTACAGGCCTGTGTTGTTGAGGAGGCTCCTAGGCCAATTCAGGGGTGGTCTGATAGCTCCAACTGTGTTTGCACTCTGAAAACTGTGGTTTGTTCTCACAGGCAGTGTTGGACTGAAACTCAGAACTGAGTGTCTGCCCTTGCTGAGAGAAAGTAGGAGGGAGAATCCCGAAGGGAACATTTGCAAGCAAAGCCCCTGCATTTCCCAGTGCTGTGCAAGCACGTGCCTTCTCTGGCTTCTGGCATCACACCATTTCAATTTCCTGCTGCACACAGGCAAGAATATTTCTGCCAATCACTTTTAAATGTGCAGTCTTTTACCATTAGTGCTTAACGTCTGTGAAACCGCAAAGAAGAAAAGGCAGGTGGGTCAATATGGAAGGCTATATGAGAGGGCAGCAAGTTTATAGTATTTCTGTTTAAAGTTGACCTGCTTTAAGGAGGAGATTGGACCAGATAACTGACCCAAATTTTCTGTAATTCTAGGAACTGTGTTTTCAAACCTGTTTCTCTCAAGTCCACTCTCTACCATTCATGTTTGTTGGAGTAAAAAGGAAGGAAATTGTATGAAACAGCAGAGCGATCCTATAAATTTGTCTTAGTCTCTCTTACTAAATAAGAGAACGTTTTAATTCATTGGCCAAGTCCCACTCTTTTGGTTTCATCAGAATAAAGGGTTTAGAATAAAGTAAAAGCATTTCTCCATGAACCAGGATATAGTTAGTAACCTACATTCCAAAAGTAATCTACAAAAAATTTTCATGCTTTCTCTCAAAAATTGTTCCAACCCTTTTCATAAACTGAATACAAAAGACATATGAGGTCTCTGACAACTAAGAGTAAAACATATATACAGCAAGCACATTTTACCTGTATAGAATCATAGAATGGTAAGGGTTGGAAGGGGCCTTAAAGATCATCTGGTTCCAACCCCCTGCCATGAGCAGGAACATCTTCCACTAGACCAGGTTGCTCACATAAGAAAATACAAAAGAGGAAGAACTGAAAACCTCTATAGTGGGACAAATTCAGTTGATGAAAAATAGTCTCAAGTCCCCAGAAGACTGATGTCATTTGGACACCAGACCAACATTCATCTCCTTCTGCAGCAGTTCCTTCCCCAGGACAATTCACTGCTTTTGTCCTTTGTAGATCACCTTTAAGTTTTTTTCAGGTATTCGTATTATTTTTAAACAAACTGTATCAGTTGTGAAATTTTGTTTTGTTTTAGCTAGTTTCCAGAAACTCTCTGCTTTTAAAGTATGAGTCTCATCACATAGCACAGTAAAAATAAATCATGGTTTGCATTTCTCAATAGCCTTCAAATAACTACATGGAGTAAAGCCAAACCCAGCCTATTCATTGAAACAAACAGCTTGCATTTTCACATACCAAGATAGCTTCTCCTTCACATAAAGAATAATTTCTGCCTCCCAATTTCCACATGGCCCACTGTGTGACTTGATACCAGCCACAATTTCTCCCTGGTAGCTCACGTAGTGAGTACTTTGAGTCAGCACCCACAACAGCAAACTTTGATAGGATTTCCTTTAACTACTGAAACATTTAGGCACGTATTCAGCTCATGACTCAGGGTGCTTATCTGTCAAACGAAACTCCCTCTGGGATGTGAAGCACCATCATCTCAATCACTTCTCCTTTTCCTCTGAAAAAACAAACAAACATTCAGCGCACTTCTGAGTCTAGGTCCTTGCCCCTTTCCCATCCCTCACCCATCCCTGGCCAGAGGCAAGCTCTGGAAAACACGAAGAACACAGGCACAATTGTTCTCTGCTTCTAACCTGTGCTCATTATATTGGCAAAGTTCGAAACCATTTGCTTCTACCTTTGTACTTTTAAACACCGTGGTTCCAGAATATAAGCAAAATTGCCACACCATTCTTCGCAATAGCTTCGTACCTCCCATTTTGGAATGCTTTCTTTCACAAAACTCATCACCATGTTATCATATTTATCTGGCAGATTATTAGACATTCAGCCCTTATAAATAACATGCGTCTTCAGAAGTGAAAGATTTTTATTTCCCAGCTTTCTTTTCTTGACTGTATGCTCAATTTTTAAAGTGTAGAGGATTCTTTCCAAACTAGTATGAAGTAGACAGAAAGGAGACAGGTGCTAGAGATACTTAAAAAGAGCTGCCCATGGTTAAGCTACAGAATTTATCAGGGAAAAAAAAACAAAGACATGATGGATTTGTATCTGAAGAATTATTTATTTCCTTTATTATTTTTTCTGACAAACAACCCAGATAAGGGACACCCACACTTGTTCACAAGGTAAGCAAACATAAGACGGAGAGGTCGTCTATACGCAAATGTTAAATTGTGCTACCTTTTCCGGGACAGTTAAAACAACACCCCCTTGTAGCTACTCCCATGGAGGCACCAGAACAAAACAAGCATGGTGTACAGCATGTAAATGCGCAGTCAGTTGTACTGGCTTAGATGCTTTGATGAAAACCTCAGTGCTTCAGCTGAAATAGTTACTCTGATACTAAGATGTGCAGACCATAACTTCAGTAAGTGATTTGGAAGGAGTAGGAGTCCTGAAACATTGTAATTCTGTGACTGTATTGTCTTCAACAACCTCTTCCACCTGTATTCTTTTCTTTGCAAAAAGCTACCCAGCAAATGTAATTCCAGAGGAATTCCAGATTTTGTGGCTATGGCTGTATCTGTTACAACACAGAATAAAGACTTCCTTGTAAAGAGTTAGCTTCACTAGCCAACAGAGTAGCTTGGCTATTTTTTCTAAGGCTGCTGGCCAAAGAAAAGAAAGAAATGAAAGAAGCTGTCAGGAAGAAAGCCTGGGCAGATAGCATGGACAGGCAGGGGCAGAGACAGAAATGAAGAGAGATGTACTGTGGATAAGGAAGTAGAGAAGTTTGAGCTTTAGAAGAAGCTGAGGATAAACCTTGTCAGAGCAATAAGAAAGGAAGTTTCTATACGTGCCTAGAATTGCACCTGCTAATCTACACAATGCAAACCCACAGGAAGTGACTCAGTGGCCAGAGCCTGACACACAAAAGGAAGCATCCTATATTCCAGGAAAAGGTATTTGGCTTCTGTGTGGACATAATGTTTTTGTTCAGGTCTTGAACCACAACTGCATTTGGTTGTGTTTCTCATATGCAGCAGTTGCCCAGCTCTAACTTACTATTTTTATCTCAAGACCCTCAAAGTAGGAATAGCAATTTTTGAGGAGGATTGCAGTACTTTATCTGCATCTATATGAAAGAAGGACTGAAGCTGTGGGGCTATGAGCACCTAACTTAGCCCAGTTTCTCTGTGTGTCTTCATCCATAACAAGGCAGTAAATAAAAATGAAGAAAAACTCCTCTATTTTATGTTCCAGTCCAGGCATGAAGTGGGAAGACTATACTGCTCACAATGAAAGTAGTTTTATCCTGATTGATGTAACAACATCACAATATGGAGAAGAATTAAAGGAGAAGAGACAGGATGAATTAGATGAAGTACCTCCTAGTCATCAAAGTTACTGCAAAGCTGTACAGGCTGCTATTGTCGTTTGCAGACAAGATACACATAACTGGGATTTCCCTCCAGCCAACACCTCCCCTGTTACCTTAGAGCCCCTGAATGCACCACCTGGTAGTCCTTGTCCTGGGGTCCACCTGGATCAACGTCCCATGGACCCAAGGCATGGGAGCAGCAGTTAGCAGAAGGTCACCTTGATGCTACCCTGCAGACTTCCTCTAAGTGCCACTTGGCAGAGTCATAGCACATGACACTCAAGGTTTTGTAGTAAAAGCAGAAGGTTTCCAGCTGCTTTTTGACTGATATTGCAGAAGCTTATGGTCAAAACATACCAATCACGTCTTATCCAATTGCATTTTCTCTCTGGAAAGACTAAATACAGCCTCTGTGAAGCCTAGCATACTATACACAGACAATTAAAGGTTCCTGTAAAGGCTCACTGAACTGTGTTTTGAGCTGGTGTTACCCTGAGGATGACAACTAGTCACTGTTCTTGTGAGACGTGCAAAATGTCAGGGGAATATAAAGAAGTGTTGTGTTCAGGAAGCGTGTGATGTGACTAATAGAGGATGACAAGGGGTGTGGTTATCATGAGATATTTACCTCCCTTCAGTGCCTTGGTGAGACGTGAGAAAATAAATATGTCCCTCCTCTCCCTGTCTCTGAGGGGCATGTTTATCCACTTAAAACTAACCCTCTAACAGTTATCATACTGCTCTTTTTAAAAACTCTTTTGGGGCAATTGCTGAGGAAGGAAACTTATCACAGAGATTCTGAATTGCTGTTCCAGCTGAGTAATGCTGGACACAGAACTCAGTTGACTTCATAGCAAATGGTCTATGAAAAAGCTGAGTAAGTTCTTGACCAGAACAACATATTCCAAGCAAGCCTAAAATTTCTTTGGTGTTTGAATACGAGGTCCACAAAGTCAGATGAGCTACTCCCATCTCTGATTCTCTCAGGGTACCACCTAGATGCCTGTGTCTCAGCCTTGCTGTGAGATCTCAAGGCAGGTAGGAAGAAATAGCCAAGAAGCCAATTGACACCTGCATGTAAAAATTTTTTCTGGATGCAAAGGCAATAGGAAAGGAACATACTGCTCTGAAGAAAACAGAGATGAAAGAAAGAATATAGGAAGCAGGGAAAAGAGCACTGGAGGGGTGTTAGAGCAAAGACATGAAAAAAAAGTGCTGGCCAGAACAGGAAATTTAGTCAAAAGATGGAGCAGTAGCAAAGAAGAGAGCAAGACAGAGAGAGAGAAAGTAGAGTGAGATGGACTTTGAGGATGGAAGAAAGGGAGCCCAGAGTCTGGAAGAGGAAGTTCTACTGTGAGAGAATTGAGGTGTAACTTCAGTAAGAAAATCAATGAAATGAAATAAATAAAAATTAACAAACAGGGTCTGACAAAAAAAGAAGGGAAGGGGGAAAGAAACAGAAAAAAGATAATAAACAGTTGGAAGAAAAAAAGAATGAGAACTACTAATGCATTTTATCCATTACTTTTTTTTTTGCCTTGTATATCTCCCAGAATACTGCATGGTGAAATGAGTGGAATTTTATTTCCCAAGGAAAAGAGCTATTTAAAATAGAAAAAGTGTTGTGTACAGAACCCAAATGTTAACCTTCACCTCCAGCCCCCAGCCCCATGAGTGATGCTTCGTTTCCACTAAATATTCACTCTGGTCTAGACAGATTTACACCTGCAGACATCTCAAACCACAAAGTACAGCTCAGCTCTTCAGAACAATAAAGCCAGCAAATTCATTCATTCCCAGCATTCCCTGTAGACTTTGCATAATGATTCCACAGAACTCAAGATCAGTTTGTGGGTTTTTTTCTCATTGCAACATCAGGAGGCACTTACAATATGTGGCAAAACCAGGAAACAGTGGTAACAGGCAGTCCCATTCTGCATCTCTCTCCCCCTCACACCTCATGACAGAATGATTCTCACCATTGTCATCAGCACCTGTATTTTCACATCCATGTCAAAAAATCCCAGATGCATCTATATAATATACCCAACAGTTGCTGGAAACTCAGACACAACAGCCAAAGGGTTGGGCTTCAGGGCCTAAGGCTTATGAACATGAGAACCAGCTGCAAGCTTAAAACATATAAATTGTCCTCAGGTGAATAACTGATCAGAATGCTGATAATGGTCACCTTCTTCAGGTTAGAGACTGCACTTGTGGGGGAGATTGTGGGAAGTTCCAGACTGATGGAGGACCCTGGGGGACAGGTGGCCTCACAATTACGCAGACAGAGCCTACCCCTGCTCTGTTCCTGCAGGGAGCACGGCCAGAAGCAGGCCAGGCTTTTGGGGTGTCTCTGCTTAGCTGCAGTAAGAACATCCCATAACAACAGGGTATGTATTTTGAGCAGCACCCAGGTGATAGCACTAAGGTAAAAGAAGGGCTAATTTTGTGTCAGAATATTGTGCTAAAGCCTGCACCAAGAAGACTGCTTACACAGTCAGTAGCATCCCAGCACTTTCTTCCACACAATATTGTAAAGCACTGCAGGAAAGATTAAACAACCATAAACAGGCTAAATACATCCCACCCAAATAGTTTCTCAAAATAAAGCCAGGTCTGCCTTCACTGGAGGAGAAACCAGACGGGAACAATATTTGAACCATATCCACTACAGGAGATTAACCTCTAGTGTGAGGCATGATAAGATTTCTGAATGTTCCTCTCTCTGGGAACAGGCCAAAGCTGGGGCAGAGAGTAGAGTCTGATACAAGCAAATCAGATGACCAAGAAGCCATGAACAAACACATGTTAAACAGTTACAAGATATTCACATTCACACTGAAAGCACAAAGAACTGAACTTGCAATAGCAAAGTAAAAAAGGAAAGATGCATTTGTTAAAAAAAAAAAAAAATCAAATGAGACATCTTTCCTCATTTTTTTATGAAATACCTACAACAAGCCATTTCTATCAGACTTTTTCTTGGGATCTGTATTTAGAGCACTCAGAAATAAATCACAAAAGCCTTGGTTATTAAAGAGAATTAACTCAATGCCAGGGGCAGGCCCAAGCAGTCATCATTTAGTGATAGAAACCTTTCTTTCAGAACTGCCCTGCACCATACTGATTGACCACATATTCAGCTATCTAAATACAATATGACAGTATTTTACTACCTGGAAACTCTCACTGGCTCAATAGACTCAAGGGTCTAGGTACCTGGTTAGATTGTAATCCTTCAATAAACTGTGGTAAGGCAGAGCTATGCATGTGTTTAGAAACCGATAGATTTCAGAAATACTCCATGCAATAATTTTTTATGGGATTGGATCCAAGTGATCATTTAATGATTGGAAGACAGTTTTTTTAACTCTTTCTTAACCAGGCAGTTGACTCATCAGGAAATGAAATGCTATGGTAAAGAGGGAACATAACACATAGCTTCCTATCACATTTCTACACGTATAATGACATGGAGCTCTGCAGGCAGCACAACAGGTTGAGTTTCACTCCCTGTGGTGCAGATGCTTCTGGCTGGAGTTTCTTGTGTCTGATATTGTGCAGCTTTGGCTTTCAGTTTTTGCCCTCAGTACTCATCAAATCCTCCATATAGGTGATTTCTTTGGTATCTAATAGTGTTAAGCTCACACTGCAATCTTTTCTGAAAAGTTGTCGATAGACTGACTTGGACTTTAATAATCTTAAAGTTCTGCACTCCTCTATTCAAACTGGCTAGCCAATTCAAAACCTACTATGAGCACTCTCCTGTTAGAAAACTAGACTAACTCTATTAAAAAAATTTTCAAACTAAGCTGTTAATTCCTGAAGGGATTCCTCTCTGTAGATACTAAGGCACTATTAGAGATAGCTATTTCCTTACACACAATATATTGTAGAGTTAGGGCCCTGGTAAACCATATTATCTATATCCCCATCTAAATAATCCAGTATTCTTGAGAAATGTTTTGTAAAGAGGATCGAATTTTTGACAGAATGGCTTCTACTGGCCAGAGACAAGGCATCATGTATTTTCAAAAATATTGCCAAAACCTGCCCTCAGAAACTTTAGGCACGGATGGAAATGGAAGTGCCTTGTCCACAGCTTAGAGCTGACAAAGAAGTGAAGCAGAACAGTTTAGAGAGGGAGAATGCAAGCTGTGATTTCAAATAGTAGACACTGAGGGTGGAAACTCGGCTCCACTGAAGCTGATGATAGGAATTTCTGACCCTATGTATCTCCAGTTCCTGGAAAGTCCCACCAACAAACAGCAAGAACACGTTCCCTCTGATAAGATTCTGTAGCGTAGCAAATATTTATCTTTGTGTCCAACAGTTTCTGCTGTTTGTTTTATGATGTTATAGAGTACTTGGCCCTGCACCTGAATTGGGGCAAGGTGAGCAGCCTCATTGCCTGAGCACTAACACGCTCTCATTGCATCACACAACCCAGAGTTCTCCACCGTTTGAGTTGAGATCCCAGTGAAGCAGCTGCCAAAGCGCATGTAGGGGTTGGCAGCAGTGCTGAGGGTAAAGGTTGAAGATACCTTTCACAATATCACCACCAGTTTGTTCATCAAGAATAATGCAGGAAAAAGGCTGTTTCTTAAGGTACCTTTTGTAACAGCTTCACTTGCTACAGCATTCAGTAGGGCTGTAATCTGAACTTCAGTACCATGGTGGGAAGCTCTGGAATGAATCCACTGTAAGGAGGATTGAAGCAAATACTCAAACCTGGATTTTTATTTCTGCATCAGAAAGAGCTTTTGACTAAATGAAAGAACTGGAGAAACATATTTTGATGTCAAAATATCTTGAGAAATGGACGGAGTTCGCAGCAACTCTTTCCTACGTATACTATGGCCAAGTCTGAATACACACCAAACTGCAAGGCATAGCAGTTGTCTGCTATCAGGATGAGGAGGTATATTCACACAGTTTGAGACGCTGTCATCTCTACAGTCAGTGAAACAGTTCAGTGACACACAGAACAAACTACATATCTATTAATTCGTCATTTTTAGAAACGCTCTTCCATGTGTGCCTTTTTTTTTTACCTAGGTAAATGTGCAAGAAGCAGAAGCCTCAGGTAATGTCATGTTTTAACAGGCTAAATTCCCACCATGAACTCACAGCCACGATTCTCATTTAAGGTATGCAGTTCTATGCATACCTTAAAGCTTTGGCTTAGTTTGTGTTAAAAGATTACATTTCTTCAGGCTGAATTGTGCAGAGAAAAACAGCTTCAATCGATAGTTGCATTGCTTTGATTGAGTCAATCAAACAAAGAGTTGTTGGTTGATCCACCTTCTATACAACATTTGTATAACGCTGAATGGAATGAAAAACATCCCTTAAAATGAGACCTGGTCAATCCATTCCCTTCAGTGTTAGTATTTCTTATTTCTGGGCTAGAAGAAACAAACAGTTTGGTCTGTTTCTCAGTTTAAGCTCTGAAAACTTGTAAAATCTATTCCCTTCACAGTAAATGTATCTGGAATTATCAGAATCTCAAGGACTCAGGAACCTCTAGGGTTCTAGATTTAGCCCCTGTGAAAAATAAATCATTCCAATCTGGGACGAAGCCAGCTGGAAGGTATTCCCTCAGAACCTCATCTCTGCTGCTTCCTCAAGCACTGTTCTTTGGGTCATTGTTTAATCTTTCTGGTTGGGTTTCTTTGATAAAATCTTTGATGTAATAATACACAGTCAGGCAAGAGAACGTCATAACATTAACATGAAAAGCATATGATCTTTACAAAAGAATACAACAAAAGTCTCTCCTTTTTCAGTTTTCAAAATGATCACCATTTCACTTTCATCCTAACAATTCTCATAGTTTTTCTTAGGTTAGACAAACTTACAGTGTAATTCAGTCCGTTATGAAATATCAGAAACTGAAAGAGAAATAGTTCACTGGTCCACTATGCTTTGCCAGTACAATCACCATTCTGATTTAATTAAAAATTCCTTTTCTGCAACACCTGCAGACAAACATAGAGGAGACTAATCTTTAAAATTACTTTAAATGATAACAAATAAATCCCAAATGATGCAAAACTAAACTGACTTCACTACAAATGTAGGAGTGAAGACCAAATTTGCCCAAAATCTAGAGGTCCAGCTTTTCTTTGAATCCTAAACCTCTTGTATGACCTTGTATTATAGTAGAAGTAACAAAAAGTGAGGAAGGGATAGATGCACACTTTGGACTCAGAAATCACCTAATTATTTGAGTATTTCTATAATTTTTCTATTTCTTTGCCATCCTTAGTTCCCTGATTTGAGAGTATTTGAGGTCAGTCATGTCTCCTGGTTGAATAAACACCGTTCCTGTCAGTTATTTTGCCCAGGTTAATGTTTGGCATCAGAATGAGTCCCATTCTAAGTTGTTTATCACAATGACTGTGATAACATTACTTTGGCAGTACCTATGGGTTATCATTTGCTTTTCCAGTGCACACAACAGTCTGCATATAGTTTGTGGAAAGGGAGGCATGTGGGTTCAGTTTTAAAATTCAACACAGTGGCTTTGTTTTAGCAAAAAAGTAACGAAAAGTTCAGTGTGGGTAATGAGCACATGTAGGTCTGCCTATCTGCTTATCTGATTATGCACAAACAAATTTCTCTTTGAAATACTCTCCTGCATGCACTGTAATCAAACCAGTCCTCAGATAAATCAGTGTTGTCCTTGATTGTTTTTGTCGTCTCTGCTGCCAGACATGTACCCTTCACAGGGATCTGAGAGTGATATGGCCATGGACTTCAGTGGGGCCCAAATTTCAATCTTGATCTTCTCTGGTCCAAAGGAAAGAGCTGAGTGCATCTTCAGGGACCCCAATACTCACTGAGAAATTCAAAACACTTAAAGACACTGTGGCAGCACATAGTGTTGTCAAAGTAGCAGAGAGCCTTCCATATTGATTAGTTCCATGTTTAATGTATATGATACTCTTGCACTGTTTGCAAATAACCTTTTTTGTATGAAAACAGCAATGGCTTAGTCAAAGCCAGATCAAAGCGGCACGCATGATTCACATCCGCTAAATAAACACTGATGCCTGATGGCAGTAATACATCTATTTATATTCATTGCTTGATTTAACCAGTGGCATTCCTTTAATATGATAATAAGCACAGGCTGTTTGCTATGAAAAAAAGAGACTTGAGTGCTAAACTTGCTCTTAACACCAAATGAAAGTGATATTGGTGGACAAGTTGAGATGTGCTAATTAACTTCCACTACAGACAAAATAAGAAGTTTAATTTTAGATTATGCTTACGAATTTCATACGAACAAATAAGCAGGCAACTTCAGTGGGAGCTAAGCACTTGAATACATTGGAGGGTCTGGTAGCCAGGTGCCATCAGAGACCTCTGTGTTCCATTGGAATTGCAATCTCGCAAATCTATCACTTCTCTGTTGCAGTGTCTGGTTTTGCAAAAATGAGGGCAGAGCACTCTTTAAAATAGTGTTATCATCAGTGACTACAGCCCTAACATCTCAAAAACTATCACCGAACTGGTCAGCAACCAGCAAGTAGCTCTCAGGAACAAGTATCAGGCAGGGAGACAACAGGCACCCTCCTTTGCTGAAAGGGAACCTGAGCTGGCTTTGTGCCAGACACTCTTGGATGACCTGCGCTCAAGTAAAAGGGCCTTCCAGATCCTGCTGGTCCACAGCCACTGCTGGTCACTGTCATTTTGCAGGCAATCCTCTGCCTGTGTTAGTCATCCGCATTACTTGACCAAAAGAAGAACAAACGTATCGGTATGAAAGCACTTCAGAACACACAAAACAACCTGGAAGAGCATGCTGAAAAGCTGTCGTCATATTCTCTCCCTGTTCTTACACTTTCCCCTTGGCATAACTATCAGGTCCCTGCTGGGAACAGCTCACTTTTTGTTAAAAGGACCTTTGCTGTGGCCCATTATGTCTTTCCCCGCACTTCACCTCTTATGGTATTCACATGGCACAACAGCGAATACTGTAAAAGCAGTTTAAGTTTTATCCAAAATCATCCATGCCGCAAGAGTATGCATTCTTCGCTGTGGTAATAACTATGTGATTTGCAGTGGTCAGTTACGTCCTTAGGCAACATGAAAATGGTGGTGCAATCATTAAAACCACATGAACAACAAGACAGTATCAGAGGAATCACGAGATCTTTTGAATTTGACCATGAGACTGACAAATATAGCAAGTTCTAGTAGACAACCAATAATGAAAAAAGTCCCAGATTGTAAAATCGGAGAGACATTGCACCCAGGATGGTATGCAATTATTTTGAGAATGTCCAAAGCTCTGTGGATCTCTCTGTTACTCGTTGGGAACTAACCCAATGTAAACAGAGTGGACAGTGGACAGATTCTCTAAATCCATGAGCACCATCACAAGAATAAATGGGGTAAAACTGAAAAAAAACCCACCAAAAACCAAAAAACAACACAATTCCATGCAGACAAGGCTTCGGACTTCTCTTGAACATTCATTCTTTCATTATTCCACTTTAATAAGTATACTTTCACTCCTATGATTACCTGAAGATTTGTAAACGCTGTTTCCGTTTGGGTTATAGAGGAATGTTGTAGATTTGTTTTCATTCAGTACTTTTGGCAAATTTCTTTTCGAAACTGTGACATGTCACAGCAGAGGCACATTGGATTTGAAATCTGGGACTTTCTCCTCCACCTTAATGTACATTTACCTTTCCTCATAATTTACTATTAGTTGATCTATTGGTAAAACTTATCTGATTTGGATAAAGACTGTTCTTTGATGGCCCCGGGTGCCATAAAGTAGCAGCAGAATTCTATTTCCTGTATTGCAGATAAGGCTGCTTCAGTTTTAGAGCTGTGCTTTGACTTATTTGCTGATTTGCTTGATAAACAGAACGGCTTAAAGCCTTGAAGGAAGATGAATACATGTTGTGTCAGAATAGCACAGGAATAACTGGGCTGCTAGTACTTCAAAGACAGCTTGTACTTCCTTATTAAAGAGCTGCAAGAGAAGTGAATTCATTATTTCTCCAATAATTAATAAAGTAGCTATTACTGTAACCAGCGATTTTGAAAGAGATGTCAAATGCTTATGTGTCTCCAGCATATTGATAAAAAACAACATTAATTGCAACTTGAAGGAAACACCAATCTCTCTTAAGAGATTTTTGCTTGAATAATTGAAAGTTCTTGAACGAAGATGCTCTTTATAACTCCCACATCCCCAGCAACATCTAGGGACTTAGATCTGCTTCTTCAGAGGTGGATTTGACACTGTCCCACAACCCCAAATATACAGATGAAACTGTGCACTTGCAGACCACAGACTGTTGCCTTGCCTCATAACGATTATCTCTTGCAAAGACATCTTGAAAATACATCTGCTTCTATGGCTTCTGTCACCTGGTTGGCACTAGGGAGATCCCCCATTGTCTCAGACAGCTGCATTCCTCATTCATTAAGAAACCATTATTAGTTTCATCTAACTACTTTCATTTTCTCCAATCCCTTCTGTGAGGTTTAGGATCAATCACAGATTCTTTACAGATCTAATGTTGAGCTGGACTGTAAATTAATTTTAGGGTACTTAACATATAAAGAGTTTGGAAGGTAGGTAGTCACATAAATGCCTTTTATTTAGTTATTCTGCCAGTCTCTGAAGAGATTGCATATTGGTGTTTCTCATGGCCTTTATGAAGTTGTTCAAATTGAAAAATGTCTGTAGGCAGTAAATGCCCTTCAGTGTAACTTTGAAAATACATTATATTCTCCAGAAGTCTGGCTTTTATTTGTCTTATATAGTACTTGTGTGCTGTTTTCCAGCTTCTATCTAGCACTACTTTAAGATAAATGATTATTTTACTGAAAATGGTTTAACCACCTCTTCCAACAAACCTCTATAAAAGTGACCCTAATTTTGTTAATGTAAACTTGAGCTGTCCCCCTGATATGAGAAGACTCAGGCTGGCTGTTGGCTGAATTGCTTGCTTGGATGGGAATACAGCTTTTCTTAGAAGTGGCTGAAAATGCAAATCTCTCCATAAATATGAAGACTGCTTGGGAGTCTGCAGTGGGTTCTCTCCATCTGTGAAAAAGTGTTGCATCCCAACAGTTGCCGGTGCAGGTATCACAAAAGATACCTTGAGATCAACTGCTTTAAACTGTTGTGATAAAGATAAAAAGTGGAAGTCTGATTTTACTAGCAACCTTCAGCCTTACCACCCTCAAGTAAGAGAGGAGACCAAGTAACGCACACAGTGACCAGAACATTTAGATCTAAGCAAAAGTTAACGTTGCAAACCTACTTCTGCTAGAGGAGATGTAACATGCAGAAATGAACAAAAAAGCAATCCATTACAGGCTGCAACTGTCTGGCTTGCTGGAAAAAAACCACTGCCCACCTACAGGAAGGCAGTCCTAGACTAGTTCCTAGACTAGTCTCGTGGATAATGCCCAGTTTCTATTGCTTAACTTCTCAAAAGGACTTTGCAAAGACACAGATATGATTATTCACAGTTTACAACTTAGGAAACTTAGGAATAAGGAAAGTGAGGTAATTGGCCCAAGGCAAATCAATGACAGAGTTGTGAAGACACATTCATTTCCCCACTCTTACTCTAACCACTAGTCAACACAGCTACCAGTCCTAAAGAAAGAGGGCACTTTGGCAGCCACAGCCTAGTACTCCCTCATACAGATGGTGAATACAGAACATGGGTGAGGGCCTTATCTCTCTTCTGGCACTCTTCCATCTGCTAAAAATGTTCTACAAGCCCTAGTTCCTGCCACAGCATGTCTCCTTGCTTTAGGCAGCACTGGAGAAAGTCCTAAGGCTCCTTGCTGAGGACACTCCCTACCTCTCCAGTTTTGGTTCCCAACAGAAATACAGTCTTCCACTCTTCAACAGGATTGTCTGGCGAAGAGTCCGGCTGGAACAACAGAGCCA
Organism: Opisthocomus hoazin; assembly: GCF_030867145.1. NCBI lineage: Eukaryota > Metazoa > Chordata > Aves > Opisthocomiformes > Opisthocomidae > Opisthocomus > Opisthocomus hoazin. The sequence continues at coordinate 45,139,378 of NC_134420.1, forward strand.
GATCATGGAAGTCACCAGGAAAATGCAGGCTACATTTCTGAATATATTACCTAAGAGTGACGTCCTGTGTTTGTACCAAGTTTTCTCATCTCTGTATGGAGAACAGCTATCAGAGTATGAAGCTGCAAAATATATATTTAAAAAAAAAATAAAAGGAGAATTCTAAGGAAATGAACACTTCTCTTAATGAATTCCCCACACGCACAAATCAGTGCCTTAAAATTTTATCTGTACTGCACCACATGTTCAACAGTAAACACGCAAGTAGTAAGTTCTAATAATGGCTCCTGCTATAAATTTCTCTTCTGCAATTTTGTAGCACTGTGTGAAGGCATGAAAAAGAGTATGACATGCATCAATACTGAGCACTCACTGCACATCTGCACTGGACAAAGAACTCCATTTTTGACTTAGCTTCAGCTGTCTCTCTGCTGCATTTTACCTCCCTCCGAGATAAAACACAGAAGAGGAATGATAAGAATTCTTGCAGATGTCACAGGCAAAATAACAACTTAAAAAAACCAACACTGAGATGCCTTGTGTGCGTACTCCCTCCAAATGGATAACCATCAACACAATGCTACTTTCTAGACCAAACCAGTTTTCTACCTGCAGACCAGAAATGGGGATCATTTGGATTCTGCAGGTATCCAAATACAGCAGCCAGATGAAAGCCCACCTCAAGAGGCCCTGCCAGGGCATGGTGGCACTCTGCTGTATACTGAGCCCCTCTCCTGTCGAGGCACTATTACCATAAGACCAAGTTCCTGTTACAGCAAATATCCTTGCTGTTAGATACAAGACTTCTTAAGTCTACTGGACTCAAAATCAGAGAAAAGCATTGGAAAGCTTTGATAACTGAGGGCATACGTTATCTATCAAACTGAACTTGGAACTGGTGCACACTCACTATAGGTATAAACAGCTGCTTCCTAGACAAATTCTCTGCTTTGACAGTTTTTCCCAGTATGAAATTGAGCCAGAAACTCAGTGTTCTGCTCTTCAGTAAATTCACACAAGAATGGGATTGTGGTTTAGACGTTCCTACCAGTTTCAGGTCGTGCACATAGTAAAGTTGACCAGGCAGGCAATTCTGTAGACCCGTGGGGACTGGCAGCTCCCAGCTCTCAGTTCTAGAGTTACATGGTGGGCTGGGGTGAGCGCTTCCTCAGATTCCCAGCTCCCTATGACAGACATCCAGTTCTTTCACAACTCTCCCTTTGCAAACCAGAAGGACTCTAAACCAAGTTCTTTCAGCTCAAATCTTTGTTTCTTGGGAAAATTTTTGGCTCACCCTATCCACAATCTCCTCTAAGAGCTCTGCTGCTTCTACCTCTGCACTTGGCATCTTCCATTCCAACCCCTCTTAAGACATACAGAACCTAGAAATACCAAGGTGCAGATGGCAGCCTATGTCCTCACCCATGTGACAGCTCTTGTTACTGCTTTTCTTCAGCTTATTGGCAAAGCAGGGTGGGGAGGGGGGATACAAAATGCCTTTGTTGTTGCCCTGTGCAGCCCAGGAGCCAGAACTGAATCTCACCGGGTTCCTCCTCTGCCACCATGACTGGATCGTGCCCCAGGGACTCCAGGCAGAAGCTGCAGTGGGGATACTGAGGGCTTAGCCTTCCAACGCAGGGTTGGTTAATGAAGCAGAGGAACCTGCAAAGCTTGTAAGAGTGGGACCTGGAGGAGTCATGCCAGATAACTTTTTATTTTCCGATTTCCCTTTTTCAATTAAATTTGACATTTTTGAGAGCGAGCTTGGTTACAGCCTATTAATCTGTGGCTGAGAGCCAAGGAAGGAAAACACTTCAGTGAGAAGAACTGAACACTGAAAAGCTTTGTCTGCAGTACAGCATGCTAAGATGATCTTAGTGAGTTTTGAGAAACTCAGACAGTGGCAGTTTACTCCTGTGTAACAAAGACATGTTCACGCAGTGCTTTCAGAGAAGGAAAGGGTGACATTTTCAAGCCCATTTTCTTCCTTTCTTTTACATTCAAAAGGCATATCAGCTAGTGAAAGTCTAGCACTAATTGATATTTGCCACCTGCTGGGCAAAACTGTTGTGATCAACCTGAAGTGAAAGGCTTGCAACGCTTGCAACAGACTGAGAACATGTAACCAGACCTTCGGAAGGAGCTGAAATTCCAATTTCAAACAAATCGGGAGCAGATGACAGATGCAGAGAATACACATGAGAAGTGCCATGATTTTTATCTGAAACCTGATTATCCACAGCAGCTAGAAAAAATATGCATTTGAGAACTAGTTCATACCTGACTCTGAGGTATAAGGTGACAAAATACAAGCAAACAAAAAAAATTATTATGAAGTGAAACTACCACTTAGTTGTACTTCATAATTTTGAAGCTATGGTTTTGACATCTAATCCTTAGGGTCCTTATTCACTTGTTACTCAGGAAAATAAAATTCCATTTCAGCAATGGAATAAAGCAAAACACTGAGTTGCAAGTTCTGGAAAGATCCAAGATCTAGATTTGAACATTATGTCTTGGATATATCCTTTAAAACAAATAAGCAAAAGGAAACTAAAACTACACATGGTGGAAGTTAAACAGGCACCTGTAATCTCAGAATGAACAAGTGTTAAATGAATGTTTCCTCTGGAAGTTTTGGAGCGGTTTTTCTATCACGTGTCTCTCGCATGCAGGAAGAAGCCCTGGAAAAGATTCCAGTCAAATAGGAAATGGAAAGCGTTCAGCCCCAGATGGAGGGGATCTTTGCACAAAATTTTCATTATGTGTTAAGGCTTTGATCACAACCAGGCAGTAATGGAATACAAATTGCTATCAAAACAATGCATCAGTGTGAGAACTGTAGAGCAAAATCAAGGCAAAAATGTGACCCTATTGGTAAAGATTATAATCCCTCTTCAATGCCAGTCCATTAACGATAGTAGTTGTTACAACTTTTGATCACAGTGTCTTAACCCTTTAGCTTAAGCTATAATGGCTCATTCTTGCTCAAAGTCATTCTTGTGCTGGTGAGGAAGGGCTGAAGCAGTCCTTTCATATCGCTAAGCCAGTTTGTAGAAGGCTTCTGTTCAGTTGTTGCTCAGTGAATCATGGTTACATATGTTGAGATGATTATGAGTGGTTTGTTTAACAACACAAGAAAGAGGGGTTTTTTCCAAGCATTTAACCACCGCTGAAATCTCTAAAATCAGAAGTCCACCAAGCTTGTTTCCCTTATACCTATTTTCTGTCCCTGTCTATCCTGCACCTTTGGCAAGCAAAAAGAAAGCTTGCAGTGAACGTCACTTTTGTTTCTGTGCAAGACTCACGAGCACGAGCTCATAATGCTTCGCAAATATGATCAAAGCGTACAGATGTCGAAGATAAAAAACAATGTGGAAATTATACCCAGGAGATGTACTCAAGCTCTGCCATTGAAGAAAACCTCCTGAACTTTAATGCATTACAGAAGTGAAAGCACTGCCAGTGCAATGGGGCCATTTACTGTGGAAAGTGCTAGTCACCTTAAGACCTGTTCCTTAAGCAAGTGCATTTAACTGCTCCGAGACTAATTATTAAACAGAGCAGTCTTTTCTACAAAGAGAATTACAGTGGTGCAGTTTGAAGGGGACAGGCTCCAATCCACGCTGTTTACCAGTCGGGTATTTTCATACATGTTCTAGATTCATTTTTGCAACAGTGGGTGAAAGGGGAAGCAGGGTGAGCCTCTTTTCACTTATGGCAAATGAGGGCATGGAGACTCTGAAAAGAGTGTAACAATTTCTGTGCCCAAGTAGACATCCCGGCAGCAACGCTTACCATCATACAGGACTTTGCCTGCTTAGAAAGCACTGGTCCCACTGTCTGGAGACACAGTTGTAAATGTCAGAACACATGGGACATTGGGACAGAAGCCTGACAGAAAGCACAAAGAAAATTAGGAAATAAGGAGGAGTGGTCACTTATGGAAAGTTTTGTTCATGCTGCTTTCCATGATATCATGTGGATCTCTGTGGCAGCAGCAGGAAGAAAAGACTCACTTCTTCAGGACATCCTCCAGTTATCTTAACCATGAAACTATACTGTCTCTCTTCAAGGGAACCCTGCATCCCAACACCCAATTCAGTACAAAGTCCAGTTCATCCACAGAGCAAGTCCACTCCATACATTACGCAAGCAGGGTTTCACAGGAGAAAGAAAAAGAAGGTATGCAGATAAAGACTAAGTCGTATACATATACAGAGGAGGAACAATTTCAATCCTATAGACAACCTGATTTCAGACTTTTCTAGCTTTTGATTCTGTATCCTTTTCTGAGTTTTTCTACCCAGACTCAGGAAGCTGAAGCAGAAAGGAACATGACAAGCATATTGTAAGACTCTGGAGATGTAGCAATTTGAAGATTCAGAATGCTACAGTAGTCAGCAAAGACACAGAGTCTGAATTACCCTGAAGTTTGGAGTTTTAAGTAAAATTTTGCTCAAATATTATATTTAGCTTCATGCAGGGAGAGTGGTTAAAGCCTCAAAGAGGAATCAACAGCTGCAATGAGTAATCATCAGCTATAGATTAGATCATTTTCAGGATGTGAAGAGAACGCTGTGCCTGCACTTTCAAAGCAGAGGGATCTGACTTCGATGACCACAACCCTCCCGTGGTTTGCTCCCCACATGCTTATCTGGGCTGATATAAACCTTACCTCCATCTTGCCTCTCTCCCTTGAGTAGGACCCATCACCAGGCCCCTGTCCCAGCCTGCTGCCGTGGACAACAGGAGCTGTGATTGGGACAGGCCTGGAAGAAGGAAAAGGGCACAAAGCAAGACAAACAGAGGAGAGGAGAACGAAGCTGAGCTGAGAAGGACCATCGCTGCTCTGCTGTGACAGGGAGAGGAGAGAGGCACGGTTTTGAAGGTAGAGAGATGTTTTCAGCAGTTCGGGTGGCATTTGCAGTGCCAGCTGCGAGCATTTCATGGGATGGATTTCATGGAGGCATTGCACAGAATCACTGAAAAAGATGCTACAATAAATGTGCTTAGGTGAAGAGCTTTTCCATTAAAAGCTATAGGAATCAACATAGGCCTCTACTTGCTTGCTTTTTTCTTTAATTGAAAAGTTTCTTACTTTGTTCTAATTCCCAACAGGTTTTCATTGCATTCATAGGACAATGAGAGGCTCCCTCCTCTGGCTATGTCTAATACCTATAAATTCCCATCAAAATCTTTGCAGGAGAGTAACAAAAAAAAAATCTGCTTTATATTATGAAGTAGGGACTTGAAATCCTGCAAGAATTGTATTTTTTGACAAATTATTCATATTTTTTTCTTTCAGTGTCAAATCAACTAGTACATTTTCAGCACCTAATTGAATGTCACAGTTGTAACTCAAAGCCAATCAAGATAAAGAATAGTAAGAAGAGGACGTAAAAGAATTCTCATTCTCTTCACTTTTTTCTTCAAAGATCAAAAACTATAATAAGATAGGCCTGAATTTCATGAAATTTGTGATCCTGTGTAAGTCAGGGAAATAATTTTGTTTGAACTTTATGGCTCTTGTGTTCGGTTTCAGAAAAACGTACTTCTAAGTCCCTTACAACTTTAAATACAGGCTTCTGTAATTGGAGCTTCTGTCTCACTGATATTTCCATGACATCATGCCCAAATTCTGATTATATTTCATTTAAGTTGTTAATATCTTTTACCACAGATCAGAGTCTTTGCATGTGAGTTTCTGAACCTAGATGAGTCTTACTGCTGTATCACTCTGAGCTCAGGAAAATTCACCAAATTCTGATGGCTAAACTACAGAAATCACATTTATAGCACTGAATTGGCCCGATTTTACTTTATATTTCAAATACAAAGTATCTGTCTGAATGCTGTGTCCAAATAAGTGTGCCTAGGAAGATGATGCAGGCAGGCTCAATGGCTGTCACAGCCCTGAGGGCACTAACCAGCCTGACTGTCCCTGCCCTGGGGCTACCCCACCATGCCCACAGCCCAGGATGCCATGTCAGCCCCCCAGGCCGCCATCCCCCACCCCAACGATGCCACAGCAGGCCTGGGCTCCAGCTCCCCACAGCCCTGCAGGGGATGTGCCCAGTGTCTGGGGCTGCCCTGGTTCCCCCCTAGCTGCCCTGCCCTGAGCTGGGGTGGTGGGATGGGCCCTGGCTTCCAGGCCCTGCTCTACCACCCTACCATGGGGACCCTCTGCTGCTACTGGCCCCACAGCACTCTGACATTTTTTATATCACTTTGGGCCTACTCAGCTCAAAAGCCATGACATTCGTTTCACTGGGTATTCAACTGAGTGTTTATTTATGTAAGATAAAATCTGCCCTTTCACAGAAAGATGCCCTTCATGAAAATTTATGCACCACATCAACATATATATCAAAACTGCATTTCAGCACATTACTCAAGAAACCTTTCCCCGATCATTCCCAAGCTCTTTGGGCAGGGGTTGCTTCTTTTTCCTCCCATGTCTTCACATGTCCTCCTGGATTGTGCCAAGTTGTTTTAGGCAAGGGACATAATAAACAAGGACCGTAGCCTGACAATTAACAAGTTTTGATAGTGGTACAAAGGAGCTAATTGGAACTGAGCAGGAAATTGTCTTATCATCCTGGGAAAACTCTACCATTTCATAAAGTCTTCAAAGTCCCAAACTGCAGCAAAATAGATCAAGATCGATTAAAATCTTTTGTGCGCAAACTTGATCAGATAGCCCTAGGACTGACTGTCTTCCTCCTGTTCTCTCCATCCCCACAATGACTAGTCCATCAGGCTTGCTTTAGCTGACACTTAAGAAAAAATCATGTCCTTTATTTTTCCCCTTTTCTTAACTGGTTTTATATTAAATTTCAGGGTTCAGCTACCTTGGAAGTTATTTGACTCTATGGTGAACCAGAATATAAATAGCAACAAATCTACCCAGTGAGTCAAGTTGATTAAAAAGAAAAACTTTATCTTTTTGCTTATTTTTGAAGAGTTTGAGCATTTAAGTCTATATTTGATACTAAGCAAAAAAACCCCACAACTGCTTATTATGCTTTCCTCCTCTCTGTCCTTCAAAAAAACCCTGGAGAATGGTCTCAAAATATCTATGAACCATGCAAAGAATCCTCAAAAAACTCAGAGATGGTAAATCCTCAACAGGTTACCATTTCCAATACAACATCCAAGCAGACAAAACACATTAATCTGATGTGGTATTTTTTTAACCAGAAACAAAAACCAGCTGCTTTAATGCCATGATGTTTCTTTTGCCAGGCATTTTAAAAGGTAAAATCTGAAAGCTACAGTAGTCAAAACCCTAAGGGAATACTTTTGTGAACAATTTTGTCAAAAGTCAAACAGAATTAGACTGTGCATGGACATTCTAGAAGGTAGCAACATAATGCTCAGGCATATAAATAGAAAGAAAGTACCGGCAGCCATTGAGATCGTGGTGGAGTTGGATAGGGATTAAAGATAACCACAGTTTAGATCAAAACCCAAGTCCTTTTATCTCAGTTATATTAAATACGATGGAAATACTGAGTGGAGATATAAAGGAAAAGTGGCTAAAATGAACAAAAATAGCAACCACAAGTACTGTGTGAGAGTAGAAGAAGGCTGAAGACCTCCAGGCATTCCAGCTTGCAGGAGGCTGGGTTACGTCCAAGCCCCAAAAAGAAATGGCTGCTGAAGTTGCAGGTCCACTTCATAGAATTCATTATCAAATCTTCCAAGAGGTTATACAGCCAGGGGACAGCAAAGGAGGAAGAAACATAATGTGGTTAAATAGAAGATCATTAGTCTGACCACAACTGTACACAACTTTTTAGAACAAATTTTGAAGGAAAGCATAATTAAAGACATGGAAGGAAGCGGAAAGAAATGCTGCACAGGTTTACTAAAAGTAGAACATGCAAGACTAAACAAGTAAGTAATTATTAAGGCTCAAGAGAGGCAACTGATTCAGTCTGCCTGGACACTGGTACAATACTTAGTGTGATGTGGCATCAGAGAGGAACCATAACATCAGAAACTAGAGATTAATATAATATTATATTATAAATTAGGAGAAGAACTGGCTAAAGGGGACATTGCAGGGAAATTAGAAGCCTGGAGATAGGATAATTAATAGGCAGTTTCTCAGGACTATGTCTTAAAACGAGTTTGATTCGTGGTTTCTTTAATGAATCTGGTGCAAAAATGCGATTGCACTCTGAAAATTTGCTCAGAAGATAAAGGTATCAATACAGAGGAAGGTGAAAAAGGAGTTGAATGACCTTGAAAACTGTAGTGAGACATATGGGATGAAAGTAATTTGTACCAAGTGCAAGGTCATGCATGCAGGTCAAGGGTTCTAGCTGTAAATTATCTATTAGAAATAACCAAAGAGGGAGGAAACCTGAGAGGGATGGAGATTCCTGGGTTATGATTAACTATGAATATAATTCAGATGTGAAAGAGTCAGATTGTACACCAGGATTTTCTCAGGCAAGATATTTTGAGGAGATGCAAAAAAAACTATTCAAATTCCTTACAAAGCACTAGTAATATCTAGCTGATCTGTCCTGTGTCTGAAGAACATGAACTCCAGATAGAGTAGGTCCCATCCCATTATCATTCAATATGTTGAAAGATACTTAAGTTATATTTGGATGGCAAGATCTTAAATAGTGCTCTGTATCTTTAGCCTGTGAGCTGTTCCTGATCACGTCCTAGTTCCACATCAGGACAAGGCCATGTTACGCCTTACTTTCTCCTTTTTCCCTTACGTCTTAGATTCCACGGGAAGGCAACTCAGATGTCTGGGATAGAAGGAAGCTGTGACATACGGCAACGGGTTCTCCAGTTTGACCGGGGAGGGAAACACACAGCAGATATTCTATGGAGCAGCATATAAATTGCTGAAGAGATACGACTTTTTTTGCCCAACAGCTTGATGACTGGAAGGTACCCTGTCTGTAAAAACATAGTGAGCAGTGGGAAAAAAGAAAAGAAAAAGGAGCCATCAAAAAAAGAAAATATTAGCACAAGAACAAGCTGCATAAGCTAGCAATAAATTTTAAAAAAACACATTAGAGAGGGCAGCTAGGATAGAGGATTATCCCTCTAGCCTTGAAAACAGTAAGGCCCTGGTGTAGCCTTCCAGCAGGAATAAAAACTACAAAGAAAAGCTAGATTCAAACAGAGCTTAATCAGCTGTTGGAGGAGTTTACGTAATCTGGTTGTCTGGCTGTAGCACTTCCAGTGCGCCAGGAGTTCCCCTCTAGAGCTGCATTCCTAATTATGAGGTTAGTATTTATCTAATTTTATCACACTGTGAAGTCTTTTTTAACAGAGCTGGACTTCCAGAATGGGGAGGATGTTTTCTACAGCTCTTGCTCTGCAGCGTTGCAGAAGAAATCCTTGTAGTGCAAGTGAATTCCTTCTACCTCTAAGGCACAGAAAATGTTTCCCATCAAATAAAATGGAGATCCAATTCTACAGTACATCTGCTGCACAGTGGGAAACTATAGAGGGAAGATGGAAACACTAAAAGCAGTTTGGAAAAGAGTCAAGGACTCTCCCATTTCAAATTGCCACCTTTGACTTTGTTTTAGTAATTTTTCAAATATTATCCCGGTTCCTCCTTTTACAGCATCTCCAAATCAATCAAAGAACACAGTACAACAACAGTGCTCAGGAGTCCTTTAAGAGGTTATATTGAATTTTGTCAGCTACAGATTTTGTAAGAAGGAACAGAAAGCTTGAAAAGATAAAATATGGTGTAGGAATGAAGATTTCTAATCCTGCTGTCTGAAAGCAGCAGGTTATTTTAATAATTCACTGAAGGCTACAATTTTGTGTGTGGTACATGTTCCACTTTCTTTGAAGAGGATCCGGGGCTTTTTCCACTGTAAGAGATATGAAAGCAGACAGCACAACTGGATTTCAAAATAACTGTTTTACTATTCATCTTTGAAGATGGTCTAAATTTCTGTAAGCTTCAGCCCTACCAACTTCCCAGGAAACTCTATACTATTTAAGAGGCTGTTAAGGAAATTGGCAATCAGGTTCAAACATGTTGGAAGGGGAAGGTAATGAGAAAATAACAGATGAAATGTTATAACTTAGCATACCATACATCCCAGCATTATCAATACTGTGCTTCTTTAAAGGAAGAATAAACTGATAGTGGTAAAACTGTCTATTCACAAATTCATATTTGTCAAACATGCACAGTTAAGGAGACCATAAAATAGCCTGTGACAACATGTCAAAAGTTTTCTGAGATAAAAAGGTAAACTTCAGTAGGGATTGCTCATGGCCCGATAAAACAAGTAAAAACCCTGAGTATTTGTGTGTCCTGTGAGATTTTATGTAGAGATTAAAATCTCAATGTAAAAAAAAAAAAAGCACAGTTTTTTCTGCAGGAAAACTTAAGTCTAAGATGCTTATTTACTGCAGAAAAAAATAGATTGCAATAGATCAGATAAAATAATAGAGATCTTAACAGGAGCTAAAGGGTTGCAACTGCTAACAAGCTCCTTCTGAGGCGAGTAGCCTTTTCCGTCTTAGATCCGAGGTACAGAATACCCATTTCTCCATATAAGGGCTCCACTGCTCTGTTAATGAGTGAAGGAGACCCATTATCTGACTTCCTTAAGGCCTGCTCTTATAATCCTGCTTGAAATGACCTGATTCATCTCAGGCTGGGCGGCTGTAGTGCCTGGTTGGGAAGCCTGAATAAGGGAGCTGCTGGGCAGCAGAGAGTTTGGGATAGTTCCGTGACAGGTTGCCCTTATTTTTGGGTGAAGATGACCAACTTCACTTCTAGACTTACACCCAATATTTCTCCCGAGTCTGAATTCTCTGCCATTTGGAGAACCGTAGCTAAGAACTTAGGTGTAAGCTACCCAGGGGTGTAGTAGCCAGTGGGAGTTTCCGTTACTGCTTCTAAGGCAGGAGACAGCTGAGGGAGACGAGCACGCATAACTGAAGTGAACTTCAGTAGTTGCACTGGACTATTACCTCCTTGCAGAGAGGTGAAGGCTTACACACAGGCATGCATAGCATTCCTGTCAGAATACACGTGAACACAGAGGTGAGGTTTTCCTCATGGAATAGATACCACAAAATATCTAAGAAAATGAGACAAATTTTGGAGTAGAAGAGAGAATTCAAACCTCAGGAGACAAGGAATCTGTACTGCAAATCTCGTTTTTGCTGACCATGCTGTTGGGCTGGACACACATTGGAGGTAACTTGCCAACTGCCCAGTTCTCTATCTGCCATTCCCCAGACTTCAGAAAGGACTCATTATATGAGGTTTCAATATCTCATTCCAAGTTAATTCACCTTGCTTCTTTAATTGCAGTCTCAATATGAATTTAGATTAATAATTTATGCTGGAACACACCATAGTTGTTTTCTTAATTACCTATACCACCAACACAAACTTAGACAATCTTTTTCGCTTTGACCACAGTGCCAGGTAAAAGGATCATGGCTGAAGTGCTCCTTGTGTGGCCTCACTTTCTCCTTTCTCAGCTGCAATCGCAGTCACTTTTCCCACAGCATGGCAAGCAACTGCAAGAAGGGGTGTGCGCTTCTCAGAATAAGGACTAACAAAGAATAAAATATGTGAGTAGTAGGTTGTTCTCCCATTATTCTGGGATGCTTTTCCCACTTAAGAAACCAAAAGGAAAATAAACATGATCAAAAGCACGATAAGTCTGTGTGAGAAGCAGTTCTGACTGAAGTGAGAACAAAATGGCTGTAGAGTCTTCTGTCATGTCAGATAAGATAAAATATGGTCTGACTGCAGCAGATGAAATGCACTTCATTCTGATGAGGAAGTAAGATCACCCAAGTGTCATAGTGTTTCCCCTAAATTCATATGACAAAGTCAAACAAGGAGTATCTTCTGAAACACATGAACCAGCCAGGTACTGAGAGGATTGTCTGTCCCACCTCAGGATGTTGCACAATCATATTTTGTGTCCCAGATTCAGCTGGGTGCACCATGATGCGTAACAGGAAGGTATGTAACTTTCATTGAGGCAAGCAGCATACAGCAACTGCTACCATTGCTATACCAAAACTACGGGCATAGACAGTGGAAATACCACCCTTCTTACTGTCTCTGCATTGCACTCCAGACTGTACCTCTTTCACCAAGGAGGGGTTTCACTTGATCAAATGCAGCCCTTTACAGTACACACACCCACATCTGAGCTGAAGTCAATTCCTCTTATGGCTAACAGAAAACACATAATTTCCTAGCATACAAATCATCCTAAAGTAGATTTCTCAAGTATAACAAAAGAATTGTGCCTTAAAAGTGCTCATTCCTCCCCACTGATTATGAGGGGAGGCTGGACAAGTTTAGATACTGGAAATTGTGATGCTGCATATGCCTACAGTGATACAAAATTACTTCAACAATTAAAATTGGCCCTTTATTTACTCATTCTTCCAGAAGAAATATAAAACCAAACTCCATCTATGTCTACAAGATTAGACACAGGCTAAGATAATGGTGCACCACACCCAGAACTACCAAGTTCCCCTATTTTAATAGCAATTTTTTAAAAAGGTGACGTGAATCACTTTTTCTCATGTACTGTTGTGCAGCCAGTCAGTAACTCCTGCAGGAAGAAGCTCTTTGAAAATATATGTTGATCATTGCCCTTGTCAGTGGTCTCCTCCTCACTTCTCTACAAGGCTAAGAACAAGTCCTTTCCAGCCTGCCATACAATGGCTGTGATTAGTGATTGACAATCACCAAGAGATAGGTTTTCAGCAAAAAATCTGGGGCCTGAAAAAATAATGGCAAGCCTTCCTCTCTTTTCTGTCCCCTCTTGTGGTCAGAGTCACTAGCTCCAGCACTCACCTTACTTCTTCCCAGATCACCTCATCTTCTGGAAAAACATCCAGAGTTGTTATAAGAATTGTTCTTCCCAAGTCTCCTGGCTTTCTCCAGGAGGGAGCCATTCAACAGCAGTAAGAGACAGCCACTTTTATTTATTTTAACTCAAGTGAAAAATCAACAGGAAGGTGACATCCCGCTGAGTGACTTATCTGTAGCAGTTACAGCAGCTCAAAGCAGAGCAAACCCCATTTGGAGAGGCGATTTCTCTGTCAGACAAAGAATACCTGTATGGACTGCAACGCCTGACCTTCTGCCTGCCTGGCACCCCAGCTCAGGCAAGCATATTGTTCAGAGCATTTACAGCTTGCTGAAGCCTAAGTCTGTAGAGAACAATTAGACTGTCTAATCTGGCCTCTTGTACCCCATGCAGCTTAACATTTCACACACTTACCCTGTACCAAACCCCAGAACCTTAGTTAAACCTGATCATTTTATTCCTCTTCAGCTTAGCTCTTGCATGCTACAGGTAAAGGGAAAACAACAAACCTGGCTGCAAAGAACGTGCAGCAACGTGCAAGGAATTGCTTAGGTAACATGTAGTCAATGATCCGACAGGCAAATCATCCAACATGTAGCAGAATAGGGAAAAAATCCAAAGCCACAGAAAATCCAGCTTGTGGAAAAATTCCCTAAGTCTGTCACCCAGCATGACCCTGAACGTGTGAACAAGAGAAATCAGACAGCCATGAGGCCCCACTGCCACCATCCGTTGTATTAGTGCTCCCCACAGTCCAGGCAATCTATAATAATTCAAAGAAAGCAACTTCTCTCCAGAGTACATCCAAGCCAACTGCACACAAGGAGGAAGAGCAAGAGCAAGCCGATCTCCTTTCCCTTTCCGCAGACCTAGGCAGGTGACGTGTGAAAGTCTGATGAGATTTGATGATAGTTGTACTGCAAAGCTACAAGGGTTGAAGGATGGTGAGAGAGGTGCGGATGGTTCTTCCCCCGGTCTCCTTCTCAGAATGCCAAAACCACAACATCAGAGACTCTCAGCCCAGAGTGGACAGCTTTACCTCTGCAAGTATTCATCTCATATCCCTGCAGAGGGGGTGCAGGATGCCTGCCAGAACTTGAATTGAAGCCTGTGTAGTCCATTTTAAAAATAGTAAAGTCTGGTAACTCCAGACTTGCCTTGGACAGCACTTCAACTATTTTGTTACCTTCCCAGCTAAAGAAGTATATCTAGTTTAAAGGCTGAATCTGTTTAACTTCAGCTTCCAGCCACCAGATCTTGTCACTTGTGTCAGCAAGGTTGAAAAGCTCCAGACATGTTTTCCTAGCAAAAATATGTATACACAACCATTGAGTTACCTTCTCTTTGATTATTTTAATAGTGCCTAGATCCAGCCCTGATTTTTTATTGTTATGATTGTTAGTTCCTCTTCTGCTTCTCTTATTCCTCCCTTTATTAAAAGCTCACTGACTGATGGGGAAAATGTGAATAAAATTAAGCAAATGGAAAAGGAAAGTCTGCACACTAAGCCTTTTTGTTTTCAGACTGGTTATTTCCACATTTTTTATTACCTCTGTACTAGTCTGGGAGATATTTCTGGTGTTAGAGTTCTTCAGCTGAGATTGTTTTTTTATTACTATTGTTTACTGATAAACTCATAATTGTTCAGAGTGAACTGAACATTTTTCCTGATAAAGGAATGAATATAACTTATTGGCATGGCTTACTTGTTACTTGTGAATTCCACAAGTCATGAGTTTTCAGGCTCCTGTAGTTTGTAGCCCTACACAGATAAATTTAGGAGGATTTTCAATGGCTGACCAGTTGCAAATTTTGTTATAAGGATTCAAGAACAGGCGTTATTCATTCAGTCTGTCCTCCTCTGTGACTAAAGAAAGATCCTGTCTGGTGCTAGAAAGAGAATCATATTTCCCTTAGCACAAAATCTCCAAGTGTGTTAGAAAACTACCTTATTTATTGAGTCTATTTACTGCTGTTGATGGATTGTACACTAACATAATAAACAGTGTCTTGAGGGAATGAAAAATATTTCTGCTTTCATTAGGGCTCTAACTTTTCTTTTTCTGGAAACATTTTACTTCTAGGGTCCTCAAGGTGAAAGCAGACACCATTTGGTGCCTTGCTATAATAAAGTAAATGTTTTCTTTTTCTAATCATATTGACCTTGTGATCTATCACCACTGGAATTTATATTCCTGGGAAACTCTGAGAAGTTATAGTTTCCCTCTCCAGGAATACAGATATCTTTCTGTGCGCTACCTGATTCAGAGCTAGTTTAAAATTAATGGAGAATTTTCTTGGGATCAGATTCTGTATCAAGAATGAAAAAGGTGAAATTAATAAAATGTCAAGGATAATTGATATTATATCCCACAAATGTTATTAAACTGTCAAGCTTCTGATGAATTCACATAAGCAGACTTAAAACCAGGCTGAACATTCCTTGTTTAACTCAGACATCAGCTTTATTTCTTGTTCAGGAGCAGAAGGAACTACTGGGAGAAGCCGTAAGACATTCCTACATTGTCCAGCAAGAGATCTCACACCAGTCATGGAAGGACAGACTCTGAGTCAGGTGAGAGAACAGAGTCCACCAGGAGAATAGCTCAGCAGAAAAAACATTGCTCTCAAGAGGTCAGTGTTACAAGAAGAAAATCAGCTAGCTGTGAAGTCAGATACTGTGCTCCAGTATGTACCCAGTGAGTCGCAGGACCCCGGGGTCATCTGTTCAATCTTCCCACAGGCACTCTCCCCATCTGTTTTCCCATGCCATGCTTACATCCCTTCCTGTCAGCCTCTGTGCAGAAGGACATGAAAGCGGATCAGATTTTAACCTCTCATTCACTAGGAAGTAGGTCTTGCACCATGTCCTGCACAGGGGCTGGAGGAAAGCTAATGAGGTGTTCAAAACATGAGGTGGTTTAAGTAAATGTCAGCTACTGGATGATCAAGATTCATAAACTCTCCATCGAGACTGCAGTACAGTAAGCCAGGTTATCAACCAGGGTCCCTAATGCCTGATAGTCAGTCACTAGTATCTATAATAACAGGTCATCAGTGTCAATGTGAATTTCCTGTACAGGAGCCTCCAAAATCGCTGCAAGGCATTTCATTCATAGAACAAAGAACCAAAACAACAGTGGGAACTCATTACTTCAGAGGTTTTCTAAACTCTCTGGATTGTCTAAAATAAATATTCAAAAGAAATCATAGATGCAGTTTGATCTGTACTGAAGTTGCAGCAAAGTCCATCAAGGATCCCTTACAGGCATGAGGAAGGACAGCATTACCTTTACATCCAGACTTGTAGAAAGCACGCTGGTTCCTGTTTCAGAGCCTAGTCTTCTTTTTTCTGAAGCCTGGAACAGTGGGCGGCAGACAAATCCCTATTATTGCCTGTAGGCCTTCCTCAAAACATATCAATTATCCTATGCAGTTGTATTTCAGATGAATTATTCTTTGGTTACCAAGGCAACCAAACATGTATAACAAGAAGGAACCCTATTTTCTTGTTCATGCTTACCTGGGCTGCCAGAGCAACCTTAGAAAATGGATCACTCGAGCAATGCATGTGCAGTCTCAAGGGGACAAGGTTCTCATCAGCCGTGGGATGTCTGCCTGCGGAGACAGGAAGATCACCTCCCGCCCCAGCCTGCGAGATGGTGTTTGCAGCACTAGACAGACCCAAGGGCTCTGGAGACTATTACACTTCCTGAACGGCACGAGAAGAAGTAGAAGGCAAGAACTCATGGGAAAAGCAGACCATCCTCCAATGTCTGCAGTTAGAAAACAAAGCTTGTAAAGCCTGTACAAAGAAATCTCTGCTTTTAACTGTATTTCAGCCACAATTGCTATAAGGAGTAGAAGATGGTTTGTCCTGGTTGACACTTGCAGGCAAGTTATGTTCGTTATCAGCTCAACTGCATACATTGCTCACAGGCCATCAGCAGTAATTTTCTTTGTATAGGTAAGACTTCAAAGCTAAGAGGAAAGACCAATCTATAAGCAGATTTAACACCAAAGTACTTTTAATGCTCTTGGTATCAGCTTGTGTGTAGACTAGTCCTACGTGATTTGAGAAAGAAATGAAGAAAATGAATTTAAAAGCTTCTTGAAATAATCTTTTATTCCCAAAGTCAGGAAAAAACTAACATTAGAATGGTGACCTGAATAGTGACCTGCAGGCAATACATTTATTGTGAACATCACTTGCCTATCTCTACAGTAACACTTCCTTTGTTGGATTCTAATGTTTATTCAGTAAGAAATTCAATAAATAATAAAACCCTTCCTGTGACAGTACACTACAACACAGTATGGAACACGAGCTCTTCAGACCCATAAATGAAGGAATATTATTCAGGATCCCAAGTTACAACATGGATGAATAGTTTTACACAAAAAAAAAGAAAGTATAATATATAATGTCTGGGCATTCTGCATTTCAAAGAGGTTTCTGTTTTTCAAAACAGACACAGCTCAGAAACAAGGTCAGCAGGGAATAAAGGTAAGAAGCAGATATGTTTCTGCTTGACACAGGAAGAAGGTAGGGCTCTAGGCCCTCGCTTAGGAGAGAGTTTAGAAAGCCCTTCATGCCCAAATGCGGCATGGTTGTTATTCCTTCTCATCTCGTTTCAGGTATGCTGTTGAGCTGTGGCACGTGCCACAGTGACATCCCAACCATACAGCCACCAAGTATCTCTTAGACAAAGACAGAAGAAGAAATTGTATTAAAAAATATATCCTAATTCGACATGAGTCTATGATGTCTTAATACAAGTATGTCATGGAGTATGTAGTGCAGACTACAATTCAGTCCAGCCACGGAAGCATGAGAAACAGGTACACGACAGTCTGCTCCACGAGTCACGTGCAGGATGGGAGGTGAGGGCGCACAAGGAGCCCTGTCCTTTTCCCACCCCCACAAGCTTTGAGCCAAGCTGCAACATGGCAGCCGATACAATCACACTGGAAAAAGAGTAGGCCATCACAGCTACTGCATAAACAAGGAAACCGTAAAGAGTTTATAATCCAAGAACAGCAATAGAAAAGCATGGGCTAGAGTGTAGAAATGGGAGAATCTAGAAGAGGGTTAAGATCCGAGTTTAAGAGAGGCCAACTGTCTAATATGAATTACTAAAGGAATAAAAGAGATGATCAATTTCTCACAGTGCAAAGCTAATTTACATTAATTCTCAGCCAGGACAGTCTGTCTGACTTGCAAACTGTGAAAGGAGCAACAGTAACTTTCCGTGCCTTGCACAACCCTGAAGGTTAAAACACCATCTGCATCCAGGCCTGAGTAAAGGGAAAGGACAAAGAAACACACCAACAAAGCATAGGGAACAATGCAATACCACGTCATGGGAAACCAGCAAGCACCTCAAGTACTTCACAAATTGCTAAGCAGAAAACGTCCCTCTCTTTTGCAGTAATTTTCAAGCTTTCGCCCCCTCCTCCTCAATGGAAAAAAAAAATAAAACCTGAGATTCTTTTGTAGAAACAGAAAGTATTTTGATGTCCTTTTTCACCCGGAGGAAAACCTCAGAGGAAGATATTTGCATAGGGGACTCGTCTGTAAGGTTGCTGAGCCAAGATCATGTCTTTCAGCAGCTCATTCCCAGCAAATGGCCTGTCACATCTCAGGCCGGTGACTTCATTACTCAGCTGTAAAACACTAGAAAAAAAGTCAGAGTTTTCAACCCTCCAAACCTTATTAAGAAACTTCTGAAGAATATACTGCATTTGACAAAATAGCACACTACTTTGAAAATATCCTGATAAAGTCTACCTGGTCATATAACAAACCACAGGAAGTGTCTTCAACAGCATCAGCCGAAGCCAAAATCAGCCACAAAAGTGAATAGCTAGAGAAGTGCTGTATTTTCCTGTCACTGAACTTAGTCAGGCACCAGAAGGTTTCTTAAAAAGGCGCCCACCTGCTGGGGAAAAACAAGTCTAAAAGGTGACCCCTGAATATGTACATTTTCCACGTCACTAACATTTACTAGCAATTGATTTGTTTGTAACTCTTAAAGCCCCTCCAGTAAAGACAGAGATTGATCTTTGCTGCAGTCACCTCTTGAAACCAACCATCTGCCACAGGCTATCACTTTGAGCAGCATTTGTTATCCTTCTGAAGGAAAGTGTTAAAGATGCTCTTTGACTTGGAAACACGTCAAAAACAACTGGGAAAGCCAATTGACTCTGATCCTTTTGCTGTGGTAGCAATGGCTGTGGCAATCACATGAACAACAGGTATAAATCACCGCCCCCGTTCCCATCCTGGAGCTTCTTAAGAGGACGCTTAGTCCATACCCTTTCCTTCATTCCAGCGTGGTCAGTTCATTTCTCTATGGGACTCTAAAGCTATTCATAAAACCTCCAGTGACAGGACTGCACAGAATCCATTCCAATACTTGACTACCTCGTAGCTTGAAAAAAAAAACCCAACAAACCTCTAATGTCTAGTACAAGAACCCCTTGCTATGCTTTAACCACACTGCTGCAGCAGACACAGACATGTGCTGGTCCCTGTCCTCTGCACTTGAACCGTGATAAACCTACCTGAAGGCTGTTACTCATTTCTCTAGATTAGACAGCCTCAGTTCTTCCAGTCTTTCCACACAGATGACAGTTTCTAAACCTCTGCAAGTTCTTGCTGTCCTTCTCTAGTCACTGTTGATCATCCTCCCCAGGTGTTCGCTGTTCAGCACATATGCGGACAGACTCTGCTTGCAAGATCTTCTGGTACCATCTACCATTCATGCATGCTTGCTCCTTATCTACTTCCCCATCTAGAATCTCCAGGGTTTAGAAATGAGTCATCTGAGCCTGAAGGCCACAGCAAGATCTGATCATGCCTTTTCTGTGATATCTGATATACTCCACAGTTAAATAAGAATCACTTCAATCAACAAGATTCTCATCTACTGTATTAAGCAGAAGAGTCTCAGTCTACAACAGGTCTCTTTGCAGGGAGCTGTACATTATGGTAGCATAAAGAGCCACCATCTCATCTGCATTTAGGCAACAAAAAAATTCCAGCAATAGCCTGCTATGCTCATCCTTCACTGCTCAGGAATCTTAACACATTAAGCCCAAACACAGATTTTTGTCTATGTGCACAAGGAATTGTTTTTAAGATAAAAACCGAAGACTACTTAGGAGGACACAATGCTTCTTTTTAGATTTCTCCCTTACCAAGGAATTAGCATTTCTGTAACCACAAATTGCACAGAAATCAGCGTATGGTATCTGTAAGATAGAACAGTTATTGCTCCACACTTACAGCTTAAACTATATGTAAATCTGCTGGGAAAGCATCTAATGTAGTTGTCTAATGTGCAAGGAGGCAGCGGCAGCAGCAGTGCAGAGGGAACAGTGCAAATGAAAGGGGTCCAGTTGCATTTGCTTCCTAAAGCACGCACCAGACAAGCAAGCACAGCATGTTTCATTAGAAACAATGAAATCTCCTTTTCAGCTAGCTGGCATTTTGGCAAGGCTGCTGATAGATCAGAAACTCGGAGCACAATTTTTTTGCCATGCTGTAGCCTACTTTTGTTGAATCAGACAGGCACTGCTGAATGTGTTCCTGCTGTCAATGACAAAGCTCCAGACCCACATTCACACATCAGAGAGTGTGTGTGTGCGTTGTGTGCAAGTGTATATGTGTGTACGTGAGCTCTTTCTCATTCTGTGATTAAAAATGTAAGCACCTAATATTTTCAGCCTGAAAGGCAGCCAAAACCTTTGTGTTCAAGTTGGCACGGGGAAGTCTCTCCATGCCCGTTCCATCGTATTAGGAGCACTCCATAAAGTGGCAAAGGAGGATGGATAATTTTGAAACTTGTTATGCCTGGAGTTTGATGGTTTTCCTTGCAGCTTTGAAGTAAAGGCAAAGCTTGCCTTTGTGCAGGATGCATTCGTGACGTAACTGCAAACTCTCTACAGCCAACGGGTCTCCTTAGCACTGAAAAGGCTCAAAGCTTTTAATTAAGGACCTAATCTAGCTCCTGCTAAATAAACTGAATCAGACCCTACCAATCCTGGTTCTCACTAAGGTCCAAAGGTTTCACCACAGCCCTGGTAGAAACAATAATGAGTCTACAATTGGGCATTTGGACATTCAGTTTCCATATTTCAGAAAATATTCTCAGTGGTAGGCTGAAAATTAACACTTGCAAACTTAAAAAAGGTGGTGTGGAAACATTGCCTCAGTGATCAATTCAAATACTGTATTCAGTAAATGCATATAAAAATACCCATACTTATGAAACCAACCTAAATATGACAATACAAAAATAGCAGCGTCGCAGCAGAAACACATCCTGTATAACTAGGAATTGAAAAGACTCTTGAAGACAGTATATAGACTCCTCCCTCGATATTACTCTCAGTATCTTCTACCCCACTAATGCATTAAAACATAAAACATTAAAGTATCAAAAGAAACCAGAAGTAATACCATCTTTAAGAGAGATGTGCACTGACTTTGTTGCCAGAGGTTTCTTAGATCACGGTTCATACGTTTTGCAGATGCCTGTGCCTCACTTACAGGAATTTGTACCATTTGAATTTCCGTTTCTGCATGTTCAACCACTTCACAAAGCCATATCTTGGTAAGAAAATAAGTGCAGAGATTTGGGGTTGTGCTCTGTGTGCATAACTGGGGCAAGGGACTGGGAGAAGAGATAGAAGGAGGCAAAAAAGCAGCACTTTATGGAGAGGAAGGGAGCAATGAATATGTTAAGACATTGCTGTTTCCTCTTAACTACTGTCAATAATAGGACTGCAATCATAATACCCAGAGATGTGAAGACATCCAACCTCAGTAATTACACAGGCCTGTAACAGGTTGCAGAAACTTCTGCAGGAAGTGACTTTGGTTATTTCATCAGTCCAAGCAAGCCCAGTATCCCCATGGATACCACCCAGTGCAGCCAAAAGCCTCACATTTCACACAAACCATTTAAAACATCAAATGAAACAAAAGGATCCAGAACAAAAGCTATGAACTTCCAACTATTTATAGCCAAGTCTCTATTGGATTTTTTCACACGCTCAAGGTATAATCCCTTATAATTTAGCCATGTTCTGTTTGGAGTAATAGATATTCTTTTCTGCCTCTCTAAATTGCCCTTGAACTTCAGCTGAGTAGCATGTTCTGCTTCCCCTCCTGATTAGGACTGTTTAGAATTGTCGTGTCCTGTTAAGCAGCTGGCCTGCTTCCCCTCATAGCAAGCAAATTGTTCTCCTTCCAGTACTAGTTATTTTTAGAAACAAGAGCTTTTGGATTAAAAAAGAAGTGTTGCATATCACAAGACATCACTCTTTGCTTTCAAGGTTTATTTTTTTTTAGCCCCTGTGGTGAATCTGACTCATTTACCTTTCCACTATCTTCACCTCTCCCCTTCACCTCCCGCGACTGCTTCGGTCACTCTAGGCCTGTCCTCAAAACAGCTCTAACCTCGTGTAAGGAGGAAGATCAGAAAATAGACGAAAGGCGGTCTGACAACTGTGTTAAAGTCAGGGGTGTTACAACGCAGCACATTATGTCAATCAGTTTTCATCCAAGACTAAATCAGAGAATGGTGTTTTAAATCTGAAGGTTGCATAAGGTCCTATTATTTAACTTTATAGGAGTTAGCACTCGATTTGCAAAGAGCTTGAGGTCTGTGGACTACTACTAAGGAATTGTCAGGATAGGTAAGAAAAATAACCTTATTTTTCTTTAAATTTGAAGCATGCACTGTACTAGAGAGCAGTGAGGCATCCACAAACTGGAAAGACCACCAACATGGTGGTAACACTACTACCACAACTGTGACTGCAGCTTACCCATTAGGGAATCACTGCCACGTAGCAAGATCAGATCTACAAAATCATATTTGCACCGGTACCAGTACCTCCCTAAAGGTGTTACACTTTAGTGATACTCTCCAAGACAGTTTTTTCAGTTCTCCTTCTATTAACTCTGCAGTAAAAGAAGCCTGGGAAGGAGGGAGACAGAAATAAAGAGGCAAGGCATTAACGGGAGCAAAATGAAGTCCAGTTGCTCCCAGCTATTTCTATTGACTGGAAGCTAGGAATCACTAATAAAAGCTGCAGCTTAAAGTGGGCTGTGCATATGTTAAGATGAGGTTCTGAAGTGCATTTTGCATCCTGTATTACAGGTTTGAGTCCAGGAATAGAGTCAGAGCTGGGCAATCTTGGCACTCTGTGGAGCATGTAATAAGATGGTCCCAAAAGTAATTAGATAAATTGAATGAAAACTGACTTGACAAGCAGGGGTCATCCTATTCTATGAAGGCTCCAGATGGAGACCAAGGGGCCAAACAACTAGTGATTGAAGGGCACAGCTAATTAAAGTGCCTGCTATATTAATATTTATGTTAAAGTTTCCAGTAGCTCTGGCCTTGACCTGGCAGTTGGGTATACAATGTGTCCTTCATTTTAATAATTTTCAACATTATTTCTCATACAGTTATAAAAGTACTTTAAACAGGATGTTATACCTGCCTTTTCCACACTCGGACTAAAATGCCTGAGAGGCGGAAAAAAGGCTGGAAAAAAGTTAGGTAACGGTAAGTTTGAAAATGAGTCCCTCTGATTTAGTTAACAGAAAAAAATAAAGGCAGGAAACACTGCCATTTATTAGTGCTTTCTATCCAAAGCTGTCAAAAAATGTTTTTCAATCTTTATGATCTTCATTTTATGGGTAGGGAAACGGAGTAACAGCCATGAAGGCTCACTGTGAGATGCATTCACTAATTGTTTAAGAACGACTGCAGCCTGGGATACCTACACACCAGTGCAGACTACTCCAGCTGAAAGCAAGTGGAGCTGCAGATGCTTTGTATTTATGTACAGAGAATTACTTCGTAAGTTCATCAAGTAAGAGTGTGAAAGAGCGAGCGCAGGGGAGAAATTGTTATGTGTCAAACTACAAAAATAAACACCACAAAAACCCCCTCCCTTTTCTTGCTGAAATAACAAAAAGAACAAGCAGGGGTTGAATGTAATTTTTCATTCAGTTAAAAAATGGAGAGTACTAGACGCACTTGAAATAACGCAACAAAAACCCAGCAAGTCAAGCAAGGGTATTCTGCTCCTCTGCTCTGGTGAGACTTCACCCGGAGTCTGACATCCAGCTCTGAAGCCCCCAGCACAGGAAAGACATGGACCTGTTGGAGCAGGTCCAGAGAAGGACAATGATGATGCACAGAGAGCTGGAGCACTTCTCCCATGAGGACAGGCTGAGAGAGTTGGGGCTGTTCAGCCTGGAGAACAGAAGGCTCTGGGGTGACCTTAGAGCAGCCTTCCAGTACCTGAACGGGGCCTACAAGAAAGCTGGAGAGGAACTTTTTACAAGGACATGTAGTAACAGGACAACAGGTAACAGCTTTAAACTGAAAGAAGGTAGATTTAGATCCGATATAAGGAAGAAATTCTTTACTATGAGGCTGGTGAGGCACTGGAACCGGTTGGCCAGAGGCATTGTGGATGTCTCCTGCCTGGAAGTGTTCAAGGCCAGGTTGGACGGGGCTTCAAGCAAACTGGTCTAGTGGAAGGTGTCCCTTGCCCATTGCAGGAGGGTTGGAACTAAATGACCTACAAGGTCCCTTCCAACCCAAATCATTCTATGACTCTATGAAACCAATAGCTACATCCAGACAGGAAGGGAAGAGAGGAGGTCAGTGGGGCTGTGAAGACGACATGAGGCTAATTCTTCCTCCACTAACCACCCATGCGCTCTGACAGACGTGGGTGGACATGACACCTTCCCTGACCACAGCCCCATCTTCTCTCTCCCCTTAGCCCCCCCCCCCCCCAGATGCCTGACTTTGCCCACATATTCAAGTGGCCACATATTCGAGTGGCCCAGAGGAGCAGCAGTCCACACAGCCAGGGCTGCCCCTTACTGAAGCCACTACCATAATGCTGCCAGCCATGACATCTGCCAGCTTTTTCTGCTGAAAAGCAGGCCTCGTGCCCACCTCACAGGAGAGCCCCACCACAGTGCACTCTCCTCCCATCGCTCACGAGTAAAAACAGAGATCTAGTGGCTGCGCCAGGAAGAGGGCCCGGGGCTTCGCTTCCCACCCAAAGGCTGAAACCGCAGAACGGCTGCAAGTGAAAACTCATTTCTCCCACCTCACATCTTCCTCTTCCAGAAAAATTTAATTAAATTGGAATCAAAATTTGGCAACTTCAATCTGGATCTATAATGACCAAGACATTATCTTTCAGAGAATAAACTTTCACAAAAAAAAAATCAGCTCATGTAATTCACCTCAATCTTTCCTTTGCAGAAAGGGAAAAAGACTAGAGAGGCTCACAAACTGCTGCTTGTTCTACAACCCTACTTCTGTCGGCAAGACTGTATGTCTCTGACTGGACGATTAAGCTTTAAAATATCCACAGCTGGCAGGAACATTGATTTAAACAATTTGCCTGTATTAAGACAGACTTGGGAATTTTGTTCTGGTCCTCTTTACCTTTATTTGTTTCTAATGTTGAGGTTTTGCAGCACAAAAGGATAGTCAAGGAGGAGGATGACATTCCCAAGATTCACATGAGAAGCATGGCACAATCCAGGTTCTATTTAAAATTCTGTATATAAAGGGATGAATAAAGGTTTTCCAAGCTGATGATTTCACTGCCAAATTTCAAAAATCCTTTTAATTACATTATTGTACTTTTATTTTAGATAACAAGAGGGTATCTGGAATTTTATGTGCAGTCTGTAGAACTAGGTGCAACCACTGGCTTTCTGGCACCTTGCCTTTGTGTCTGAGAGAGTTATAAGGCTTGGGCAGCCATGCCAGCATGCACCATTGTTTGTACCTGCTGCAATTCAGTTGTTACAGCAGTAGTTGTAGCAATTTAACAAGTAGAACACCCATTTTACTGTCTGTTTTATTACCAAGACAGATAAAATTTGTACAAGTAGTGTTCAGGGAACCAGTACATAACAGTACATCTGAATTAAAAACTAAAATATTATCTAACTGAACTCATTAGCATTTAGAGAAATGGCTAAACAGATTTGTTTCCCCCATCCATTGCATTGCTCCCTGCAAAACAGCCATTTGTTCTGAGCCTCTTTTAACTGCTTACTAGAAGAAAACAAACAGATAAAATGGCAGCGCTGACTGGAGGAACAGCTCGTGGCAAACAACACTAACACCCCAACAGAACATACAAGAATACTGTAAGATTTATCTACTATATACCTTCCAACAGTTAGCAGATTTGATGCTTCATGCACTAGAGTGCTTCCCAAGCTTTGTAAATGTAACACAGCAAAATGGCTTTTCAGTCTGAGACCCAAAATGGGACTTTGGCATCCCTAATTCCCACTCTCGGGAGCCACTCATCTCCTATGTGTCTCAGTTTTCAACTCATCTTGTTTTTTCCTGGAGGTCTGCCTCCAGAATTCGTGACAGTTTTGAGCACCTCAGGCATATTTCTTCCAGGATCAGACATAGCAATTGTGTCCACCTCTTGCCTCGGGTGCTGTTCTCATCCTGCTTCCTGCAAGGCACAGTCCTTCTACGGGTGCACACAGGACTAGAGAGCTGTGCCATAGCACGAGATAACGTCACTCACAAATAGAAGCTGTGTCTGGAAGCAGCACTTACAATGCAAACTTTAGAAATCTTTCCGAAATCTCCTCAGATGACAACTGAGGACAACCAGGGCTCCAGCCAAAAAGGGGGCTCAGCAGATTAGGGATGCCTAGAAATGCAGAGCCAAGGAAGGGAGGTGAACAGGTCTAGCTAAGCACAGACTACAGAGGTGTTCAGGTCAGTCCAGGAACAGTGAAGGAGAATCTGAGAGCTGATTAATGTACTTCACATAATTGGATATTGAATAATATTCTGTGTAAATATTATTATTTCTTCATGTGCTTTCCAGCTGCAATGCAGACCAACATTCTGGCTTTCCGGAACCACTTGGGGTGTTTTCCCTCAAGTTACAATTCAAAACTGTTGCATACAGCACGCAGGTAAGGAAGTGTTTCTGCTTCTCAGTACACTTTAAAGCCCACTGCTTCTAACACACTATACAACATAGCAAGTAGGTTTTGGAATACTATGGGCAACTTATAAATAAATTTTGTTGCTGTTGTTAAAAGGAATTCCTCAAATTGACTCTAAAGTTAGTACTATATCCTCACATAAATGTTTAATATTTTTCTGTGCTAAAACAGAGATACATTATTGTTACAAGCTCGTTAGTGAGAGATGTCTCTCTCTTTTCAGTCACAATCCAATATGTAAACCGTGTCATTATGCTGCTTGACACCCAAGAAAAATCGCATCTCAGTCATTTTAACCTATTTGCAAACTTTTCCAGCAAAGGCCCTCCAATATGAAAGCTCTTGGGACAGCAACTGGCAGTTCCCAGTGACTATGGAGACAGACCTGCAGTCTGTACCCACAAACAGTGGTGCTGGAACTGGGATGCAGCAAGCACACCTCGGCTCTATATAAATTAATAGCAAAGTCAGATCTGGTTTTCAAAACCTTTCTCCATCCCAAGCCTGGCTCCAGCCCATTCCCAGTCCTGTCAAGGGGGCCAAGTGCAGTCTTCCAGGATGTTTCTTCATAAATAAATAAATAATCTCAGCAAGCTCCAGAACAGACTCGTACATCCCACAGGCAATAAGATAACACCCCAGTTTTGTCTGAGCTCCCCCCCTTCACACGTGCACAGAGGCACTCACCCAGCTATGTTCTTACCACCTCCTCACTCCTGCTCTCCAGCTCTTTGGGCCAATCAAACCATACATCACAATATTAAGAGCAGGGCACTACACATGTAAAATCAAGTGTAGCAGTTTGATTTTAGATAAGAACTAATGAGTTATTGGGACAAAGATTCCCCTTAAATATAAGTCCTGTGCACAAAGTACTTTGCTTCCAGGAAAAAAAGCAGAATTGCAAAATAAACAACCACTCCCTTTGCTCTAAAGGAGTAGAAATATTTTGCTAAAAAACAATCTTTTCCCTCATCTCTAATTTATTTTCATTCCCATTATTCCTAGATATTAAAGTATCTAGACCTGACTGACTGATGAGCTTCAGATGCTTGTCTTCCAGCTCCTAAATGCCTGCTTTTGTTCCGAGCTCCTGCAGACAAGCACAGCAGGAATATGTTGGATTTCTTCAGTTCAGTGTGCTTTCAAGACTCTGCAAAAAATGCAAAATGTGTGCTGCCACAGACGGCAACATCAAGCCACTGGCCTAACGACACCACTCAAGCACAATATCTCTCCTTGTGAACAGCCCAAGAAGAAATGCAGAGGACCTTAAAGCAAGCAATTGGTTCTTTGGTTAAAAACAAGTCTTCACAAGTGCTGAGCGAGAAATAAGATGGGTCTCTAACTTCTCCCACTTAGAGGTTTCCTTATCTTGTTTTCCTTTGTTTTAAGCATTCTAAAATGACAGACTGAAAACTTAATGGCCAATACTGATTCTTTAATTTGTGATATAAATAATGGAAGCATCTACAGACATCTAAAAGAACCAAGCCCTCACCACATGCTCCACACCTGGTATTAATAATGCTTTGCACAGACTGCTTTTTAGAAAAAAATCTCTTTGTTATATAAAGAAGAGTAAAGACTTAATTCTGTTGCTGAAGAGAACAAATAGGATTCTTTAAAGGTTAAAGAATCCTATCATCTGCTCAAGTACTTAGAGCTAAATAGTCCTGGCTATCAAACAACCTAATTAAAACCTACCTGGAAGTAAGTCAATAGGTTATATATCAAGCAAAAAAAAACACCACATCACTAAGGAATGCACATCTTGTGGAAATTAGGAACAGAATATGCATAGGTCGATCATTTTAAGGTATTAAGTGCAAGGGTTTAGACACTGCCTGTAGAAGCACGTGGCACAGCCTTGCAGATTCAGAGACCTGCATACCGAAGGGAGAAGTTGGGGCTGGAACAATGGGGAAGGTATCTGCCTCTACACACAAACAAGTCAGAGTGTTGTTCAAAAACTATTTGAATGTCAAATTCATTTGACATTTCCTAATTTCCTCACACAAATAAAAACTTGCACTTCCACATCTTCTGTCCTTATTGTATTTCCTGGTCCATTGCAAAGGCCAGTTGTTTGAAAGATAAGAGGGAGGGTAACAGTGGGATGCAACTGGAGCTACAATCTTCCTGCTGGACGTTTCTGCAGCTCTGCTGGTCATCAAATTGTAGAAGAGAACAGGAAAACTGTCTTTTTCAAGTTACTTTTTGAAACTTAGAAAGACTCTGTTTCAAATATTTGTCAAGAGTTCTGCTTCATCACTGTGATGTATCTTGCCTGCTAAAATACAGTAAGCACACCTGAGTTTTGACTGACTGAAAGCAAGTAGTGAACAACCAGTACATGAAAGCACTGCCTGCAATCTTCACTGAGCAAGTGTTGTAACTGAGTTGAAGATTATGTGACAATTTGGCCTTGTTTCTTTCCCCTGCTAAATACAAGCAGCTAATGTGTCAAACCCCTACTAAGTCACTAATCAGTTCACTTAGGTATCAGTAACTTATCAAGAAAATTTGCTTTTTTAGACACTCATTTCTTTAAAGCTGGCTATTAAATTCACTGGCAAAACTAATAAGGTCTTGGATCATATCATCAGTGTCAGATGTAGTCCAATTCACAAAATCTCTAGGAAGAAATCAAATACTCTTTGTACTGCCCATCTGACTCAGGCTGATCTCAAGGGTTCATGTTTCCATTGATGTTTTAATTCTGAAGTTAACATAACAGCACTGAGTCCGCTCTTACAGAAATTAACAGGACATTTAGGATCTCCAGGGAAATCCCAAATTATACAGTGCTGCAGCAGGTAAAATTTTTTGCAAGTGAACATTGAACATTTGTGAAGCAGCTACACAAGCAGTCCCCTGGAAGGAGGGAATTGAACTTCCACTCTTGCACGGCTGTGGCCTCCCAGCTGAAGCTGTGCTCAGATTTCGAGGCCGAGCTGATCAAAGGGAACTCCTCTCCCTCCCTCCACGCAGAACTTGCTCTCTGCGTGGCTGACGTGCCTTTAGTAGCATCTCACAGTGATTTACAGCCATGCTGCAGGAGGGGAGAGTCAGTCAAACCTGTGCTGCAGCTCAGCAAAATTGCTTGAAGCTGAATAAACTGGCGCATTCATGCCAAAAAGAACAAAATCTCTTCGCAGGCAAAACCACAATGCTTAGACAGAAACATGAACGTAAACACATGCTGAAGATCCTCCCCTAACCAGAGCAAAGCGTTCAGTGCAGAAATAACTGTTATTGTGTTGAAAGTTGACATTTTTTCACTTTTCTGTGTCACACAGAGAACATCTCTCAATATTACTTTTTAAATCAGTAGTTTACAACAAATGGCCAGCTGTTTATTCAGAAGGCCAAAAGACTTTTCTGAAGTTCACTGAAAACACCAGTAAAACCTGAACCAACATCTGTCTGAGCAAGAGCAATCTCTCGGGGAAAGGCGATTCCTGGCTCTGGGACAGGAATTTGGGAGGGAAAGCAGCCCTCCCTGCAGCACTGCCAGCAGGCCTCAGACCCGCTGTGCTCTGCAGGAGCAGCAGTCTCTTTCCCAAAAAGCTGAATCCTTGGCACAGGACACACATAGCTTCTAACAGAGCTTCAGGTGTCCTCATTTCACAAGCACCTCCATGTGCACTGCTTTGCATGCTGCCATGCAGAGATACTGGTCCTGCTGCCAGAAATACTACAGCCACATTAACAGGGGGTTGGATCCAGCTAATTAGCCCTGACTGATAACTGGAATAATTAGCCTTGCCTCTGAGGAGGACTACTTTGTTGAAGCACTGCTCTGTCAAGGTGTAGTCATCCTGCTCTGGTCCCAGGGCTAGAGCTGCTCTAGCTCTATGGTGTAGCTGCAGAAGTCCCTGGTAAGGGGGTGAAGAAGGATAAAAAAAGGTACAACAAGATGCTCTGCACTTGTTTACCACCCTTAGCAGAAAAACAGTGCGTGCTTAACCTACATAGACATGCAAATGAGAAATTTCAAAAAAAGTTTAAATTCTTATTTTTAATCCAGGGGAAATTTCAGAAATGCTGAGACTCCATTTCTTTTTTTTTTTTTCTTAGTAGAAATTAAAAGTAAAGATTGTTTTGGGAATCAAAAATCTCATTCAAAATTTTACCCTAGGGAAGTCCTCCTGTTTGTTATATTTAAGGGGTCCCAGTTCACATTTCTTCCTGGCATGCTGGTCAGAGGAGAGCCCAGCTGCTTCCATCACCTACAGCAGCTTGAGGTGCCAGAGCCGGACACTCCGCAGAGGTGCATAGCAAAAGGCTTGAGGCAAAGGTCACAAACCAGAAAAAGAGAAATGCCAGCTGGGTACAGAGGTGAAAAAACATCAACAGGAGCAGTAACACCTGGTAAAAGGAGTAGTAACACCTGGTAAAAGGAGTAGTAACACCTGGTAAAAGGCTGCCTGGAGAGGCTGTGGGATGTCTCTCTACAGAGACGTTCATGCTTGACCAGCATGGGCTGAGCAACCTGAGCTACCGGTGAGGTTAGCCCCGCTTTGGGCAGCGTGTCAGACCTCCACAGGCTCCCTCCAGCTTATTCTGTGGCTGAAATATGGCCCGTTATAACAATTTCAATGCTGTCAGCTGTACTTTATTCTTCAAAACATTCTGGGCAGCTTTTGCTTTACATTAACTAATGCACCTTATCACTTCTGTACAGCAAGTGTCTCCTGGTGGCTGAAATGAGGAAGGCTGATGTTTTCTCAAAATGGATTATGTAAACTATAAAACTGAAATGACATGAACAATTGCCAGTACCTTCATGAAATTCAAACAAAAGTTTTCTGATGACACCTAAAAAGATTTCCAATTTCATAGGATTTTTCTGAAATACCAGTTTTGCATAGCATAACTATAAATTCCAAAATGTCAATGCTTTCCGAATTTAAACACCTCTAATTTTACTTCCCATCACGTAACTAAAAACTATGACAAAGCATTTAAAGGACTGATGAGGTGCAATATACATATAAGAAATCAACAGGTTCGGAAAATAGTTTTCAAATTATTAGAATGCTTTCAGTATCACTATTGTCATTTAATTATATATTGTAGTATAGCACTTCAGGAAAATAAGAAAGGTTAGCAATTAATTAGTGGAAAGAATCCCTATCTATACTTCAGGTATTACACATTAGAAGTTTCTCCTTGCTTTAAGCGTCTTATCCAATTGGTATTAGCTGTGTTTGCTCGTGCCCAGACCGACTCACTGCCTCTCCCTGGCTTGCAGGTTGTACTCCAGAGACAGGCAGATGCTCAGCTGGGGCAAGCCAGCTTCGTACCCCTGAACTCCCTCGTGTACACCAACTGAGAGTCCCACTGCATCTCCTTAGTTGTGCCACTGCCACAATGTTAAACAGCCCTTCCCTTCACCAGGACCTTGCTGCCCTCCTGTTCATAGCTCACTGCTTACCTTTGGTTTTGGTCTTTTTTCCAAAAAAATTTTGTATAATTCTCTACTTAAATCAGTATTTTGTCCAGCTGGCAGCCCTAAAACTCTTTCTGGCACACACAAAAGATTGGGAGTTTTGGATGTAGTCTTCCTCATCTACTGATTCTAACAGGTCATCTATATTAGGCGATATTAATGGAAAAATTTGCCACAGGAAAAGTAAATGCACACTATTTAGGACCTCTCACACTTTATAAAGAAGAGGTTTGAGTATAGGCAAGGATGTTTCCAGAGATTTTATTCATTTCTAGCAGACCCCCATACCCATATTCACACTGAACTGCATCCTGCTTTATCACTTCACCCAGCAGATTTCTGAGCAGCAAAGGACAAACATTTCCAGACTTCTGAAGCAGCCAGGAACCCACTCTGTGAACTCAACAGGCTGTACATTTGTCAGGAACTTCTTGTTGTAGCACTTTTTCCCAGTAAGAATAATTTTAGAAGCAATCCTAACTATGTGATTTCCTTAAACGGAGAAATGGAAAAGACATCCTCAGGTTGGCTGCCATCTGTCTCGTTAGAACAGGACAGGGGCCACAGATTGGTCTTATTGACTGTTTGCAGTGAGTACTCAGCCTCCAGAAGAGGCTACATGCTCTAGGTGCTGTTTTTATAAGTGATCATAGTTGAATATGGATAGATATAAAACTCTAGTACCGGGGTGGGGGTGGAGGGGGAAGAGGGGGAAGAAACAGAAAATGTAGTAGGTCATGTTACTTTTAAGAAGTGTTCTGAAATTGCTGTCTTTTTTTTTTTTTCCTTTTTTAATCAAAGCTATGTTCTTGCATCTTAATGCAAGGGCAACATCTATTACGTAATTACACATTTCAGGAATATCTGGACTTTTATCTCCCGAATTAAAGGTAACAAGTTTTTTTTCCACTACAAATCTATTAATTGCATTAAGCCCATGTCTGCCAGGCTGCTCCAGTGCCCAGCACCACCCTGGGCAGAGACCCCTGCCATTTCACACTCTCGCTCCAGCTGCACCAGTGGATTGGGAAGCCCCAAGAGCCTCAGGTGGGTCCAGCTCCAACACAGAATCATAGGTTGGAAAAGACCTCTAAAATCATCAAGTCCAACCATCAACCCAACACCACCATGCCTACTAAACCATATCCCAAAGTGCCATGTCTATACGTTTTTTTGAACACCTCCAGGGATGAGGACTCAACCACCTCCCTGGACAGCCTATTCCAATGTCTGACCACTCTTCCAGTAAAGAAATTTTTCCTAATATATAATCTAATCTAAACCTCCCCTGACTCAACTTGAGGCCATTTCCTCTCATCCTATCACTAGTTACTTGGGAAAAGAGACCAGCACCTGCCTCACTACAACCTCCTTTCAGGTAGTTGTAGAGAGCAAAAATGTCCCCACTCAGCCTCCTCTTCTCCAGACTAAACAACCCCAGCTCCCTCAGCCGCTCCTCAGCAGACTTCTTCTCCAGACCCCTCACCAGCCTCGTTGCCCTTCTCTGGACATGCTCCAGCACCTCAAAGTCCTTCTTGTAGTGAGAGGCCCAAAAGGGAACACAATACTCAAGGTGCGGCCTCACCAGTGCCCAGTACAGGGGCACGATCACCTCCCTGCTCTTGCTGGCCACACTATTCCTGACACAAGCCAGGATGCCGTTGGCCTTCTTGGCCACCTGGGCACACTGCTGGCTCCTGTTCAGCCGGCTGTCAGCCACCACTCCCAGGTCCTTTTCTGCCGGGCAGCTTTCCAGCCACTCTTCCCCAAGCCTGTAGGGTTGCAGAAATTTGGCCTTGTTGAAGTTCATACAGCTGGCCTCAGCCCATCAATCAAGTCTGTCCAGATCCCTCTGCAGAGCCTTCCTACCCTAAAGCAGATCGGCACTCCCACCCAACTTAGTGTCATCTGCAAACTTACTGAGGGAGCACTCAATCCCCTCATACAGATCATTGATAAAGATGTTAAACAAGACCAGACCCAAAACTGAGCCCTGGGGAACACCACTCATTACCAGCCACTAGCTGGACTTAACTCCATTCACCACCACTCTCTGCGCTCGGCCATTCAGCCAGTTCTTTATCCAGTGAAGAGTACACCCATCTAAACCATGGGCAGCTAGTTTCTCCAGGAGGATGCTGTGGGGAACAGTGTCAAATACTGTGGGGAAATCCTCCTCCTCATCATCGTGCTTTCTGTCAGTACATTTGGCTACCTAGGATTAAAATGCAACGCAAAAGGCCTCTGAAAAAAGTATTAAAAGTAGCTTGTCAGTCTATTATTCTGAGCATTGATGTACTTGATGAGTAGGCAACAGACACGAGAGGCTGCTTTTTGCCATCAATGCACTTTGCAGAGGGGGCCTGGCTAAAATATGAAATTCCCAGGAGAAGGCAAATCTGCATCTGACTAAACAAACTCTGCCTTACCGCTTGGGCTCGTTGTCCAGCAAATAATTAGCGAACAGACATTTCTTCAATGTACCACTAAAAGTGGACACACTTACTCTACAATGCCTACATCAGTAGCACACTAGATACTGTGGAATTATCGCAAATAGTCGACAGTGCTTTTCGTTCAAGGAAATCAGGAACTGGGAGAAGCATATCATACTGACATCTAGAAGCAGAGGGCCATAATTCTGATTTATGGTGAGTATCTCCAGCTAATCTGTGCTAGAAAATGATCTGTGTGGGAAGACAAGAAGGTAAGTATGCTGTTCTTTACTCGGCTGTGACAGCACAGGAAATATGTTCAGATGAATATCCTGGGCTGTATCATATCTGCTGGGGGCAAAAAATGAACACGTGTCTTTTTAAGTCAAGTTCTGCATGGATTTAGATCAAGAAGCCCAATTAA
The DNA here is from genome assembly GCF_030867145.1 of Opisthocomus hoazin. Lineage (NCBI taxonomy): Eukaryota > Metazoa > Chordata > Aves > Opisthocomiformes > Opisthocomidae > Opisthocomus > Opisthocomus hoazin. The sequence continues at coordinate 45,174,605 of NC_134420.1, forward strand.
AGTCAGCAGACCACATCACTCCTTGGTGGAAGACATGGATTTTCCACTGATTACATCAGTGGGTGCAAATTTTCCCTATGCCTGCAAAAACCTCTATACTTTTTGAAGCTCCTATAGTGCTGACCTGCCGAGTCACTTCCACAGAGAGCAACTCAGCACAGACTGCAACTCCAAGGACATAAGTCAGGAAAAAAATGTGAGGGAAAAAAATTATGGAGTATCCTTTGAGAATAGACTGTATTTATATTTAGATGTTGCGAAGATCTCTCATGGTTTTTGTCTGAAATATCATCTTAGAGGTAATCAAATCTGCTATAGCAGCACGGTTGCTTCATTCAGCCTTCCTTGACCCTATAGGGCTTTCTTTGGGAACCACTATCCCAGAGCTGCCTTGCAAGCACCTGCTTTGCTGCAGCTCAGCCAACAACTTCACTCTTGGAAAATAAAGGAAGAGAGAGGAAGAGCTGTGAAAGATAAAGCTACACATAATTAATTGTAACGCATGTTTGCAGATGCTAGAGAGTATTACAGTTCTGAGGGTGGATACAAAAAAATAATGTGGAATGCATCCCTTTTTATAGCTGGTTCAAAACTCCCTCTGATACTGAGCTTTAAACATCAGAAGGGAGAGAGACTCACTATACTTACTCGTAAGTACAGGAGCTGGCAAAATGCCATTGCACATTTTAAAAAGGAGAGGTCAGTAAGTCTTAAAAAAGCACACAGTCAACATAACACCTCAGAAAGTAAGGAGGCGACTGTAAGGGAATGCAGAGTTAGTACACTCGTACTGAAAAACTCCCCCTGCCCTGTAACAAGCAGGTTCATTCCAGGGTGAACGTGCCATCTTCTCGTACAAGAACACAAAGAAAAAGCAGAACACGGCAAAGCAAAATAAGAATGCATATTACTTCTAGTCCATGAGAACACATGTTAAGAGGCGAGGATTGTGCCAAAAATCCCTCTTACTGTCACGTAAAGAGTTATTGAACAAAGACTGTTTGTCTCCACTAAACTTTTTTCCTATACCTCGTACTTGGCATGTCAAGGGTTGCTGGAAAAAAACCACAAAGCGAAATCACATTCAAAGCTTTGGTTTGTTCCTGCTTCCTTTTCATCTTTAAGATGTCGAAAACTCAGATACAATCTTTGTGTGCACCACCATTCATCTTTAATTTAATAAATGATCTCTTCAATGTATTAATGGTTAGCAGTGCATATAAATTAGCATTTATAAAAATCAATTACATTGTCTCATAAGACAGAGGAGAAACCAAGACCTTCATCACTGGATCATTTGTATTTATCTGTTAATTATAAACCTTAATTGTCTCATCTTATCAGATTAATTTGCATAAATTGCATAAGTTGAACGTTTAACAGGTTTTAATACCAGAATACAATTATTCTTTAAATGTTCTTTCTTGAAATATTCATTATTAATTATAACATTAAAATTAAAAGTTCTGATAATTGACCTTGGCTTCTCCTTCGCTCATCATCATCTGTCCATTGAGGTCATTTCTCTCATGATTATGCATGCTTTGTGGCTTCTTATTACTGATGTGCTCAGTTTTAATTGTACTTTATAGCCTGTCAGATTTCTCTGAATTTTGACTTAAAGCAGAACATTATGCAGTGTTCCACAAAAGTGGACTTTTTAAAGCATACTCATCCTCTTAGCATACCTACACATAATGACGCAGTGGGTGGCAAGACTCTTTCTGTATCTGGACTATTAGGTACAACTATTTCTATCCTGGTGAGGAAAGCCTTGTTTTCAACAGATAACTTATGAACTAAGAGATATGTCAGCTCCCAGGTAGCCTTGGAAAAAACGAATTAACTAGCTATTATGTTTGGCAGGTCGTCTAATAGCCTCTTGTTCTTCATAACTGACCAGACATCTCTAACTGCCCTTTTCATCAGCTTTTTCTTTAGACAATGTGGTTTACTGAGCCAGGGACGTAATGAAATAAGCAAAGAGATGGCCAAGACCAAATACTGACAGATGTATTCAGTTGAATTTGGCTGACTTGAATGTAAAGATTTTTTGAAAACTCATGCATTGCAGAGGTGAAAACAAGTGGGTTTTCTCGTCTGTTAGATCATTCACTAAGTCTTACATACAGGGATTTACTGTACTGCATTTTTCTTCCAGTGAAAATTATTCATATAATTGGGTTAAGAAGATACTTTAGATATCATCAGATATGCTTCCAAGAAGAGAGACTAATATTTTAAAAACATTAAAGAAGGCTTTCTTATATTGTCTACAGCTGCTGTTATTAAAATGCTAGAGGTGCCTCAGGTCAACAGCTTCTGAGTTCAGTGCATATTCCTCTTAATGAGCGAGCACAACATGGAAACACTGAATCCAGTATCTACTTGAAATTACCAATATCTCCTTGACTTGCCTGTGCTCGCTACTCAAATTCAAAGCTACTGCACTCTTGACTGAGAAGCATCACTGACATGTTTCCAACCAGTTGCTGGCACCAGAGTTTCCTGGGAAGTTCAATTTCCAAACTCCAGTGAAATCTGAGAGTGATTCTGTGCAAACCATTTTTCTGCACCAAGGTCTTTCTTCTGCTGGGATTTCCCAGGCAAAAGCATATATGTGAATCAATGGGGAAAAAAAAAAAGTCAGTAATGGGTGTTATTGTCACTACACCTGAGTTGGTATATCTCCATCATAATCTGTCTGTCCAAGAGCACAGACTCCTCTACCCATATCCAGTAGGGAGTCTAAGGAGAACTGGTCAGGTGACTATTAAGTTGTGCAAAGTAGAAGTAATAGCAAATAGCAGCAAATTTCTAATGCTTCCTCACAGAGTCTTAGAGATGCCTCTAACTGAAGGAATGCATTGATCAGTTGTTAGTCAGGTCCATCATCTTGGTAATAAGTCGGGGCTGCTTCTTGATCCATAAAAGGAGACCAACAACTGCCACTGACCTGTACAGCATTGCTTTTTTAATTCTGCATACAGGTCTAGCTACAACCATCCATTTCGTCTCAAAGCCAGATTGCTAGAAAATGCTTCACTTGAACAACACCTTGATGCCTGATTTACTAGGTGGACTTCTTTTATGCAAATACATTAACCACCTTGATTTACATTTAAAAGAAAGATGGCATTATTTTGGGCATGTCACTCTTTCATCACCTCATCTCAGGAGCAGAGCCTGAAGAAAGAAGCATTCCCCTCTGCCAAGACACTTCACAGAAATATTAGAGATGCCCGATGCAGGCAAAATTCTGCAGAAGAGAGTCCTCAGCACACAGCGATCAGAAACACCGCAGGGAAGTGGTGCCTTGCACGTGCGCTGGACCCTCTCCAGCAGGGGATTCCAGTTGGGCTCTTGCCATACTGGAGAGTTCCTGTTCCTCAGCCGCCCGTGTCCCTCGGGCCCAGCTCTCCCCAGGAGCACACGTTAGCAGCACTTCCCGAGCCAAAGCAGGAACAAACAACAATACGCAGATACCTGCAGCTCACCCGCTACATCACGGAGCAAGAGTTAAAACCCTTAACAATAGTTCTGCCCGCATCAATAGCTGTAATCTACTCCCTTTATTGTGCAATGTGAACATTAAGATGTCACAGAAATCTACAGACTGTCAGCGGTTATTTTAAAGGCAGTTTTCTGTTACTCTCACCCTCAATTTGGTTTCCTTCTGAGGAAACCAAGCTAACCACAACACGATTGTATTCCAGGCGGATCTATTATTGACGTCCGCCAGCGCCAAGCACGTGGCAGCGCGCCATTGAAACACCCGCATACTACAGAATGGCGGTCAGCTTTCCAGCTGCTTATCGACGGCAAATCTAACCCTACCCTGAATCACACGCTGCAAGATGATAGCCACTCTCTTAAGATGCAGGCAGCGTAAACGGTTTCAGGTAATTAAATGTGATATTCCTGGACTTTTCTATACAAAGTTCACCTAGCAGTAAACATTTATATAGTTAAATTTTTTTGTGATTCTGGGTACTGACCAACTAAGGCTGAGGCAGTTAGTGGTGGAAAAATGAAGGTGGGCAAATACGATAACCCAAGTGCTGTATTCTGTCCATGTTCCCTCCGATTTCGTGAAAACTCTGTCAAAGCTGTCACACATGATGTTTTTCTCAGACTACAGATTTTCTCTTCTATCTACAGAGAAACTCATTCAGCAGGCTTTTCAGCTGCTGGGCTTAATGCTTGTAATTTCATAAAAAAAGTCAAGGAGACAATCTGCAGCACTGGAATGTTTGGCTCTTTTTGAGGTTCAGATCATTCAAATCCAGGTTGTCCAGACTACCTCCTCTGGGTATGCCATCTGCCTCCACCCTCTCCCCCTCTGCAAAATACCTCTCTCCAAGTCTGTTCTGTTGTCTGAGCCCCTCTGCTGCCGTTGTGGCCTGCGTGCCAATGAGTTTCAAAGGTACCTCGCTTCTACTGACCTATTTATCTCCTTCCGTCTATTCTCACTTCTTCATCTGTCTTTTCTGACACCTCTACACGGAGGTCCAGACAGATGAAACTGAAAGGATCCTTCTAGTTAAACTGCAAATGTGTTTTCCCCCCCTTGTTTTCTTTTTCACTTTGAGTCTCTCCTTTCTCCACGTCCTTTTAGACTAGGCTACCAGAGCTGTTGCCAAGATATTAAACCACATTGTCATTGTGACTTTGCACTCACTTGTCAATGCTGCAGGAAACACCAGCTGCCAAAATCATTTCCCTTCATCGTTGTATCAATTATGTCATCCCCAGCCTCATTTCTGCAAGTCTTTCTACTGGCTCTCTTCCTTAATGCATCTTCAGTTGTAAGTATGTCATATTCCTACTCAAAGCAGCTTCTTCCAAGGAGCATGGAAAGCTACTTTGTGTGTACAGTTAGCACAGAAGAAAACAAGTTCGTGTAATCACACAGCTTCTCCCCACCCAAACCTGTGCATCGATGTCATTAGCCAGAACTGTAGCCTCTCTGAGCTGCATCACTCCTTTGTGCAGCAGTCAGGGTTCAGCCCTGCTGGATATTTCTGAGAATGGCCACTGACACAATGCCAATCATGCTGATAACGAAGGATAATTGCTCCCGATTTCTTAACATTACCATTCACAGATAATCTGTCTAAGAATATCTGTTAGATCTGCTATGAAGAAGTCTAGCATTTCTTCAGCTGTTACTTTGCATGAAAAGGCCAACCTTTTCATCAAGAAAACGAAAACCTGTTAGAAGCCTGTTTCAAGAGGTAGCGTAGGGTAACACTCTGGAAAACTAGACCCAGGTGACTTTGGCTCTCGACTGTAGAAGACTGAGGTCTTACTCCAACGCCAAAGCTGTAACACTAGTTCCCAAATTCCTTTGCAATCAACCTGATTGCATTCATCCAAGCATAACACAGGATACACAGGTTTAACCCTGAAAGCACATTTTAATAGTCTCAGTTCTAAGAGTTTTTTCCCTGCTTGCCTCTAGTACATACTGACAAATACTAAATCCTTTTTTGCGACTGTGTAGAGCCCCATCCATTACACTGATGGAGAAAAAAAATCCCTGTGCTGACTTCTAAGAACACTGAGGCCAAGTTTGTTTTCTTAGTCTTACATCGATATAACAGAATACTCTGATTCCTTTCCTTTCCTGGAATACAAGCAAGTTTCATGTTTCCTCTGTGTATAATAAAAGTAGTTACCCTCTGGCCAACTCAGATTGTTGTTTCTGAAAATTGTTTTTCTCTCTGGTTTTATTGGGCAATGTAATTATTTGAATTGCAAGAGCACTGTCTGAACAAAACCTGGTATATCAAACCTATCAACTCACAGATTTCCTAGACAGTCAGTGGCTGTGACAAAGCCTGCTATCTTTTTCTTTGCATAACAAGCCAATAAAAGTGCAGTCACTGAAAGAACCAGTTTATGCTGTTGAGACATGTGCATTTTAAAACCTAGTAACCCAGTTATGAGGAACTTTAATATTTAATGTGCAGATTAAGTGCATATTTAAAAACTCGTGTATGCACGCAACTCATGCAAGCAGCAAAACATACTTTGCTTTAACACAAAGTCCTTGTCACGTCAGAAGGATGAAGCAGCAAAAACAGCATTCCTTGCTGACCTTACAATCCTTACAGCTGAGAGGGATACCAGATCCCTTGCTACATCACAAGGAAGGTTTACATTCACCTCCTAAAATACGCTTACCCCTCATTCAGACCCCTAGCAAAGAGAACCATTGGCAAAAGAATCATGGACAGCACGCTTACCAACGAATGACAACGGCAGCACCGTCCCCTGCGACGTGCACAACAGAAACCAGTCTGTGTCCTGCTCTAGAAAGACAGGCAAAGAAAATGAGAGGCAGAGGGAAATCCAGAAAAGTAGCTAGGTCTTGTTCTAAAGCAGGTAATAAACGTATCAGCAAAACCAGGGCAAAGTCACACTGCCACTACTTGCATCACTGTGCAGCAGGGACTGGCAAGAGATTTGCTTTGCAAGAAGGGTCATGGTACGATACTCTGATGCCTGGGACATTTCCGATTTTTTGAGCTTCTCTGGTTCTCCTTCAGCTGCACCTATGCAGAGCCCCACTACTTAGCAGCAGGCAAAAAAGACACCTTGTTCCTACCCTTAGCGGTTACATGTCTAACTAAAACTTTAATCTTTGCGCTCCAGAATACGTCTAACCTGTGCTCATTCTCTGCACTCATGCTCTTAGCTGCGTAAAACTTCTGAATGAAAAAGACTATGAGCTAAATGCTGCTGCAAGTGGCTCCTTTTCTTAAACCACTTCGAAATAACTGGTCTAACATTTCCAAGAATCCCACCTCAGGCTTCAGAGAAAGGCAGATGAATCTTGTACATTGCATTTTTAAATTTAAGAAATGTGTTTTGATTGAGATAGATCTGCTTTTTGATTAAAGTAAAAAAAAAAACCACAAGTGGAGCAGAGCCTCTCAATAATACTGAACTTGTCGCTTTACAAAGCATGCAATAATTTAACATTGTGTGCTCAGCACACATGAAGTAACAAGCGTTTCATATTAATGCTGTATTCATAATGGTATATCTGCACAAACAATGGATAATTGAGTCAAAAATGAAACAAAACAAACACACTTCTCAAGTGCAGAGTTTAAATAAAAGGACTAAAAGGGGTCTGAAGATGATTGTCACAACTCTCTCTCTGCAAAAATATCAGGTGAGAAGCCAGATGCCAACTTTCATGGAGTGTATCGCACCAGTGGCTTCAAAGATTCAAAGCATCCCAAAACATTCATGTTTTGACACCTTATAATAAATATTTGGACTTTATTGTCCTTCATGATGCATGAGCACTTAGGGCCAGATTAAAAGTACTAAGGCTCCAAACTCTACTGAAATTTTATTCATTTCAGTGGACCCTTAGACACAAGGGTGGAAATCACCCGTGAACCTGAGCCTTAGGAAATGTTGTGTATGATGCAGGACAAGAAGAATAGAAATGGAAATAAGTTGTGTGGGTTTTGTTTGGGTTTTTTGTTTGTTTTGTTTTGGTTTTTTTTATTTAGAAAAACCCACAAAACTAGGGTCTCATAATGAAGATCACTTCTGCCAAGGAAGTGGATGGGAGGAAAAGACATTAGATTGCACGATGGGATTGTTCAGAGTCAGGACAGAAACTAGGTTAACCACAGGCAACCTTTCAAGCAACCATTAGTAATGGTCTTAGCACCACGTGCCACTAATTTTGGATTTAACACCCAAGAAAACATAAGAGACCATGAAAGAATATTTGTACATCCCATTTAAGTGTGAGACAACTGAAGACATTGAGGGCTCTGTCAAAATTAGGGACACCCTAGAAGCTGCGTTTTCTATTAGCTGCAGGAAAAACCTTTCAGCATATTGAATAGCAATAGCTATTATACATGCTTCAATGAAGCAGCTTCATTTCTCATTTATCAAACTAGTTTCCTCTTTACAAACACCCCTCTATCCAACTGCTCAGAAAGCTGCTTTTAAATACTCCTTTATATTTTCAGAGGTGCATGCTAGGTTTGTCATTTTCATCCAAGACAGTAATTTTAAACTGATAAACTTTTAGCTATGAGGATCTAAAGGTCATTTAGGGAGCGCTGTTTTCCACGTAGCTGATTCTCACCATATATTCAACTTCTATGCAGTTGATTTACTTCTGCACATAACAAATCCATTCCTTTCCTGTCAGAAAACATTTTCATTTTACTCCAGTAATTCTCACACCTCACTGGCTGCTTGGGCTAAAAATTATTTTCTTAAACATATTCAGTCTTTCCTTTCTCTGTTGTCACTACTTCAAGTGGAAAAGGATTCCAGTATCTGGGCTATTTAGCACATTTCCAGGGATTCCTCCAGCCCACAATCATGTAGTAAAGACACCAAGGAGGGTAGTACTACAAGCACCACAGATCTTCAGAATTTATCACCGCTGTTCCCAATTCACTAGCGATGTTTTTGCTATTCCTGCTAGTCTTGAGAATCACAGAGAATTTATTGCCTTAGTGTTGTGTTGCAGCTTCAAAGCTGTGAAACACAACTTCGTGTTTCAGAAAAATGTGACCCCCTGTTTTCTGAAGCTTGAATGATCTAAGTTCAGGTTTTCCATTACTTGTGTCACTGAAATATAATTCTAACTCCATAAAAGTGTCTCATAATCAAATTCAACAGGGGAAAAAACCACAGTTTTGAAGGTCCAGATCTATTTCTAACCCCCCATCTTATTCAGTAGGATTTTTAACTGAACATTTTGACATAGTGATTTACATCTAACTGAAAAAAATCAGAATGGCGTTGCAGCATTTTCTTTAGATCTAAGGCGTATAAGCAAGTCTGACTATTCTGGTATGAAACTTCCACACGCAACGTGAGCTATCTCTTGTGGCAGACAGGTATGTGAATTGTTCTTCTCTGCCCCAACAGGATCAAAAAGAAGTCCCAGGCTTCTCTACTTCTAAACCTCTTACCAGCTTCAGTCCATAACTCGTGTTTGATCTGCTTTCTGCACACTGAAGTTTGGCAAGCAGTGTTGCTCATGCTGTTCTCATGTTCTCATCACTTTCATTAACGCTTTAAAGAAGAAAAAAATGGGTTTGCTACTGCTGTGCTTTGGAAACAGAATGCGCTCTTGTGCTCTCAAAGGAAGGAGGAGTTCTTGGGCTTTCACTTCATTCAGCTTCTGGCCAGCCCTTGTAACCTCTGCTCACACATACATAGCAATCACCTTGCTTGGTTTTGGAGACCTATTCTGACCCTGCTGCAAATTCTGCTGCTTCTAGTGATATCCAGCAATGGGAGCTCTGCCAGGGAATGCTCCCGGTCACAGAGGAGCAGGGGTAAAGGCTATTCTACCCAACTGACTAAAAACCTGAAGACTTGAGAAAATCAATATGGATGGGAAGAGTGTCTACTCCACTCCTGACTGAAGCACATCATCAAGTTCTAGCCTTTGGAAGACCTCTATCTATTCTTCTCCTGTGTCCTTCATGGGCCCAGGCACCTCTTGCAGATGCAAGATCTCTCTTTCTTTCACTACAAGAGTCTTAAGCAACTTGAACCTCAGACTTTCCAGGAAAGCATCCGTATCAAATGGTGGTGCAAGAGCCTTCAGTTTGCCTCACTTGCTGTTTTCCACACACAGGACAGCCTGTGCTGACTAAAATTACATGAATTCTCACAGAATATCCTACTAGCTGCTTTTCAGGTCCAAACAGCTTGGCTCCCCTCACACACTATCAAACCACTCCATACATATAGAGCACAATTTTGATATGTTGACCAAATGCAGCACAGTGCCTGTCACTCTCTCTCCCCAGCTTAAAAATAAATCCTATAGAAGATGCAGTGAGTTTGGTGGGCTTCATTTCTGTCACTCTGCACATTCAAATCCCCACAGTGTGATAAAACAACCACTCCTTTTCCCAGTGATTTATGGGTTTTGGGCTGAGGAGCAGTTTCTGTTAAGCTCATTTATCCCATTCTTTCTCCTTTTTACTCAGAGGAGTTCTTAGTAGTATGTAACTATTTGGAGGTCAAATTAATTCTTGCAGCCTAGGATGCCATTTCTGGACTGGAAGCAAGAGTACTTTCAGTTTAACAAGACATAGAGGTTGTTAAGGGTGTCTGACATTTTTTCACCTTTGCTCTTCTATTTCAGAGTTTGAATAGGTCTGATTTAATTAGACAAAAACAGTATAGGAATGAATGCAAGTGCAAAGGCTCAGAAAAATTTGCATATAGGAAAAATTACCAGTTCGATAACTTCAAATCACAGCCAAACTAATCATGGTTCACATTGATGAGGACACAGAGTCAAGGTGAGAAATATAACTGGCTACAAATCATGAAGAGATCATGCCAGCACCATAGTTTTGAGGGCATGGACAACCCCCATCACCACTTTACTTTCTCAAATTATGGTTAAGGGAAGTCTAAATGTGGATCCAGTGGTTGTTTGTTGTTTTTTGGTTTTTTTTTTTTTTAAACATAGTGAGTCTTTGGAAATGTCCACACAGAAGCACAACAGTTTTCTCTCTGCCTGGCCATCTCCTCTCTCTCTGCTGGGGGCTGTTTTCCCTCTGGAGGAGGGGAGAACGAGCACATAAATTCAAACCATCAGAAGTTCCTAGGCTAGCAGAAAGCCTTGGGGTCCCACATGCAATCTCTCTCCAGTTTGTCTAGGAGCCTGAAAAACAGGCACTGACATCAAATTACTGTGCATCCTCTGAAGCCAACAGCTTGCGTAACCCAGCTAAGCATCAGCTGAGGGGAAGGCTACAAAAACCATGTCCTTTTCTCATTGGGTTCATTGTTACTTTTTGGAGTGTTAAGTGGGTAGTTTACTCCCAAATGTCATGTTTGGCTCCCACTTCAAACTGGTGCACTGTCATGACTCTGGCTGTTATTATTTGCACCTGGCCTTCTTCCACACATTATTGCTACCTCTATTGTCTCATCTCCGAAAAATAAAGGGACACTGACATAAAAAAATCCTGCTCTGTGCCTATGGAAATATATATCACACAGAGAGCCTATGACGTTTCATAATGTAAAAACTTTGATAAGAAAATTATATTGCATCCTAGGTCTACGTTATTCCAAGGAATGTAAACAAAACATTGCAACGTGTAAACTGACTCGTAGCCCACATCTCACTATCAAATGGCTTATTCATCTACATTACTGACAATACGTCCTTTATTACAACAACATTCATTTTGCAACATTAAGGTGAATATCCTGGGAAAGAAAAATAAATCATAGAGGACATAGCTGTAGTACTATTTTCAGCAGCTTTGTGGAAATCATTATATCATTTAGGCTGTAGATTGAATTTTCTAACCTAATGACACTCCTGTCTCCCAGACTTAAGATGTAGATTTGCTAATTTACAGCACAAATGGCACAGAATACATCACAGCAAACTTGTGCAGGTGGGAACAGATGTATGTACAGGTGAAGCTGGAGCTGATGTAATCAACGGTGGCAGGAATAAAAGTCCTCAAGACACCAGTTAATTAAAAAAAAAAAAAAAAGTAGTTTATGTTTTAGGATATTATCTTAAAGGGGAAAAAAGCACATTTATAAAATGGATAGGGAAAAGTTTACAAAACAAAGGTCAAAAATATTTCTAAATAATAATATTTTCTAAAAGATATCTCCAAATCAAGATTTTTTGGGGGCAGAGGAGAGGAAGAATAGGAAGCTATACTATAGTTATCACAAAACCCCAGGAGATTACAGTCTGGAACCAAAGGATGAAAACTTAGATAAATGTAATTAAAGTATTTTGTACAGTACATTAGATTTGGAAGCATTTTGGAGTCCATAGTGATGCAATCTTAAAACATACTAGAGATATCCAAAGCAATCAGGAGAATTACATTAACAACTAGGAAAACAAGTAGTCTAGCTAACAGCCAGGTTCTGAGGTTATTGCTCTTTTCCACCCTCAACCAGATAGGGGTGAACAGAGAATAATCTGAGAAATAAGCCAAGCAAACTGCATACTTGGGAAACGAAGGACTTGTATGGTGAAATGAAAATGTGGGTTTCACGTTTAGAAACCCACATTGGAAAATGTGGGTTTCAGTTAGATGAAGAGATGGGTTTTTTGGAATTAGTAAACCCCAGCACACAACATGGGATAATGCACTAGGCATTAGACAATGTATAAAATACTTGTCTAAGAATCTTCCTCATAGATACCTAGGACAAAAGTCAAGATGCAGACTTTCAGTGACAGTTGTAATGAGATGTTTACTGCATAGCTGAAGAAAATAAGACTGAGAGATAAACAGAGGACCTTGGCAACAAATCGTATATTTGAAAACCAAATGATAGGCTTTTGGCCAATAGCAAAAAATTGGAAGTCTATCTCGGGCAAGTGCTCTGGAGTCAGCATAGTTAAACTAGAAGAAAGATTCAGGCACCTTTTGCATGGCTTTGTGCCAAGAACAAAAAATCCTGCAGCTCTTTTTATGAGGCCATATACAGACCTGATTTATTCCAGGGGGATGACAATTCTGTCCACATTTTTTGACAGAAAGTAAAATACTCAAAGCAATTTGCATTTCTGTCTGCCAAGAACAAAACTGAGTTTTAGGCAGACTTTTCCTCACCTCTTCTAAAGAAACATCAAGGTTTTGCTGCCAGCAAATTATAGCTTGGGGACCTGGGACTTTGTCTGGCCCACACAGAAGAAAGTGCACTAAAGCTACTGAAGCCAAATATTTGGTTTTTTCCAACAGTCATACAAAATTGAGACTCTTCAAAAGAAATGTTGGTCTCGGATGTATCTCTAGCAGTATTTGAAAAATTCAGAATTGCTCAAAACCAACAATTGCCGAGTATTCAGTTTGATATGCTAAAGAACTTATTATCATCCATGACTAACTCCTGAAACTGCTTTCCTGAGACCAGGTCTCTCCTGTGGCTTTTTTCATGCTTTTTCTGAAAATTTTGACTGTTTTCCTATTGTAGCAATAAATACAATACTAATACTTTCCATTTCCCGGATACTGCATCAGAGCAATGCATTAAATACAGACCTTAATTCACATTTCTTGTCCTGGGCCTCAAGAGAGAAGGTTTTCAGTTCAGGGTTGATTTGATGATCCAGCAGAAATACCTAATAGAAATTTTGGCTTGATAGCTTCCATAGCTCTAAGGCACCTTGCAATAGTTTATTTCTGTTTACTGCAAGCTCAGTTATTAGCCAAACACTCTGGCCATTGACCAAATTATCTCATGCGCTTGGGAAGCATGGACGTTCACTTCCATTTAATCTTTAGATGGAAATTAATGAACTAATTTCAGCAACTGAAGTTTTGCACCACTTTATTTCTTCCAAAGAGGCCAAAATACAAATATTCAGATGAAATAATACGAGACTTTTTTATGTCATGTCACAAAGGAGGAAAGTAGAACCTGCTCTGCTGGTGAGTTCTTGGATCCTGAAGCACCCTGAGAATCAGAGTCACACAGGATACAGGTGGAAGACAAAAACAACAAGCTTTAAAAAGAAAAGAAAACACCACCTTCAGGCCATAATCTGCTGCCTTTTAGCCATGCAGATAGCATCCACTGCCGATAACCACTTCATTAGAGTGGCTGTATTTAATTCCAGGCCAAAAAGGCCCCTCTCAAACTTTCCACAATGGTTTATACTCCAAAGGAGCTTAGAAGTGGAACTCAGTATTTCAAAAATCTTATTTCATGGCTTGACCAGAGTCATCTACGAAGCATAGCTTTTGACAACTGTGAAATGCTTTTCTGTCCCCTTGAGACAGGCGATATCTCCACTTGGAGATTCACTCTTTGGCTTTTGGTTTATACGTGGGACTGCCAAAATACTGACTGGCAGGACCTCCAGGCAAAACGTTGGAGGAAAAAAGTGACTCATTCTGCATCCTGACAGATATCACAAATTGGCTTTTAGGCCACTTCGTGACATCTGTGATTGCTTCAGAAATGTGTATTACACTGAACTATGCCACCTTTTCTGCTACTGCAGGTTTTAGCCTTTCAGGGTTTATACATATAAACTGTGTCCAGGATAACTAGCAAGCAAATGACAAAGTGGTACCTTGCACATAATTAGGTTCGCTGTGTACTTATACAGAACTGTGAAATAAAATATCTTAATAATGTCACTGCTTTTCTTATGTGTCTGGATTTACTTAGTCTAGCTGAACATTTTATACTAGTGTTCCCCTTACTAACAAGCTATTGCATTCACCTGGAGTCACCCCCCATCTGATTTAATTTTCACCCTTCCTGAGAAACAAGGCTTCCTCCCCCAGGCTTCACAAATAGCAATTGTAGGCCAACTTTGCAACACCCACCAACACAGCATCAAAGGAAATAAGTGTCCATTGAAATATTTACACTCAACTTCCATGCCGCAATGCAAGACCGATCTTTAAGAGAATTCCTTCTTCTACGCGAGAGAAACACCTGTTCAAAGGAAGACATATCTAAGCTGTTCTGTGAGGTATGAAGTAGGAGAGTGAATGATTCCGGTCCAGCTCACATAACTCTGAGGCTGTTATGAAGACCACAACAAGAACACAGACCTGACAATTCCAGTTAGCAAACTCCATCTCTCGATGGAAACTTCACCATCAGGCTGATGACTGATTCACCAAGCTGGCTGAATTTGCTAGGACCTCTAAGACAAGTGCATCCCTGCAGAGAAAGCGGAGAGGAGTTTGTACGGACACTGTTCACACTATAGGCAAAATGCAACAGCTTCCAGTTGTGTCACTCTGGGACCTTTCAGTAATCCTTAGGCAAATATCTATTTATTTATTAAACTACTGCAGGAAAGTTTTGCATTTTGGTGCAGGCAGTGATTAAAGAACTGAGTCTCTGTCAGGACTTTCTGGCACTGTTATGAGACAAACCAACGTGAAAGACCTAATCAGGAGGCCCATACAGGCATTCGGCTGGAGGAATTTCAAAGGTAGGCTTAGTGAGTGTGTAACAACTAGCACATTACACAAAGAGAGCCGGCATTTCCCTTGGCAGTATCTTGTCATCCCTCATGTCCTGCTGAACAGCAACGCTATATCCAGCCTCACCTGACACTGAGTTCCAGAAGACCACCTACACTGACAGAGTTTGGCTTAGTGTCAGCTCCAGGCCATGATCACACAATGCACTGCTCAGGTGATGTGGCACCTTCAAAAAGCCAAGGATGAGATAAAGCTGCAGCCTTAGTACAGCAGAGCAACATCCCCATCAGCTTCCCTAGGCAAAACACACAGAATCTTTTGCTGTACCAGGTTCAGAACCAGTTTTATCAAGTAAAGCTGGGACTAACAGCATGAATAATTCCTATTTCCAGTTATTTTTCCCTTCCCTGTGCTGAGCATCTCTAGCAAAACTAGTACATTCACTTCTCTAGGAGCAAAATAGAACAATTTTCACACACTGGAATGACTAAAAATGGTAAGATGAAAATCAAGACCATCTGAAATCTATGCACTTAGACCCAAAAAGTGCCTAAAGGCATGTACTAGTTTTCAGACCTTTATGCTTTTCTTGCCTCTCCTCCCTTGGCAAACTCACAGGCACAGACACTCACCATTTAAACAGTTAGGCTTACTCAACTTTCTTTGCTGCTAAATAAGCATTACTTAAGACAAGGCAATTTATGGGCCTTTCTGGACTTACAAATCCAGAAATAGCTTCATATCAAAATAAATCAAATTCCCTAATGAGATCAGAGCCACCTATCTGGGATAGGAACAGAGTTTTTAAATGCGGTGCATTTATCAGTGATGGAGGAAATCAAAGTTTGACACACACTGAGATATATAAAAAGAGAAACCTGAATAAGCATTAGACATTCTGTTGGTCAGACTGAACTGGATCTCTATTACAGCTTTCAGAAGTGCTTCAGGCAAATTTCAGTGTGTTTCAGAGACAGCTAGTTTTAAATTTAGCTTAGATATCAAAGAAAAAGGTATCTGCCTAGTGGCAAGGAGTCACTCTACAGTAGACAGCAACCCCTATTTTTAGTGCTCAGAAAATATGTGACTACTGATTGCAGAATGGATATCCAGATACTTGCATCATGCAGAGAAGAACTGGTGGACTTATTATATTTATCACATAGCATTTAATAACACATCATTTAAAAATAGAATGGTCATATATCATCTTATTACTGTGTACAGAAAAATACGTTGTCACTTTATAGGCATCCGGTACCCCTCAAGACAGACATGGAATTGGTAAAGAATGTAGCAGGATGAGATGACAGCCTCAGAGAAGAAAAGACACTGCTTATGTACACAGGAGATTTCAAAAGTCTCCACAGGGAAGCTGCTGATCTTTTATCATTCTGTCAGGCTATTGGAAAGTCTTTTGCACATCTAGTTGGAAAGGGGCCTGGACAACATTAGCAGAATAGAGCTGCTCCTTGATTTTATGAGAGTACATGTAGAGAATGTGGCAGAGGAAAGCTGGTGGTTATGGCAGGAGGTGGAGAGGACCTAAAAAACCCCCAACCCAAACCCCCAAAATCTCAAGAAAATGAGAACTCAGCCTTAGGTAAAAAATTTGGGAGGTGATGTCACTGGAATCTTGTCCTATGAAGTATCTCAATATTTGTCTTGAAGATGCCTTCTCCTATGGAGCGGCTGTCATTTTAGACCTTTTCAGAGCAGCACCTCAAGGCAGAAAACAAAGAACTAGATAAGGAAAGAGGGACTCCATATCCATAAGGAAGGTGACCAGAGCTAGAGAGTGACTTCTAGAGGTAACAAAATACAATCCCCATCTCAGGAGAATAATTTGCCTGTGGAGAGCCTTCCTGAAGGCTCCTCTTGAGCCCACTGAGTCCTCTTGTGGAAGGATTTGCAGATAATACATTTTTCTTTTATCCCTCTCACCGAAGCATTCATTGAGAGGCATTGTACTGAGGCAACATGAACACTGTGTGTAGGCTTATTAGTAGCTGTGACAATTTTACATGAACGCCAATGTTTGAAGACCAGTTTCAACATTTCTGCACTGTAAAAGCTGTTATAGAGAACCCCAAAAAGAAAAGCAAAAAAATCCCTTCAGTGATAAGGAAAAAAGATAACGAGTGCTTATTAACTAGAGAATTGTTTACGCCACACTATTCAGGCTACAAAGGTTCAGTGATGTGAGTAAAAGGAACTCTCTCAGTCACAGACCACAGGAGGGTTTAGGGCAGCCCCCCCCTTCCCCAGGTGAGAATGGAAATTGGAGGAGACCTGGTGCAGATGCCATGTAAACAAGTACTTTGGATCTGTGCAATCACTCAAAGTGATTTATTTGCCAAGAAACACAGGAGGTGAAAGAGTTCAAGTCCCTTAAGCACAAGTGATACATGTACATAAGGTTTTAGAAGTTTTACTTCTTGTGCCTTAAAATTCTTTTTAGCAATTGCTGCCGTGCAGGGAGAACTCCACCAAGTTTCTAGAGTAGAACTACTATTACAGAGCAAGGGGGAATCCCCTCTTCATTACAAAGAGTTCACACAATGCAATTCCCTCCTAGATGATTTAAGAATCCCACAAATGATCCAAAATAATTTTTGTGGTATATTCCTTAAGTAGATTGCTCCAGTGCTTCTGCCACAGCTCTGCTTTGGGCCTTCTTCTTCACAGTCCTGAATGGGTTTTTTTTCTGATGTATAGTACCTCCACAACTTAAAGTGAGAGGTGTAAGTTTAAATAACACTTTCAAAAGTTAATAAAAGCCTTTCAGTGGCAAGAATCTAGTTAAATGCATTTCCCAGCAGGAGAAAATTCTAAATATCTATTTCCTTAAAACACCAGTCACATTCATATGACTTGTGATTTGTGGACCTCAGGAGGGCTGACTTTGACTTCTTCAAGGGGCTACTGGCAGGAATCCCGTGGGCCAGGGCTCTCGAAGGCAGGGGGGTCCATGAGTGCTCGTCGCTGTTTAAATGTCACTTCCTCCATGCTCAGGGGTGATGCATCCCCCTGAGAAAGAAATCGAGCAAAGGAAGCAGGAGACCTGCATCGCTGAACAAGGAGTTTCTAGTGGAGATCAGGTGGAAGAGAAAGGTCCATGGAATGTGGAAGGAGGGACAGGCCACTTGGGAAGAATACAGGAATGTGGTCGGAGCATGCAGGGATGCCACGAGGAAGGCCAAGGCCCACCTGGAATTGAAGCTGGCAAGGGATGTCAAAAACAACAACAAAGGCTGCTTCAACTACATCAGCAGCAAAAGGAAGGCCAGGGACAATGTGGGGCTGCTGCTGAATGAGATGGATGTCCTGGTGACGGAGGATGCAGAGAAGGCAGAGCTACTGAATGCCTTCTTTGCTTCAGTCTTCAGTGCTAAGACTGGCCCTCAGGAATCCCAGGCCCCGGAGGTAAGAGAAGAAGCCTACAGAGAGGATTGCTTAACCGATCTGGACGCCCACAAATCCATGGGCCCTGATGGAATGCACCCACGAGTGCTGAGGGAGCTGGTGGATGTCGTTGCTGAGCCACTCTCCATCATCTCTGAGAGGTCCTGGAGGACAGGAGAGGTGCCCGAGGACTGGAGAAAGGCCAATGTCACTCCAATCTTCAAAAAGGGCAAGAAGGACAACCCAGGGAACTACAGGCTGGTCAGCCTCACCTCCATCCCGGGAAAGGTGATGGAGCAGCTTATCCTGGAAGTCATCAACAAACAAGTGGAAGAAAAGAAGGTTATCAGGAGTAGTCAGCATGGATTCACCAAGGGGAAATCATGCCTGACCAATCTGATAGCTTTCTACGATGACATGACTGGTTGGGTAGATGAAGGGAGAGCCGTAGATGTTGTCTACCTAGACCTCAGCAAAGCTTTCGACACAGTCTCCCATAACATCCTCCTAGGGAAGCTCAGGAAGTGTGGGCTGGATGAGTGGTCGGTGGGGTGGATCAAGAACTGGCTGAATGGCAGAACTCAGAGGGTCGTCATCAGCAGTGCTGAGTCTAGTTGGAGGCCTGTAACTAGTGGTGTCCCCCAGGGGTCAGTACTGTGCCCAGCCTTGTTCAACTTCTTCATCAGTGACCTGGATGAAGAGTTAGAGTATACCCTCAGCAAATTTGCTGATGACACCAAACTGGGAGGTGTGGTGGATACACCAGCAGGCTGTGCTGCCATTCAGCGTGACCTGGACAGGCTGGAAAGTTGGGCAGAGAGGAACCTGATGAGGTTCAACAAGGGCAAATGCAGGGTCCTGCACATGGGGAGGAACAACCCCATGCATCAGTACAGGCTTGGGGCGGACCTGCTGGAGAGCAGCTCTGTGGAGAGGGACCTGGGTGTCCTAGTGGACGACAGGTTAACCATGAGCCAGCAGTGTGCCCTGGCTGCCAAGAAGGCCAATGGCATTCTGGGATGTATCAAGAGGAGGTGGTCAGCAGGTCGAGGGAAGTTCTCCTTCCCCTCTACTCTGCCCTAGTGAGGCCTCATCTGGAGTACTGTGTCCAGTTCTGGGCTCCCCACTTCAAGAAAGGTGAAGAGCTACTGGAGAGAGTCCAGCGGAGGGCTACAAGGATGGTGAGGGGACTGGAGCATCTCTCCTACAAGGAGAGGCTGAGGGAGCTGGGCTTGTTCAGCCTGAAGAAGAGAAGGCTGAGAGGGGACCTTATAAATGCTTACAAATACCTGAAGGGTGGGTGTCAAGAGGATGGGGCCACGCTCTTTTCAGTGGTGCCCAGTGACAGGACAAGGGGCAATGGGCACAAACTGAGGCACAGGAAGTTCCGTCTGAACATGAGGAAGAACTTCTTCCCTCTGTGGGTGATGGAGCCCTGGAACAGGTTGCCCAGGGAGGTTGTGGAGTCTCCTTCTCTGGAGATATTCAAGACCTGCCTGGACAAGGTCCTCTACAACCTACTGTAAGTGACCCTGCTTCGACAGGAGAGTTGGACTAGATAACCCACAGATGTCCCTTCCAACCCCTACCATTCTGTGATTCATTCTGTGATTCTGTATATACGGAAATATAATTTGAAGTTAATACCACAAGGCTCATATAGGAAATCTTACAGATAGGCATCTCAGTGGAGGAGGAAGACAACTTGACTGGAGGAAGCAAGGAAGGCCTGTTCTCCACGCAGAAAAGCCTTCTGGCCAGCTGATTGATAAGGAAAAAAAAAAAATCAATAAACAAAACCCAGATGTTAACATGGAGTAGATCTTCCAGTGAAGCAATTCATCAGGGGCTGCCCTGTGCAAGGGTCCCACGCTGCCCAGCAGAATCTCTCTCTACTGACCTCAGGCAACCCCTGAGGAGGAGCAGGCATGTCAGTCCCTCTTTTCAGCTAATCCTTGGCTTTTGTCCAAAGACCTCTCTAAAAAGGATAATTAATTCTAATTACAGGGCTTGATTTTTTAAGAGAAGTACGCAAGCCTCCATCTTTATAAAACTGGACCTATTAAATGCTGAAATAAAGAAATAAAGACTTCAGATTTTATTACTCGTTCTGAGCCATGTGGTGCATCTTGCATTAAAAATAAGTTGTATTAAAAATAATTTTTTTTTAAAGCAGCAGTGCTCTCATGCTTTTAAGCCAACCTACACCTTTGAACTTCTGTCTAGGTTCTTAAAGACAGCCAGGAAAAAAAAAATTTCACTCAAAAAAAATAAATATGCATTTATGAAGTGCCTATTGAATTTCTCTAAACCAATGACTAAAGCAACATAAAATATTATCATTTTGTTTTTAAAAAGGAATAAAGTCTCAAAGCAGAATCAATTGTTAACTTATTTGTAAAATATTTACAAATAGGGTATTGTATTTATTCATTCTAATGGTATATAACACCTTCAGTGTTTTCTTTTTATTTACACAACATTCATAAACATTTCCTCTCATTCCCTGGAAGCAGATTTTCCATTTCTTCCCCTCTAACCAATGCTTCACGCATTAAACTTTCTTATGCACTGTGGAACGCTTCTGGCACCAACAATGGTCTCCTGGGGTTGCCCAGGGCTAGGATTTGGCACATCCTGGCCATATTTTTTAAGTGTTCCTTCAGGCAGCAATGGTGGGTAAATGAGTATTGCTGTTCCTACTACTTGTTATTTGCATTGGAGTAGCTTCCAGATACCTCAGTCAGTCAGAAGAATCGTACTGTGGTAGACACTGAGGATACATGATGAAAAGATGTTCCTTACTCAAAAAGTCTGCAGTCTAAGCAAGGTTGTGATAGGAATAAGAGTCAGGTTTAAAGAAGCCAGAATCCACAACAGATTTGCCTTCAGTCAAAGAGATAAGAAATTACAATTTGCAATACTGCAAAGTGTTGGAAAAGTCTGGGAAAGAAGATCTGCTCAACAAAAAATTGCTGCCACTTTATAAAGTATTTGAAGTCCACTACAGAAAAGAAGGCAAGAGAGTCCTCCTCTGAATTTATAGTAATACATTTGTTTCAGTTTCTTGTCCTGAAAATGCTGTCCACAGGAAGGTCAATGCAGCAGGATGGGTCCCCCCCTGGTGGGTGTCCATACCCACCCCCCCACCCCCCCCCCCAGTAGTCTAATCTCCATTTCAACTAAGCAGATTCAGGCAGCAAAACAATTTAAACATAGGCAAGAACAGATTTGAGCTTTAAGTTGTGTATGAGGAAAAACAGCAGCTGACATCAGTGGAAGTAAATTGAAGCAGTGCCAGGTTAAGTGGCAAGTGGACTCATGTATTGCATTGCAGAGCTTTGTTGCCCAGCATTCCCCAAACCATCGTGTCCAATCATTTCCAGTGCCAAACCTGGCATCTGAGTCCTAAAGAACCAACAGAGATTAATCAAACTAGCCCAGAGGCCACCTGTCACAAGGGTAGGTCAGGCCCTGATGTGCAGCTTAGACACAGAGACTCAAGACATCCTTTCATAGACAGCAGCTCTTGTTTTCGAAAGCTACCAGGGAAAGCAGAGACAAAACATTTCTTCTCACATTTTTACCTCCCATCATGGCCATTTTAGATTGCACCTGAGCAAGCAGCACTTTGTCTTCTTTTTAACAGGGCAAGTTCTCCCTAAAAAAAAAAGTAAACATGTGGTTTTGATGACTGACACCTGAGTGTTCATTTAAATGTTCATATTATGCCTTTTCCTAAGTCACTTCCAAATACTGTGAGAGCAAAGAGGGATCTTTCCAATCACCCAGAAAAAGCAGACATGCACTACACAACATTGCTGCAGTGGTTTAAGAAAGCCTTTTATTCATTTTATACAGCCTTCAGCTGAATTCCATTCATTTTTGAAGGCACTATATCTGGGAGCCTACATTATTTTATATTTGAGTAAACCTTGTAAATGAGACTGTCATGCAATATTACTAACTCCCTGGATTGTACAGGTATTCAGGGCCAAAAGCAAACAACCTACTCTGTTCTTAATGTAGTCCTCCTTTTTCTCCTCCCCACAAGCTCTTGAACATCCCTAAATACCCACATTTACACCCAGTTCCCCGGCTGGTCTTTCACAGCTGTTTGCACTTATAGCAAGTGAAGGTGATGCAGGTGGAAAACTTCACCACTGCAATTCAAGAACTTGTTCACTTTGGTATCTTTACGTGACACAAGGGACAAAGGCAAATAGTAAAGAAATGATGGCTCCTCCCCACCACATCTCCATATGCTTCCACAGCCTCTTGACTATCTTCTGTGCTTCCCTGTGGGTGAGATCAGCTCCTCTTTCTAATGCTGGCCACTGCCTTGCCTCCTTCAGCTTGAGCAAGCTCAGATCTCCTTGAGTTGCTTTTCTTTTGTAGCTCTTTCTTGCCAGAGTTCACATAAATCAGAAAGACAGCAAGGATCAGATTTGTACCTTTTCTTCTAAGAAAACGGTTTGCTTTTTGCATTTTTTACTCACTACTGCAAGAGACCAACCTAATCCTGCTTTCCATCTTGGTTCTCCAAATGCATACAGAAATAAAACAATCTACTACTGGCTTTTTTTGTATAGAGTATTTTTCTGTATGACACTCACCACTGCTTGTATTCGTACAGTTTCCCTTCTGTTCCCCACACCATAACCCTGACCCTCAACCAGATCATCTGCCCAACGTTATAAACCCTTTTTATGACGTATCCAGTCTTTTCAAATCAATCTTTACTCACATCCAAAGATTCACAAACATTGTATTTTTGAATGTTATTTCTTCTCGACTATCTATTACTATCCACTTTAATAAACCAGTCCGTGAACTTAGATAACTTTGCTACTCACCAAGATGATAAATGAGGTGATCTTAAATACCAGTAGCTCAACACCAGCGTTTTGAAAAATTGTTTATGTTACACAGCAACAAGGCAATTTGTAAATTCCACAGAAAACAACTCCAGAATGGACTCCATCCAGGGGAGACGTTTCCTCCAGTTAGATCTTTGTTTATCTTAACGATGACAAAAGCAGATCCCTTCACTCAAAGTTGCATACTGCAGGTTTCCGACATGGAGTGTTTTATGTCCACTGGTTTCAGAAGATAAACACAGAATATTTTCCTGTGAAGATGCAGCTTTGTGGAATTAACTTCTCTATTTATAAATTATCTTGTAAATGAAGCAATTTTCCTGGAAAAGATCAAGACACTGAAGTGTTCCTTTTCTAAACATAGCGAGATACTGTACAAGTCAGAGATGGTATATTAATGGGTTGCATATGAAGCCAAAGACAAGCTGATTACATTGAAGTCTGCTTTTGACAGCCGCTACCCTAAGAGTGACGACACCCTGTACAACACAGAGTCAGGGTTCCTCCTCCAGCTGTTCATATTTCTACTGAACACATAGGCAAATTTCTTTGCATAAAGAGGGAATGAAGCTGGAATATCACCTGTCCAAAACTTTAAATGTATAAAGTTGACAGATCTGAAAAGCTAGGGTAAGAGGGTTTTATAGCTTTGCCTTTTTGTTTCTTTTGCAGTTGCTCCACTTGCGTCCTTCCAGGTCAGGCTATGGTCAGATATGAAAAATAAAATACCATGAAAAGTGGCTATTCTCAGAAATCCCAGCTATGCTGAAAGCAGCAAGCACCAAAACCACAGCAAGAGCCTCTCTTGTGAGGTGCCTCAGCTTAAACACCTTGGGCAGTTCAGATAAGGCTTACCAAAGCCTCGGGATATGATTTTCCAAGTCTCCCTGGCTGTCCACTGTCAAGTATGTGCACTGCAGTAGCTCATTCAGCAGTCATTTCCCATCCTTTCTGCTGGGAGCTGGCAGTTACACAGACAGACAGCTTCCACAAAGCCAACTGTCACATCATGAAATAGACACTTGGTGGTAGAGACTATTTAGGATGCGTGAGGATACAAATCTCGCAAATTAATAAGCTCTTCAGCACTCGTTGATTCCCTTTCATGAACAGCCATGCTATTTGGAAGCCTTCTTTTACCCTCTCCAGTGCAGATACTGCAGGAAAGTCCCAGCAATCAAAGAAAGGAAATACAATGTCTTCAGTGTCCAGACCGTGTTTTGGAAAGAAATTTCATCCTAGAACATGCACATCTATTCCCACTAATAGCACTTTCCAAATTTGAAATGTGTATTGATGGATGAGGGGTGGAGTGAATGGGATTTTAGTGATGTTCATTGTCCTAACTACAGTGAATAATATTTCAGCGGAGTGACTAGAGTCCTGATTGTTCCAGGAACTTCTAAAAATCAACAGACTATTACCTCACTTAGTCACAGCAGAGACCTGATCTTCCAGTCCAACAAAGCACACAGGATGTGCTTAACTTTAAACACATGAACAATTTAATTGACTTGTTTTGCATGACTGAAGTGCTGAGGAATGAATCTGAGATTCCATCGCAGGTTGTCCCGCTAAAGGCTTTCCCAGTCTTCTGCATACTGAAAACACTCCAGCCTCCACTTCTTTTCCCCCTAAACCTCTGTGGACTGCTCCCTGATGTGGGTCTAGATGAACTATGGGCCCGTGGGAACACAGTTCCAGGGTTAATCTGAAGAACAGGGAGGCAGCTCCTGTTGGCAGCAGCTTGTAAGCAGAAAGGCACCCAGAGAAGGTTATGAAAACAAGCCCTGGCACTTTGGTTCTAGGGGACTGCATGTCATCTGTTAATACGTTCCACTATCTAAGATTTCTGTAGATATCTTGGCTGTTTAGTTCTCAGTTATCTTTTCAGGTCTGCATTTGGACAGAGGGATGCGACTTTGCAGTCAGGGGTATGTCTCGTCACAAGTGTCACCTCCGGATGGGAATAATGCAGCTCACTCAATGCCAGTCCCCACCTGGAACTTGCTGGGAAACACCAACCGTTGCAGACAGGGCCACCTTTGAATGTTCCCCCCCAAGCACCACTGTCTGCCCCAACAACTTCCTCGAACAGAGCTGGGGGCATGCCCTGTCACTCCTGAGATCCATCCCCTGATTTTTCTTGCACTGAGAACCTGTAGTCAAGTGCAAACTTTACAAAAGGGCAGAAAAATAAAAAATTCCAGTTCTTCACAAAAAAAAAAAGCATCTCCCTTTCCGCCTCTTGTGAATTCCTTCTATTCATGGGTCTTTTAGGGCAGAGAGAGCTAACAAGGAATAAACCTAGAATTGGAAATCAAATAATGCTATTTAATTTTATAGTTGTTGACACAACTTGTTACATGTGTTTCCTACCAGAATAAATGAAATCACAGTCATCTGATTTCCAAATTACCATATCTATTGTTTCAGAAATACAGGGTGTAAATAATTGCAGTGTAATCGCCTATGTCTGGACCTCTCTCATCCGGAACCGTTATCAGGATTAGCATAAATTACGGTGCCATCTAATAATGAAATCACTGAACACTGATTGTGCCAGCTATTTAAACCTGTAATTATTGCTCATTAGAAACGTGTTTCACGTTATTTGCCCCTTACAGACCCAAAGTTGTTGTCAAAAGGCTCCTGCAAAGGACTCTACAGAGAAGAGTGGAGAAATTTCAAACGATGGGCATGAATTTCATCTGCCAAACTGCCTACGAGGCAGAAACACGCTGTGGGCACCATTCATTCACCCTGAAAGACACTTGTATCCACTACCAGAAAAAGAAGTTGCAATAGATAAGAACAGGAAATCTCCAGTGTAATTCAGAGAAGTATGAACAATATGTTGTTCTCTATGTAAGTGGACAGCGATTAGCTCACAGTGTTCATTATCATAGTACACAATTAGGCATCGTGCAGTTGACAGACTTTAAATGAAATAAGTTCCTGACCTCCCCAGAGGGGAGGCTTTTGGCAGATCTTATCATGGCTGGGTAAGGCTCAGGCAGGACAGGCAGCTACCTTGGACACCACATCAAAGTCAGCAAAGGACAAGTTCCAGAAGTGAAGTGAAAATAACTATAACTTTTGCATGCTCCTCTGTAAAGAGTTTGCAGAAGACAGTTGATTAAGATTTGTCTGCTTCCCTGCTGGTCAAACTCTTTACAAGATGAACTGGCTAAAAAGGGGCTCAGATAAGTGCTCTTCAGTCCTAACAGATATTTTTAATCAATTTTTCTTAACAGAGGGAAATTGATTCATCTTTTGCTATCTTCCTCCTACTGCACATATAAAAACTTTTGCTACAGAAGGAAAGATAATAGTTTCTACCACTTTCAGAAGCAAAAAGGTACAAAAGCAAGATAGGAAAGAGAAATATATATCCTCCAGAAAGACTCACCTTACTTTGAAGATCTCAGCTGACAGTGAGTCTATCCTTCTATCCTGGTGGCTCCTTCCAACGGTTGATTCAAGTCACAGTTCAAATTTTCGTTCCTGGGGTGAGTGGGTTCAGCGGACACACACAACCCAGCTGCTAAGGTACACATGCCCCATACAGACTGTAGATCCTCACTACCACTGAAGGTATGCCTGTTATGGCTAGACTACTCTTAGAAGCTTAGCTTGTAGTAACACTTCACAAACTTGTAGGAGTCCATCTCCACTTCAGCCAGGATAGAGAAGACGCAGAGGCTGTCCCTTCTCTGACCAGAAGGCCCTTATGTTACTTACTCCAGGCCCTGGGGCAGGGAAACTCTCCAGCCTCCTGAAAATTGAGTGATCCTGCCCAGCTTCCAGCCATTTGCACTGCTACACTGCCCTAATGAAAGGTCAGCAAACCTAATCATTGGATGGGGCATTTAACTAATTGGTTCTGCATCCTTCAATTTCTGACTATCAGCTGACAGGCATTACAAGCCTTACCAGAGGCTGTAATTTGAGAGGAGTTAGCTATAAAGCAATTGCTGACACTAGGTTCAGATGCAGGAGAAAGAGAGAAACTATACCCTTAGGTGATGTGAGTGCACCTCTTCTTTTTTGCATCCTGACAACCAGTAGCTTCTAAAATAAAAATCAAAAAAAATTTTTCTTGAATGGGTGGGATACAATGCATTCAGAAATCCAGCCACAACTGTTGTTGGCAGATGTTTGCAGATAAAATTAAATAATCCAGGCTAAGCCAATATAAGCCTTTTTTCCCAGTGTGATGCTACCTGCAGGCATTTACCCTCTGTCAAAGCTTTGCATACCTGAATAGTGCCTTACTTACGTCTGTAGTCTACGGCGTTACTACTACAAATATTTGAAATTCAATGTCTGATGGAAATACTGAGCTGACTTGGACTAAAACATTATCGGGAAGTTCTGATAAACCACTATAGCTCTAGTTGTCTGCATCAGTACTCACAATGGTGAATATCTTTACAGAACTGCTAGCTAATAAAATGTACACACACACACCCCCCAAAAAAACCCCATACTTGGCTGTTCCAATCTGTATCTGTGAATTATATAGATCCCAAGTATATTTCCTTTTTAATTAGCAAATAATCTTCTTCAATAATTTGCTGTTCACTAAGCCAGATTCTGTTATTTGGTCTTTCTCTCCAATTGTTTGGCTTTGCCAGATCTCGCAGGTTTATTACTTATGTTTCTGGAGAGAAAAAACTCCAAGAGATTGTTTATTAAAAATAAAAAGGAAATCAGCACTTTGATCAATTGTCAGTGTCTCTAACCTTCAACCTCGACTCCTCTGCTGTGTGGACAACCCTGGTTTCTGTTGCATAGGATGATGGATACGCCGAATAAAGAAAACAAAATCTATCTTCCATGGAATTGTTCAACTTCATTAAAACTCTTGAAACCTTTAAATGACTCACAGTTTATGAAAGCAATTGGTTTTCTTTAACCAATGATATATATAATGATATAAACTGCAATTCTATTCAAGTCATTGTTCTGCCTTTTCTGTCTGACGGTAGAAACCAGGAATCTTCTTTCCATTTGACTGCAATATTATATTTGGTGGTTTCATTCTGTTTTGTACAAATAGAAGTGGTGACGTGTTGTGACAAGAAGACAGACCTCATATTACCATATATTTATACTCTCCAGAAGAAAGGATGGTACATGAATAGGTTTATTAAAGAAGGTTGCTGTCCTTTACGCACATGAGAGGATAAGGCATCAACCAGCTTCACAATTATCTACCCACTATCTATTTGTTTACCCAATTTAGCATACAGAGAACTAATCAGAGAGGAGAGACTGGGGAAAGAGGAGAGTTTAAAATAGCAGCCGTTCGCAAATACATCATTTGAGAGCTGAGAGATTTGTACATTTTGGGCAAGATACCATGACTCTGAAGTGACTCCACCATTTTAATATGAATTAATTGCTTTGCTCATATTTCACTGCAAGTTTTTGTTAAACCTTTGATTAAGAATTATCTTACTATACCTCTGACCAAGGAAGAAAAAGAGCAGTGCTACTGCTGTTGGTACAAGAGCAAACCAACAGTCATTCAAGGGCACTGCATTAATGATACAAAACACAGGACTTGTACTGTTTCATGTGTGTTTTATAGCTGCTTTCATCTCCTTAGCATCTCATGCAGGTTAATAGCTAAAGAAAATTCTAAAGAAAAATTACGTTAGAATTCCACTATTCCCTAGTCACATGGTTACAGATAGAAGAAAGGCTACTAGCAAATACTGCTTCATTATAAATATGAAAACCAGCAAGTCTTAAAATAGCCTGAGATACTAGATCTTAAATACACCACTTCTTAATGGTCTGAACTAGCAGAAAAAGCCTCAGTGTAGGTGGAATAGGGAGACGAATGCATCTGTGTAGTTAGCAGTATACACTGAACACAGTTTAGCACAGGTAAGATAAAAATGCTATTAGCACATTTAATATCTATGAGCATTTAATGGGTTTGTTGAGAGATGTATAAATATTTGTCTATTACAGTGTGCGTGTGTTCACATGCAGATATATTTAAATATGATATAATGTACTGGTATAAGAAACAATTGGGCGATGAAATCTTAGTGCAGTTATGTCTCCGCAAAAGCCTGCCTAAAAACTCCAGGCCAGCAGGCTCTCAGCAATAGATGGCCTAGTTCCAAGCTATTAGCAAAGCAATGTGGTTCTAACCTAAAAAAATACAAAAAAATTACACCATGAAAATTGGTTTTATAAATAAAGGAGCTGATAGCGTGGATGCTTAGAAGTCATTTCTGTCCACACAAGAGGGTAAGATCTCTCTGGTATTTCCACATGTAAATTCTGAGTTTTAACCTCTCTGGGAGAGATAAATGTGATATCAGACTCTAGAGCATTACATATTCTCTCTGTCTCTGTCCCTTTCTCTCTGTATATATTAATTTTATAGATCTTTTTATTGTCTCAACTATACTGGTTGCGTGAGAAGCAGAACAATAGGCCAAGTACTTCCATTTCACACATGCCACCTCTATAATTCAACAAAGAATGGTAAAAAAAAACTATAAACTCGTTATAAATCAGTGTCCTAAACTAAATTAACCATTGAAATAGATTACCATAAAAATAATGTCATAAAAATATTCTTCACCTTTGTAGTCCGTGTGCGTGTGTGTGTGTGTACACTTGTGCGTGCCCACACAGGGGATGCAATGTGCGTGCCAAGGCCAGTGGCAGTGCTAACAGTGTGGCAGGCTGGGCTTCCGCAGCCTTGGAGGAGATGGCAGGCAGGCAGGGCTGTGAGGATGAGCTTTAATATCTCTGTGTCTGGGAAAGTAACTCATAAACAGATCCACTAAAATCTAATTACTCTACATAACTCACCTTTAGTAGTAGTGAGTCATCTCCGCTTTCTTATTAGCAGTGAAGCACTAGTCTTTTTGGTTTTATTTCTGAGGCACTGTTGGAAAAAAGATAAAACCCAATCAAGATGCAAGATAAAGGACATGACAATTTAAGCAACACACAGCCTTGGCCAAGGTTTGGTCCTACTCTGGAGTTCCTACACACCAACTCCCCCAGCATTTGATCTTTAAGCTCCATGGGAAAGGCATGTATAAACACAAGGAGAGTATACAGAGATGACTGTATGTAGCTCAGTACTGGACTGATAGGACAGCAGTTCAATAGCTGGTAGGTTTTTACCATCCAGCTGATATTCACTCTAGCAGAAGACAGGAGAACAGCAGAGCCCAAGGTGGCTCTCCCGAAGGTGACGCTTTCCATGCTCACCTCCAGCAGTGTCTTCTCCCTGAGGTCGTGTATTGCCATCATTTGCTTCACAGTCACCACATGGGAACACACTTGTATTAGTTGTTGTCTAACTTTACCCGTCAAAATGAGGCCTTTGTAAAGATGGATGTGCCACGCTTCCAGCCATAGCAACAGGCACCTCTGAGAACCAGCAGCACCAAGGTAAGAGTAACTCAGGTCCAACACTGGCCTCCCTCTGCAGCCTGCCATTGCTGGTGGACTTCATATCTCACTTTCTCAATCTGTATTTTGACAAGGCGATTCTCCCAACAAAAGTGAACTGTGAAATCTTCCAGAAAGCCAATTCAGTTGCTGAAATGGTAGAGCTGGGCGGCAGCCACCTGGCATGAACAGGATCTCATCAGCGCTGGGAAGCACTGCCTTTGGTAAAAAGTGGAAACAGAGCACAGAGAGCAACCATGCCCAGGCCATAAAACAGGTTCAAAACCTAGAAAACTGCTTTCATTCCTGCTAGTGGGAGAGGGGAATGTGGTGAGCAACAACTACCTCATGAATAAGAACGAGAAAGCCTGGGGAAAACACATAAGGGCTAAACTGAAGGAGAGGGAGTTGTCATACCTGAGACAACTGAAAACAGCCATTTGGGAGGCATGCGTGGCTATCTCTGCCTAGTTTAAAGGGCTGGTCACCAGTCCAGGAAGAGTCTGTGAGGTATGTCCTAACTGGCCAAGAAACACGGATCACGCTAAGGAAGCTGAATTATTTCTCTCTGCTCAGTGGGTTCACATTTACATGAGCAGCCTGTTTTTTCCACAGCCAAATGCTTGTGCACTGTGTGTATAAGTCTTTACTTTGTTCTGATGTAGGACATAGTGCTGCTTAAAGAGTCAGACAAATCACTGTCAACTAAAGTTCCCTTTGTTTGAAATCAGCTATATCTTTGTCTCAAAATAGCGAAGCACGGTCTATCATTATTGGGGCTAAGAGTGAAGGAGTAGGTGCCAAACTAGAATGGAGGTAAATTAAAGCAGCTTTACAGAGCTGTAACATGAATTGTTTAATGTTACTAGCACCGAAGTTAATCCAGCCTGTGCAGTAGTTCCCTTTTTCACACATTGTGGGAAACAATGGGGTTCAAAGCATCATTGCCCCTGAAAAGGAAGGATTGTGCATTTTTCTTTTGAATGTCTCAGTCCAGTAGATAAGATAAACTCATTCTCCAGGATAGGACAGTCACCATGTCATTCCAAATAATCATTGTTAGAAACGCAGTGAACTGCTAGGCCAGTTAATAACGACACCACATTTTATTTATATGGCTCCCATCTGCTGAAGCCTTCTAGGCAGCTCACAATGGGTTTGATTTTCAGCCAGACCTTCGCGTAGCTTCTGTTTATATGGATGCAAATAACAGTGGTTGGATGGCTGTGCGCATAAACAGGTCTAACTACTAATCTTTGCGGCCACAGTGGATGGTTTTATTCCTTCATGCAACAACAAAATCTCCATCTGAAAAAATCCCTCTGACAAAGTACACAAAGCGTGAAAAAGAACTAAATTTTTCTAAGTATTTAATGGTTTCAAATGATTCAGCACTGGGCTTGGCAGTGGAGGGGGCCCGTGAAAAGGGCATCACCACTGTGCCCACCACTTAGCCAGGACCCCTGACCCCACACTCCCAGCATGGGGCACAGCCCTGCAAAGGTGAAAGAACTGGACATTCACTTCCTCCTCCCGTCACCTCCTCTCTCACTCACCACAATGGCCTTCTCCATTCAGCCATCCTAACACCCCTTTTCACCTGACCCCGCAGGCATCTCCCCGCCAATCTCTTTTCTCTCTTGCCTCCTTTCTGAGCTTTGTTTCAGCTGTTTGCATGTTCCTCACACTCCATTTTCTGATGTAGGGCACTGACTTCTCCCACGGCCCCTTCCTACGCCACTCACCTTGTTGCACCAACGTCCGCTCCTGAGCTGCGTCTCCAGGCCCTTGCTTGATGCTGCCTCCCACCTACTGGTCCTCCACCAACACGTTTCAGCGGTCATTGAGTGGCCTCTCTCTTAGGTGTCTGGATGGGACAGGTTTCATCTTTTTGTCTTTCATGCCAAAGAAAGATGGAAATATGAATATGCTGTTGAGCATAGTGTTATTGTTTGGAGTACTTCTATCAACTTCATTGCAGCAAGTGCTGTGCCTGGCAGTGCTTGCAGATCTGGGCCTTCGGATAATGGGTGTATTTATAGTATATGAATTGCTTATGTACCGATAGCTGCCAAAGTAGTCAACAAACAAATGCTCTCCATAAAACAATGAAAAAGTAGGATCATAATCTTTGATCCATGAAAGAGGATGACGGGCTTGAAAAGGCTTCCTCGCTTTTTTATGCAGATTGCTTTTCCGACAGCCTGAATTTCAGCCAGCGTGAGGAGGCTGAAAGTCTGGAAAGGGAGTGGGAAGCACAGCGCGCACCCTGCAACACACCCACCCTTGGAGAGGGATGCAAACATCCACCCCTGCCTAGTGCCAACCCCACGGGGCAGGAGAAGTGAGAGGAGTGTCTCTACCGGTGCAGAGAGAGGCACCATGCCATGCACCAGCCAAGCTTCACCTGCAGGAGCAGGATCGCTGCCCAGGACACAGCACAAAGTCTGCCAGGCTCTTTGAGACAGGTCTGATGCCCAGCAAAGACTTCCCAAATCAGTGGAGAACTCAGTGGGTATGAGAAGGATCTTCCAACAGAAGCTATTTGGAAGAGTGCATTTTAATGAGGTTCCCAACCTGAACCTGCTTCCTGAGGACAAGTCTAGGCATGGTTCCCTGCTACAATGCATCGGAGAGACACATTAAAAATAAGATCCATACACCAGTCTGTAATTTGGGGTTGTCTGGATCTAAGTTTAAAACCAGCATCAAACCTACCTGCAAACTCCAGATCTGCACTTGCATTTCCCTCCATACACCCACATCAAAACAAAGATTTCTTTCCTAATCAGATAGAAATTAATCAATCTCTCAGTCTGATCTTGGCTCCATACACCTTCCTGGAAGTCCAGAGACATTTAAAATCAGCGACGTTGATCAAGACATTAAATAACTGATTCAATTCCATTTGGATCATTGTTTAAGTGCTAGTTTCTCAGAAAATTAAAATACATGTGGTTTAAAAATCAGGTTAATTGAAAATGTTGGACTGTGTAACTCACTAATCCAACATAGTTCATAATATTTTTGAACTACTAGATGTGAATGGCCTGATTTTCAGATTGCCATGCAGTTATAGCTGCAAGTTAAATCAGTGGGTGTTCACATCTTTGAAACCCAGCCCATAAGAGAAATTCTCATTGAAATTATATAAATAATATATTAATAATATATTAAAATATATTATTAGTGTGGATCCACTAAAATAATATTATTGTGAAGGGTCTGTACTACCTGAATAAGAACTATTCTTTGTTGATTGAAATACAGAATAAAGTTAATGTTGACAGATCTACTAATAACTTCATATCTAAACAGCAAGTTTCCAGCAAAGGATCCTCAGGCATTACGGAGATGAGAAGCATAAACATGCCATTACAATTTTAGGTAGGCAGAATGCAATTATCCAAATTGGATTCCGGCCAGAACAACCAGCACTAACCCCTCCTATTCTTGTTTCTAAAAAAGTTCCCCAACAAAAGCGACAGCAGCTGTTACAACAGAGGAATCCATCAGTTGCTCACACCACCCACCTACTTGATTTAAACAGCCTCGACTACTGCCACTGACATATGGCGAAAAGAAAGACACTGTCCAGTCACCTGCATATGGAAAGCTGCATGCTAATTTTCTCCTTCCTCTTGGATTTTCTGGAAAAATTCAAATTTCCTACTCAAACAGATGCTTTACTTTTTCCCAAAAGAAGTGGGTTCAGAGCTGCTGAGCGTGGGGTGGACCTGCTGGGAGGATTCACCCCGTTGGCCAAGACACACTGAGATATGCAGGAGAAAACACGGGCATCTACTCAGCCATCCCTTACCCCCTGCCCCCCTCTGGCATGCATAGCATTTTAAAGAAGCGTGCTGCTATGTCTCCACCATTTCCCTTTGTACTCAAAGTTACCCAGATCTTTCCTCACGACAGTCCATTGCAGATTCAGATGGTAACTAGGTATGTGCCCACGGAGGTCAGCACGAAGACCAGAGCTCACAGGAACGCTCCCTGTGCCGAGACGGGGCTGCAGAGCAGCCTTCTCCCCCGGCACCAGCGTCTTCCACCACTTTAATATCCTGAAATAAATATCCTCAAAAGACAAGTGTTCTCCCTACAGTTTCTCCTCAAATTACTGAGTATTACATAGTTTCCCTGGGATTCAAGTATCATCTCAATCACAGAACAACCTCTAACGGCCATTCAGGATTCACACAAGCCCTGTTTCATTGCGGCACTCAAGCTTGGCTCCAGAAAACCAAAAATTGCAGGTCAGGAGAGCACTGAGATCCTGGAAAAATAGGTAAAACTTAGGCACATGTCTAAATCCTCCCTGAACAGAGAGGAGATTATTCATGCTTAAAATGCGTATTTACGTGCTTTACTGTTTTGGGCATAAGACTCACAGAGGGATTGCATTGGACCAGTACTGAACCCTGCCAAAAAAACCATTATCTCTGTCCCTTTCCCCCTTGCATGCCTCCAGAGCCGTTAGTAGACCAAGGCCATCCTAGAACTAAAAAGGGAAATTTATTCAACAAGCAGTATAGCAGGTGGCAGCTGCTAAACAATCTGCCACCAATCAGCAGTTTATGAAAGAGAGTAAAGAATCCAATAATAACTCACAGTTGGGGAGGGAGACACCGAGCCTGCGGTTACTGAGGGAGGCTTGTAATTAGACAGAGTCAACTCTTTGGCAAAATTATTTCTCCTAAAATCTGCTTAACTGGTAAAGTTGGCACTCCACATCTCCCGCAGGCAGGACGTCCACAGCTGAGCCCACTGCGCCGTAAGCCACGGGTTAGAGCTGGGAGGCTTCTTGGGAAGGCTGAGTTGGTGAAAAACAAGGCTGGTGGAAAGCCCACATAATTTTGTTTGTGTTTTCTCACCCATTTGCTTCTCCTGGAGAAAGTCTATCCTTGTGCAAGAGCCCTGAATTTTTAGGCCAGCCAGCGCTTTCCGAGACTAAAGGGCGTCGATAGTCAATGGCACAATTTTCTCTGAGATCTTTGTGGTGCGAGCCTGGTGAGGTGGGGCTCAAGCTCAAAGCGTGGGGAAAGTGGCGAAGGCGATGTGCCAGGCCACCCGAGTCTACCCGCAGGCTTCTGTACCTGTTCATCTCGAGTGAACTGAGTTTGCCGTGGTTACTTAACGCTCCAAATTGTGCAGGTATGAAATTCGGCAAAATAGATCCGAGTTCAGCTTCGGAGAAGGACTAAGAAAACTCCAGCCAGCCTCTTGGTAAATCTGTTTTTTCCAGTTAGATCACAGCACCATCTACAGGGCTTTCCTGATTCAAAACTGGCATCAGACAGGCTGGGCCGCTGCCTGTACACAAGTGTTTTGTGGCTTCGGCGGCGTGCCCAGTGCGGTGACAGACTGCACAGTCCAGCTCAGCGTAAACAGGGCGAAATGCCTTTAGGCTGGGCTGACAAAATAGTTTGGTAACAGATGACAGACAGGTTTGCTTCTTCACAAGCAGAGGCAAATTTGTGAGTCCCCTTGGATTTTAATAGCTTGATTCTAAAACACAGTGTTAGGGGGTCCATCAATTCAGTTTTATTTTAAATATTCAACTAAAATTTCATTTCTTTTGTGCAGTTTTGTTTAGCACAGTTGAACCAGAATGCCAAGAGACAAAAGTAAAAATGCAGAAATCATGTTTCAGCTAAAAACGGAACACTAGATTTTTACTGCTGTCGCATAGGCTTAAAATACTACTGTTCATGTTGGACCATATATGCAGAAGCAGTAAGAACAGTTGATTCACCAGGATTCATTATACTTATCCTTAGGTATTTGACACAGATGTGAGAACTCTACAACACAAGACCCAGGTCATCTCTGTCGGGAGACTATTATTTGCTGAATTACTTGCCAAACCAAAAGAAACTTAATTGCTCCTCTGCATTCAGAAGATCATGGGATAAGCACCAGTTCAGTGTGAAGAGGGCTGTGGTGAAGCAACCTACAGCATAGCAATTAATGGCATTAATATAGCATCCCTGCATGCAAAATTTACTTGCTGTAATAAAGCTATTCTGCCTTCATCTAAAGCATCAAACCACAAACACAATGTAGGCTGGCCATTCCTGACACCAAACCTAGTCACTCAAAATCCAGAGTCAATCTCCAAAAACAGAAGAGTTAGGTGGGCTTCAAAAGATTTGGAGACTGAAAATAATATCTTTGGGAAAATTTTGCCTGCCTCCTGATGTTTTGGCTCTTAGGAGGTGAAATGTTATTTCAAGTTTTGTCTGCAGCTAGGAGGAGATGGGCCCTTTGGTTTTTTTAAATGAGAGTTCAGACTCAAACAATCACATAACGAGAGACCCGGGAGCTTTAAGACAGAATATCAAATATCACAAAATATGTGGTAATACCACAAGAGCTGGCAGCACTGTGTGAATCAGCACACAAAGTCTACTGGAAATTTTCTTGATTTGAATCTCTGCCGTGAAAAGAATTTAGCTCTGTACAACATCTCTGTAATGCAGTGACCACATACATAAATGCCTTTCAAACAAGGCATTCTCCCCCTCCTTCCAAAATGGAGAAAGGGTAAGTGGACAGGGGGATATGCACGTGTCACAGCTACCACTTATGTGAGGATTTTGTTGTCTTAAATGCTACACACCCTATGGAATTATAAGCTATGAAGTTGCTGTCTTATTGATGTGTAACAGTACAGAGCACACATTGACTGCTTTGGATTAATTGCACATATAAAAACAGATTTCTTTTTAAAAAGTCTGCATGCAGAGAAGAACCATTAATTTCACTTGAAGTGATTCCCAAACAGGATACGGAGCCTTTAACAGCCCTTTGGGTTGTGCCAATTGTTTTGTGCAGGTGTTTAATCCAAGTGCTCAACCGCACGTAGGGAACAGTCATTCTGAGAGCGCCGGGTGGAGTGGGAGCTGCATGGTGGTGTCACATAGCTGCAAGGGGTTGATTCCTCAAAATCAGCAGAAACCTTGGGAAGCTGCTAATTCTTGTAAACAAGAGTCTGGGTTTTATGGAGCAAAACGGAGCAGAAAACACTGAAGTACACGAGAACCAAATCCCTTTTGCAAAAGCCTCTTTTATTATACTAGAGAAGCACTAAAACCTGCCATAAACAAGCTGATTGCTCATTTCAGCCACTCT
Organism: Opisthocomus hoazin; assembly: GCF_030867145.1. Classification (NCBI taxonomy): domain Eukaryota; kingdom Metazoa; phylum Chordata; class Aves; order Opisthocomiformes; family Opisthocomidae; genus Opisthocomus; species Opisthocomus hoazin. Next base: position 45,212,427 of record NC_134420.1, read on the forward strand.
CTGTGTCTGCAGCCAGGCAAAGCAGCAGCAGCCGCAGACTGAGTTGAGCTGCTGGGATAGGAAACATCTCCTGAAGGTCAATGCTACTCATCTTTTTAGGTTTCACTAGAACTTCCTCATTCACACAGACTTGAAAACAATATATACATTTTTAGGATAAAAGCTGAGCTGCAACTGTTGTATGTATAATATATCCTACCCTTTTTTGCTCTGCTTTTCAATTCAGCAGTTTGATAGGAGACTGCAAAAAAAATTGCATGGCTCTGAGGTGAAGGAAGTGGACAGGCCAGTATAGCATCTGTGAAACAAATTGTGTGCCCACCTCTGAATTCCAGGAAAGCGGCTCTGCTGCGGGAACCAGGGTGAGTCAGTGGCAGCGTCTCCGGAGGACGAAGAGGAGGCAGGAAGGCTGCACCCCACAGCCTTGCACAATGAAAATATGTTTCCAAAGGGACAGTGACTGCAGAGATTTGCGTGGGGATGGCTGTGCAGGCTGAGTCACAGCCTCAGACCTCTGCTGACTTTTTGTCCCAGTCTTTTCATACCAGGCCACCTGCCACAGCTTTTCCGGCTCTAGGTGACTCAAGCAAGTCCCCAGAGTGACTCCCATGGGACAGATCTGAAATGAACTCCAGGCAGTGCCCATGTAGTAGCTTCCAGAGAAGTGGAATCAGGACCTCAAGCAAAAAAAAAAAGGTGGAAAACTATTAAATGGATGTAAAGGCTACAGATGATGTTGCTGATCAAAACCCAGGAGGTCAGCCCCGAAAAGTGGGATGTGGTCTCAGTACAATCTTCACTCCAGACTGCTTGATCCAGAGTTAGCAGTATCTTTCACTCAACACTACTCAAAAATTTGTATTGCATTAAACCTTAACAAGCCAAATAAGTGAGCTTACTAAAGCAGCTGAAGCACAGAAACTAATGCACGGCAGCTATGTGACTCACAACACCCAGCGTGCCTGGGACACGCGACCACAGAGAAACCCGATTAGCGCATCCCAGGCTACCTTCGCAAGGCCACGCCAGCCGGCACCGGCCCGGCGCCCGGCACTCGGGCTGGCAGCAGCCCTCTCCACGCCACACTGATACCACAGAGTCTTGCTACAGCGCATGAACTGGAAAACAACTTCTTCCACCAAATAGGAAGGCTGGCACCATGGGCAGGGGCCATGGCTGGAAGGGAGGGCAAAAGATCAGCCTGGGTTTCCCCAATGAAAGGTAGCTGGCACAAAGCAAGTGCATTCACTAATGAATTATTCCAAGATAATTAACAGTCTGAGGGAGACGCTTGCAACAGCTTAATGCTTACTGCCAAGGGAAGCTAGTACCAAGCTCAACACTGCCTTGCCAACTCACAAAAGGAAAGAAGACAAAAATAGAGGGGAGGGAAAGATGAAGGAAGAAAACACTGCATCTGTGAGCTGTTAATTACAAAGGTGCACATGTTGGAGCAACAAGGATGTTAATAGAGTTTTATTAGGAGACAAGAGAACCATTTCCAGTAGCTTTGTAAAAGAGCCAGAGCCCAGCAGTCCCAACACTGGGCTGGTGCAAATGGCATTTTGCTACAGCCCACGTGGATCTGATGTTGGCACTCGGCACTTTCTGCATCGCACAGCTGGTAAAACTGCCTGCACAGTGTGGGGGTAGCCAGGGGGGTCCACGGATTTTCACACACTCGTTGGTCACATGCCTGGTCTTTGACATATATTTGCGTGTTTCAAGCCATAAAGAGTGTTTGTTTTTCAGTCTGAGCACGGGCTGTAGATGTGAAACTCAGCCTGCTGAGGTGCATGCCCAGAACCAGCGGCAGCTAGCACACAGAGCAGCCTCTGCGGGGAAGACACCCACATGAGATTAGTAGCTTACCCACGTATAACAGGGATAAATAAACGGTGAAGAATCTGATATCAATCTTACTCTGCTCTTTTTTCCTTTTTTTTTTACCATGCTCAAGGCAACATAATTCAAACGCTTCTGTGCAGTCATTATGCACAGAGCCAAGTTGAGCTCCCACTTATTAAGGAATATTTAGCACCCTTACTCTGAAGCTCTCAGATCAATGAAGTCCACGTTCTTAATCTCACGTTGCTCTTGCTAACAATGTGGTTACTGTAATGTTGGCCCTGATCCTCAAAGGAAAGAGGATATTAGAGCAGAAACCTCTGGTAATGAAATCCCGCGTAATGAAAGAGTGTTTACAGTGAAATGTTCGCATGTTGCCATCAAATCAGAGCCTCGCAATGCGATTTCCACAGGCCTGTGTAATTATACAAGCGCCACAAATTGGGGCTGGGTGGCGGGCAGGTTATTTAGCATTTATTGCTACTACATCATGCACGGTAAGTCTGCAAGCAAAAAGATTGTGAGGGATAGCAGTATTTCATAATACACACAGCGCAATTAAGAATCACATGGTCGAAATATAAGTGCTTTCACTATATGTTACTCCTTATTAAAAAGAAATTGCATGCAGCTCAAGACAAAGTCTTATACCTATAGATACCATATGGGAGAAATCTTTCCAGTGGATGGTAAGAGAGTGAAACAGCCAGATTAAGGAAGAGGGAGCGTGTGAAAAAAAAATGAAGCACAGTAAGGAGCAAGCCCATGTGCTACGGAAGTGCTGCCCCTGTGGAACAAGGTGTTTCAGTTTACCTCATACCTGGTGATAGGTCAATCAAAGCAATTTTGTCACCACTGGTATCAAAAGTCTGCAGTCCTCACAGTGCTATAAGTGTGAACACAGGCCCCTGCAAATCTTCTGTGTGTGATGATCCCACTGCAGAGAAAGTTATCCACATTAGGAAGGGTCGCAGGATTAAGCACTGAAGATAGGAGTTCAAGCAAAGGAGGGCAGAGTGACTTATATACACAGGTACTTCGACTTGTGTCGAGAAATGCAGTGAAGATACTTGCTTTTGGCTTGTCGTCTGAATTAAAGATAAATGTGACTAAAACCAGCTTCACATCTTGCAGATCTAATGCCCGTCGTGACACCCAGCAGCTCACTCGGCTACAAAAGTAGTAAAACTTCGTACTTGTAACATCCTTTCAGGATGTTCTCAGCAATACCAGTAGCTTTCAGATAGACGCACCCATGTTATCATCAACCAGGTGATCGACCACCTTTAACAGTATCTCACATTAGTTACTCTGTCCTGAACAAGAAGGTCCATAAAAAGACACTGGTGTTCGGCTCTTATGGTTAGCAACTGATTTTCAGAGGTGGTGCAGGGGATTATTCAGCTACTAAGCAAGCCAGAAAGCCACGTCTCCTCCGCAGCAACCAGCGTGCTAGAAACACGCCCGTCAGCTCGGACAGATTCTGCCAAGATCATCTTCCCTCCAGATTTTTCTTTCAGGATAGTGCAGGCGCAGCCTGTGAATCCAGTACATTCAACAGTAGAGCCTGGAATCTGCGTTAAAATTGGAGCTCATTTGATCTAGGCACTGTACAGATACACCAGAGACAGGTCCTAACATGGGGTATTCAATGTCTGAACAAATAAGGCAGATAAAGGCTGGGAGGGAAAGACACAGCCCAACTCCCCAGTGATCATAAAAGAAAGGAAGGACCAGGAACAGAAGTGCTGTAGCCTACCCTGTCTGCTGCGCTTTTCAAGGACCTTTTATTTTCTGTTCATTACTTGTTAATTATTTCTGAATGCTGGAGGAAGCAAAAACCTAAAGACAAACAAGCCCCCACAGAGTTAGAAAACATCCCTGCTGTAAGGCAGACTCCAATTGGTTGAGTTTGCAGCCAACAGAGTTCCCAGGAGAGGGAGCAGAGCTTGCTGCTACAGGAAAAGGGTCAGTTGGTTTCTGAAGCCCGTGAACTTGTGAAGAGAGGAGGTAAGGCCTGAGACAGAAACCTAGAGAAAAACGCGCCGTGGCAGCTGCGCGTGCAGGCGTGAGCAGGCTGCATCCTTCAGCGGACAGGAATGTGCACCGACAGGCTGCCTGGTGCCAGCGCGAGATGCCCGAGACCCAACTGTCCCACGGGAAACTTGGTTCCTTCGGGGCAGGGCTGCTTCTGGCCCTGCACGCCCTGGCACAGCTCTGCAGCCTTTTAAAATCACGGCAGCTGGGTTACTCTAACCCCGTGTCCCTCTGAACTAACCAGACTTAAAACCATCTCGGGTGCCACTGAAATCCTACTTTTCTGTACTGAGGGGCAAGTGTCTGGTGCATTTCCATGGACAGTGTTCAAAATTATTTGAAGACTGTATGAAGTGTGAGCATGTACATATTATTAAAGCTACTTTGGCTCAACGTAGATGCTGACCTAATTTTCACAGTAAACTCACCTCAGACACCAAACTCCAGAAAGCATCTTCCATTTTGAGGTTTTATATCACATCAAGTCATGGGTCAATAAAAATTTGAAAGTCAGACAGCTGTGTAGAACTTTTTAGCAATGACACAAAAATTGTCATTTCAAAAAGAATAATTTTTTTTTCTGTAGACTGAACGTGAGGGGCAGTCACTTGTTTGGAAAGAAAAACTCTTCAGTTAAAGCCTTCATAAAGGTTTTAAAACCCTGATAATGACAAAGGCCAAGGTTTAACTTTTCTGTACTTGCAGTACCTGTGCCTATGCACAGGTATTTTCTATGGCTTTGCGCACCATTTATCTTTCCTTTTTTTCCCCCTCAACAAAACTCTCAGGTAAATTTTGAACATATATCCATAGCTATTTCAATATAAAGTTGTTTTTAAAAAGCAATTGTAGGAGCTAATTAGCAAGTGCAAGAGAACTGAGCAACAGTTTTCTTTGACGGAGTTAAGAGCAATGTTGGGTCAAGCCGCAGAACCCAACTTTACAGCCGTTTGCAGCATTTATTACAACAGTGCGTAAATAAGTAATCTGAAACTGCCTGCTTTTACTTCTTGACTGAGCTCTGCCCTCTACACTGTGAATTTCATGATGCCTGCTGGGGACAGATAGCCACTCCTTACCCGTGTGACCCGTGACCTGTTCCGCGCAGCAGCAGAGGCAGCGTGCAGGCAGACACGAACACCGCCGACAGCAGGTCCCCAGGCGGGGAGGACTCTGACGGGGAGGGGCAGGCAGCCGCCGGCTCCCCGTCCACCGGCTCTGCTCCTGGGGATGGCTAGTTCGGAACTGCTTCACTGAGAAGCTGCATCAGTCTCACTGTGCTTGACGACCACCAATTGACCTACCCCTCCAAACGAGTGTCTAATCCCTTTCTGAGCCCATTTAAACTCCTGGTCTCCACCCAGGTTAAAAAAAAAATAAAATCCACAATTCAATTAGGAACTGTATAAAACAAGAACTTTCTTTTGTTTCCTGCCTGAAAAGTTCACAGGTTACTCAAATGAAGCTACAGCACTACTGAGCACTTTCATCTCTCAGCGGCTTCAAACAGTTCCATGAGCTCTTAGCAACTATCAAAAAGTAAGTCCAATATAAACACATAACCTGAATTGCAGAAACATTTCCTTTCTCATTCATGTTTCTCAAGGCTACAGAAATGTTGACTTATATAATGACGTTTTAGACATATTGGGAAAGTGTGTAACCCATTACATAACCACAAATATGACATCACACTGGTTTTCTGATCTTCTAAAGAATTAGAAGGGAAATGAATGTTCTATCTTGCAAAAACAATTTACATACTCAACTTCACAGAATCACAGAATCACAGAATAGTAGGGGTTGGAAGGGACCTCTGTGGGTCATCTAGTCCAACCCTCCTGCCGAAGCAGGGTCACCTACAGCAGGCTGCGCAGGACCTTGTCCAGGCGGGTCTTGAATATCTCCAGAGAAGGAGACTCCACAGCCTCCCTGGGCAGCCTGTTCCAGTGCTCCGTCACCCTCAGAGGGAAGAAGTTCTTCCTCATGTTCAGAAGGAACTTCCTGTGCCTCAGTTTGTGCCCATTGCCCCTTGTCCTGTCACTGGGCACCACTGAAAAGAGCTTGGCCCCATCCTCCTGACACCCACCCTTCAGATATTTGTAGGCATTTATAAGGTCCCCTCGCAGCCTTCTCTTCTTCAGGCTGAACAAGCCCAGCTCCCTCAACCTCTCCTCGTAGGGGAGATGCTCCAGTCCCCTCACCATCCTTGTAGCCCTCCGCTGGACTCTCTCCAGTAGCACTTCATCTTTCTTGAACTGGGGAGCCCAGAACTGGACACAGTACTCCAGATGAGGCCTCACCAGGGCAGTGTAGAGGGGAAGGAGAACCTCCCTCGTCCTACTGGCCACACTCTTCTTGATGCATCCCAGGATCCCATTGGCTTTCTTGGCAGCCAGGGCACACTGCTGGCTCATGGTTAACCTGTCGTCCACCAGCACACCCAGGTCCCTCTCCGCAGAGCTGCTCTCCAGCAGCTCCACCCCAAGCCTGTACTGGTGCATGAGGTTGTTCCTCCCCAGGTGCAGGACCCTGCGCTTGCCCTTGTTGAACCTCATCAGGTCAAAACTTTCTAATTTCCAGTTCAAACCATTATCATGAGTGCTGCTCTGATCTTCCTGCAACAGATGTAACTCCAGCAACAAAAATAAGAGAAAAAGCTGAAAACTGGAAGTGAAGCCTCTGTGATGAGAAGGTAAAATATTGTTTAAATATGAAACAGAGGCAGCGGCGTTTGTGCCAATACAGAGTCTGTACTACTCATTGCGCTTTCCCAGCTGGGTAGCTATGCCAAGCATTATATTCTGCTGGGTTTCAGCTATGTTTGTGTTGGACATCGCTCCACAGATACAAGATATAGAGCCACAACAGAGGCAGCCATACAGGTTGTGCTCCTATACCATTCATTTGCTTGCAGAGCCATAATAGTTGCTATGTCTAATAGCTACTAAGACTAATCGTCTCTTTTCTGGTCAGCTTTTTTATGTTGTGGCTAAGACTGCACTTATTTCTTTTTAGTGGCTTGGTAAGGTAGATAATACTTCACACAGGTCTCTTGTTCACACAGATGGAGGCAGAGTACGAGCGTGCTCTGAAAACGCCACCACGGTTTCACGGAGCGCAGATGACTGACGTGCAATTCATGGCCACTGTAAGGCGCAGGCAATCAAAGCAGTGATGGAGAGCTTCCACTAGGTAAAACATGGCCCAAATAAAATTCAGAAAGGTTTAACATACGCACTGCAGATGACGAGGATCCTGAATAATTGCTCCAGGGAGTGTGTGTAGTATACAACCATTTCAGTGTACTAAATCAGAGCAGTGATTTGGTTTGAATTAATGTCTCCCTACTACCACTCCTGCATTGACCATGCTGCCAGACCCAAGATAAAATGTCTATCAACAGCCTCAGGGAGCCAAGGAGAGATCAGTAGCTGCTGGCCACCGGTGGGGTGGAAGGTTTGCCTCTCCACAGCAGTGCCCTAGTAGGAAGGAGAACATGAAGAGAGGTAAGGTGTTTGCAGGCAACACGCAATTAATCTGCCTACCTCTAAACACGCACAGTCCAGAACTGCGATTAATTTACAGGTCAGTCTCTCATCTCCAGATCCTCTCCAGTTTCCTCTGCAGTGCTTTGTAACAGGTCTTCGTGGTTCAGCTGCATAGTAAGTCTCACTAGGTTGAGAAACTGGCACCAAGAGCTAACCTCACTGTTTGAATACCACATTTCATGCTCATCTTTGTATTTCTTTTACACGGAAAAAGCAATAGATTAAATAAATATGCGTGGTAGAATTACTTCTTGTCCCTGTCTTAATTTTTATTTGTTGAATAAAAATTACTAACATGATCTGTGGATGGAGATACAAACAAAGAAATGGAATGGGTAGAAATGAGATTTGAAGAAGTCCATCAGTAATTTGATTCAACTTGTAATTGTGGTCATTAATGGATGTAGTGATATGCCTAGTTTTAAACAGTTTCTGGTCTGGTTTGGAAAAGTGGAAATCCATAATCTTTGGAATCAGCCTGATGGAGTTAGTACTAGGACAGAACATTTTGGACGAGGATTCACGTGAGTTTTGTTGCTCTCCACGGATCAGCTCTAATGTAGGGCACAAAAGACCCTGATCTGCCTTTATCTGTATAATATTAGGCAGTCATACGTTATACAGTTTATTTGTAAATCCTGAGCAGAAAGCAGGAGTCTTGAATTTGTTCCATCAGTCATCTGATAAATGTTTCATAAAGCCATCATTTCCCTCCATTTTGTCCTATGCGTTACCTTCTGCCCTACGGTTCTGTTTGAGGGGTTCTTTTTGGAGGGAGGCAGGGGAAGGGAATGGATTTCTTTTTTGAAGGTACAGTCACACCTGCTGTAAATTCAGTATGTCTGTAGAGGGAGACGAATCTAAATCCTCATCAGGTGTCATTTTCCTAGGTTACAGTGATGTTTCTTGCAACGTGAGATGTATTTTCAGTTCAAAGGATCCAGATACCATTTACAGAATTTCCAAAAGTGCTCAGTGTTGATCTGGCAGCATTTCCTTTAACAATGAACTCGCCATCAATGTGGAGAAGGTAAACTAGCACCAAGCACTTCTGAACCCAGCCTAAGCACACTAAATGGAAAGGGACTTCTTTAAGGATCATCCTTCTATTTTCCTTGATACTTTATTCACCCACTCTTATCCTTCTGCTTATCTATGGTCATCACATGGGTCTCATATCTTCAGAAATGGATTCCTTTTCTTAATTCTAGCCACTGTTATTTGACCTAATGGAAAATCCAGACTGTTTACGTTTGTTTCCTTTTGCTTTCCTTCACCACATTTTTCCTTCTCAATGAGCTTCACAAAATAACTTTCATAGCCTTACCATATAAAGCGTATTCCCTCTGAAGGCACATTGGTAACTTTTATCAGAGCACACTTCCCCATATATTTTCTGATCTCAGCTCTTAAAATCTCCAGGAACTTGCCTGCAACTGAAGTCAAATTTACTAGCCTATTATTTCCTGTTACTGTAGTGCTTCTTTCATAGACTATGATGTTAGTTTCCTTCGTGTCCATTTACACCCTTCTGCGTCCCTACAGAACTATTAAATATTGTAATTCATTCAGTATTCTCCTACAGTGACAAAACCCAGCATGCTCCAGCCCTCCTGGTTGCCAAAGACAAGCCAGCAAGCAACTCATCTGAGATCACAGATGCTAAAATTTCCAGATGTGGCCTTTTTTTGTGATCTCCCAAAATAACATAGGTCTCTCATTGGTTTTCTTGGGATTCCATTTGAACTAAATAGTAACTTATTAGAAATATACACTCTAAGCTTTCAGAATTTCCACCGATGGGAAATCCACTACAACCTATATGAACTTGATTTGAATTTGGCTTGCCTCAATTGTGTCTCGTAGACTATGAGCAAGTCAACCCTAAATTTTCTTTCAGCGTAGCTAAGCAGACACTTGCACACGTTGCTCATTTATGAACATATTTATCTTGTTACAGCCTTTTTGGGTGGCAGACCTCGGCCGGGGACAGGCGCTCCGTCGCAGTAGGGTCTGGCAGAGGGGCAGTGCCACCAGCCTGCTCCTACTCTGCCTTCCGCAGTGCGAGCGCTGGGCTGTGCCACGGCATCACTTCAGGAGTTGATGCTGCACAGACTATTCATCACTGTTCCTGAGGTTTTGCCGGCAACCTGAGCCAACAGAAGGTAAATAGAAAATCCATTAACTCAGCAACCAAACCTTCTTTCTGGGTTTTTCTTTTAACCTTCCACTCTAGGTTTACAGAGCCCAGTAAACCCTTCATTCTTAGGGGCAAGAAGCTACCTTTTCAATAAAAGGAAGTTTCAGCAACGGTGACTGCCAATACCATGATGTTATTAGTAATTTCTGGTGACTGTTACCCTGATACCCCTTCCTCTAGTCAATGTAAGCTTTTGCTGTTTACACAAATGGGTGCAGGATCAAAGTCCCTCTCACGCAACACTAGTCCAGCGTCGCTGTACCCCTACTTATGTGGCAATCCTGTTCAAATCAGTGGCATATAGTTTCAAAGCTCAGGAATAGATAAGTATATCTTGGCATTTTTACGCAAATTTTATATAAACCTCCAAGATCTATATAATTAGGTTTAAAACATCCTATATTATATGACAAGACTTCTGTGATTTCTAGTGTCCTATTTCTGTCAGATCTAAAGATCAGAAATGCACAAAAATGTTAAAGAGTACATCTACTAACTCACACACACAATCGTGTGAGCTACACCTTGTAAACAAAAATGTTTATTTAGAAGGCGGGGGAGGGGGGGTTGGGGGCAAGGTAGGCAGGTTTTCTTCAGACAGCAGTGAGGACAGCATAACCGCTGGGTAAGAAGAAACCTTTTCTACAACCTTGATTTGCAAAGGTGAGACCGAAGCATTTCTGCTCCCCATGGCAGAGGGAGAGTGCAGGGACCCCTCTCTGGCCAGGCAGATGTTCAGAAGTAAAGCCCAGTGAAAGGAGAAACTGAACAAGAGCTAATTTACAGAGTTCTGGCTTTAAAACACGCTTTTCAGGAGGGTAAGGGAAGTGCAAAGTAGACATCAGTACCTAACCTGTCCCCTCCTGCTCTATAAGGCGTGAGGAAACTAATCACGCTTGCAGGAAAGCAATATGTCTGATGCAGCCCTTAACAAAATGCTTTCTCCGGGTGCCTTGCTCGCACTGCTTGCACCTCGGCCTCTCCCAGCAGGGTCTGCAGCCCGCCTGAGATGGTGTAGCTGCTGGCAGTGCTGCTGGCATGGCAGATGCTGCTCGTAGGGACAAGGACCCCGCAGTTGCTCCCTTTTCACAGTTCTTGGCCCCAAACGCTTTTCCTGGGTCAGGCCCTTGAACACGTTGCCTGTCACTGCCTTGCCTAGTAATCACAAAGTACCCCGGGGCCCACTGCACCTCGATGCTCTCAGGGCCACCCTGAGGATTTTTTCACTTTTCCTATAATCAGTTTTCACTGGAGTCAATCCTACGCTAATGCACCAAGTAGCTCATTAGCCGTGAGGAGGAGTCAGGCGGCCTTCCAAATGTCGCTTGCCAGGATATTTGAGGACAGAGACACCCGGGCACCCCCAGGGCTGCCGGCAGCTCCCTGGTGCCCCTGCAGAAGCGGCAGTGCCCAGGGGCTGGCCTGGGCTGGGGAGCAGGCAGGTGACGGCTTCCCCAGCTCACAGGATCTGGCCGAACTACAATAATTTTGCAGAGCTTAGAGCCATGAAATGTTTCCAAACTCAAAAACAGGCCTGCCAGTCCTGAGTCCATCTTGAAATTCTGGGGCTCTCCCAGATAAAAAAAAAAAAAAAAAAAAAAAAGTTGAAATAAAGCAAAGCCTTCATGGGCTAAGCCACAGGCAACGTCTCAATCCCTCCCTGCTTACGTTAATCCTAGCCAATCTAGGCAATACTCTCCATATCCAAAAGAGCATGAGGCAATATTAAATTAACCATTAGCTTCAATTTATGGCATATCCTTTACTGAACTTCAACACTTTATACAAAGAGAGGGATGTTTGCACGTGGGCTTTTTGTGCGTGTGTCTTTTGGTTTTTCAATTAGAGGCTGCTTTTGCTAAGTCACACGCCTAGTAGGAATCCTGGCTTTTACCCATCTTTCTCCTAAAACACAACCAATGTAACAGGCCTCGTGCAATCAGCCACAATGGATCTGATCCTTAAAAAGAACATTTGAGAAAGCAGGTGTCTTCCAGCAAGCCTCGCACTCCGCAGATGGGCGAGACGATTCAGTACCGCAGGAAGGGCTGTCTCGCACTGCAGAAACCGTACCAACAGATTGGTAATGGTGCTATTCTCATGAGAAAAGCAGGGTCATTATTAAATGGATGGAAACTGTTGTTTGTAAAAGACATTTGCACAAATGTAAACCCTTCTTTACTGCCACATTAAATTTATCACAATGCAAAGAACTGTCAGTAAGAGGGTGTTTGGTCTTCCCCCACCACCATAAGGCCATTTTAAGCAGGTATGTTCATCACTGGTGTGTTAATCCAAAGTTATACATTCAAAAATTGATCAAAATACTCATCCTTCAAGTCCTTTGCACTCCCAGTAAAATCCCTTTCATTCCTGTACAACGTAAAGTTAGTTACCGATTTTACGAGGCGCTGGGAGCAATGCCTGTATGTAGGATACTTAACACTTTTCCTTATAAAAGAAAGAGAAAGAGAGAGAGAGAGAAATCATTCTTCCTGAATAAATTTGCATGCAGCTATTACTTGCAGTAGCCCTATGACATTTGCTTTAAAGAAAAATGCCTTTACTTTCTTAAAATTTCACTTGTGCTTTGCTTGGCTAGCAGCTGAAAAGAGAAACCTTCTCTCTTCTCTGGCTTCCATTTTTCTTAAGAGTAGCAGCTCTGCAAGAAAATGTGTAAACAGACAAGCAAGTACCCCAATTCTTGCTGGAAATCCAAGAAGCTGCTGCAGCACTTGGCAGAGAAGTGTGGAGACAAAGAGGATGGCTCTGCTACCCAGCTACAAGGTCTGTGCTGCTTACACCCCAACACCCAGAGACAGAAGATGCACTCCCAGAAATCTGGGAAAACAGAAAAAAGACTGCCCTAATCTTCCCTCTCTCCACTGAACATCACCAAGACCCAACACGTAACCTTTACAGTCCTATTCATCACTGGGACAACTGGATCTCCTGCTATCATTAATTTTTCAGTCCAAGAGGTAGTAGTCTCTGCTGAAATGCTTAAGGAGATGGATGAAAGTCCTATAGGTGACAGGGAAAAAGCAATTCATAGCATCATACAGTACTCAGTTTAACTTCTGTTTTTGAAAGAAACCCAGAAAATTCTGCTTTTAAACCAATGCTTTTGCTCTGTTTTTAAAGCAATGTTTGCAGATTCAAGCATTATGAAATATTGGTTCCTCTGGAAATGCATCCCCACTCCCACATGGGCACACCCAGGGGACATAGCCTTGGACTAGCATTTCTCCATGGGAACCTACCTCAGTCATCGTCCAGACTGAAGAACAAAAATCAAAGCAGCAACAAAATCCTTCTTTGACAAAGGCTGGCTGGTTTTTGAATGTAAAATTAGCAAAGACATATAATTTCCTCAATTAACAAAGAAAAAAAACCAGTTTACCACAAAGGAAATAAATGTTGCTGGTTTGTTATTTTAAAAAATATTTTCCCCAAAAAGAGATGAATAGGTAAAGATAAACTGACCTTGAAGTGTTATACCATTATCTTCTGTGATATCCAGCAGACACCCCCCCCCCAGATTATTTTATAGGCACCTGGTTCATTGTCTTACAAATTAAATCCTCATTTATCTATATGCACCAAACAGTACCTATTCATCGCCTTCACTTAAAAACACATTGCCCTTCTTTCTAGCCTTGTTAATTTCCAGATGCTAATTAAATTTTTGCCCATAAATGTGTCTGTTTAGCATGCATGACTAGATCATCCCTCAATATCCATTATCCATTGTACATTCCAACATGTTTACCTACTGCTTTTGTTTTGCTTTGTTTTGTTTGGATCCATTTCCATCAGTTTAAAAGAGGGAGCTTATGAATTTAAGTTTCCCATTTTGATGCTGGGTGGCTGGATTCTCAGGCTTAGTGCTTTTGTAAACACCTTTGTCTCAACCTACTGCGAGGCAGAGGTATTTTCAGATTATAGCATCAGACTACAGAAAAGCAGAATGGGAAATAACACTGTGAAAAGCAGCATTTGGGGCCCTTTATTAGGCCTTTTGGTGAAGGCAGAGAATCTTTTTCTCCCCAGCCCTGCCCTGCCCACTGCAAAGCCTGCGTGTGTACCATTTTCTGGATGCCCTGCTCCATTCCGTGCAACTGGCACAGCCCACATTGAGCCTCATGAGGGACAGACTGGGACTGCTGTCTGAGTTCTGGTCTGACTCCTCTTGCAGGTTTGTAGAATCTGGCCAGGAGGACAAGCTAGTGGCACTTGCCAAACTCTGTTGGCTTTAAATGTCACCCTTGACGGGCAGGAAAAGGACTCGCCTTTGACTTCTGTATCCAACCGCAGCACAGAGCCTTGGAGATCAGTCTCAAAAGCAGAAAACCTGAAAGGTTCCTAAAACTCTGCCCCTGCTCTTCTCCCACACGTTGCAATTCGCCCTCCCCTGCCCAGACTCGCAGCCCTGGGCAGCAGCAGCCCAGCCTTTGCCGTCTGTCCCTACAAATATCTCCTGGATTTCCCCAGCCACTGTGGGCTCTTAGGGGAAGGACAACAAAAAGTAAACATTTCCTCTTCTTTGCTTCTGAGGATGTACCAGCTCCCTGGTATCAGGGCCTGGTTCTCTCCACACTCTCCATTTTTTGGTGTTTTGCACTTTCTTTGGCATCATCTAATGCGATTAACTTTGGTCTGCAACATAGCGACTGGGATTTGGTGTCATGAAGGATACTTTTACCATGACAAATCCCGAGATTTCCACAACTGTTTCTATTTCAAACTAGGATGTAAAATCTGCTTTTTTAGCAGTGGAGAGCATTTTGAAAGAATCTGCAAGTTTTGTTCCTCTTCTTTCTCACTTACTAAAATCTCTAATTTTCTTATGCTGAAATAACTCAGCTGGGGAGGACTTCAACCCAGTTTGACATTTCACAGCGCAGGCTCTGTGTCGACATACTGCTACCTCATCTCAGTGAAATGAAACCTTAGGTCTGTCTTAGACTCCTAAGCATCTCACCCGGGCTGTCCCTTCTCCCCTCCCACACTCCGACCCCCGGCACAACTGCAAAACCCCGTGGCCATGACTTCCAGCATAGCTCCTGCAATCAGAGAGCTCTGTGTAGCATGGGAAATGCACCTGGCCAGGGAGTCTAGGCTCAGAGCAGCAGCGGGGCACAATGCACACAAATTTCCACTAGCAGAGGTCATTGCAGCTCCTCGTTGGGCCACAGATGAATGCTGATTCTATCCCAAAGCTACCGGATTTGATTGGCATCGAGCATATTTTGAATTAGATCAGTTCCATGCAAGACCCACCCTCCATTTTCTCTGTGAAAAATACAGCTACGTAAAGCCTGCATTTTTCTGTTGAGAAAATATAAGTGAAAAATTCCCAGTGAGGAACTGGTAGACTTGAAACTGTGACGGTTACTTAGGCAAAACTCCAAGCTGATTTTAACTTACCCCTAATGCACACCCCCAAAACTACCAAAATATATCACTGTTCACAAACTTAACGAAAAAGATTGCTTGAAAAAACCCCACAACTATTCCAAAGGGGATCACTTGACTGAGGTATTTAGCTTTTAGGTGTCACAGAAATGGCCTAGTAGAAAGAAAAGAGCAAATACAGCTCTTGTCACCAGGGCTAATTTTACTGCCAGTAAAGAGAGGAGACCCTCACCTGCCATGAGAAATACCTGAGACTCTCTGTGCTGCACAGTGCAAAGGCAAACAATGCAGGCTACTGGTTAGCTTACACGCCACCGAATCAACGATTTGCTTCGGCACAGGCTCTGCAGTGATATTTCATTCACTCTCACACAGACAATCATCATCTGCATGTGGGTGCTGAGAGGACAAGGCGCGAGCGTGGAAATCAAGGTCAAGGAAGCAAGAAAAACTCCCTCATTTATCCCGTGGAACAGTTATTCTATTCTGCAATAACTCGGGTTAACAAATAACGTAATAAAGATTGGCGTGCTGCCAGGATGACTGAATTGATTCCTACACTGCACAGCACAAATCTTTTGATCTCCCCATAAAGAATGGGAAATTATAGCCACAGTGGGTACCTCGCAGGAAAAGCAAATAAAAATGAAATGAACATTTCTAGCAGTTTTGACCTTGCTTTGGGGAATACTGCTTTAAATTTGATTGCCCTGCCCACTTATTATTTCACGAGAAGACACAAGCAAGTCACAAAGACAGTTTTTAGTATTCTCTTTGATGAGGTAGAAAACTGGATAGTCTTCTCCCATCCTCTTTTTTTTTTGTTGTTGTTCATATACTCTACAGAAAAGATTTTATCCAGGCTTTGATTTGATTTTCAGGATTTCTGGTGGGAAATTCTTACAGCAGATATTTTGCTTCCATTGGGGTTTATGGTGCTATTCTGTCTAATTATTTCTGGCATTTTGCCCATCAAATTGTGAGTTTCTTCAAAGGAACGAAATGACAGGAGGCCTCCTTTATAGCAATCATGGACAGGGTTTGAATTTTGTTGTCTTGGAAACAAGATAGTTCTTGTCATTGAATATATTCATAAAATAATGGTTGAAACATCACTGATAATAATGGGTTCTTTCGTTGTCAAAATTCATGTTCTGGGGACTTTGCTGCAAGAGGCTCTGTCAAAGAGTTTCTGCAGAGGTTGAAGCTAATTTCAACAATTCTGTTTAAAATCCCCAGCTCATGTGTCCCACCTCATGGCACCTGCGGCCGGCTCTGCCCACGGGAGGTGGCCGGTGGGGTCAGGAGAGCCTCAGCATCCCTCCACACACTGAGGCGCGCCGGCTAACCATGTCCCTGCGGCAGAGACACCAAGGCACGTACCCTCCTGTCCCCGTTCGTCAGTGCCAGATGGCTCCAAATCATGAAACCGGCACCCAGGGCGGATAACTTTGTCTGCGTTGTGCCGATTAGGTAGAAAATATATTTTTCCCCCTGCCTGCTGATATAAATCCTAGGGTTCAGAGTATTCACACTCCATGCCAAGGGTCTTACCAGCTTCTCAGCAGGTGCTTCACTTTTCAAACAGATGGATATTGATTGATGAGTAAAATCCAGAGACGGAGGTGCAGTTTTTCGGGAAGGCTATTCAAATTGGGAACCTGCTTTCAGTCTTTGAGCTTCTGTATCAATCAATCCACCTTCGGTTTCAGTTTTTCATATATATTTAAAACCAAGAATAGAAAAAAGACCCTGCATCAAGATGCTGCTGGTTTCTGAACGGTGTGAGTTTAGCTGAGAGTTAACAAAGTCCTATGGCTCCCTGACTCTCCTGATGTGTCTGCACGGACGTGCACGCGTGTGTGTGGCACGCACATATTGCCGGAGCAGTGGGGAGAGCTATAAAAAGCCACCAGTGGGGACAGGTCATTAAAAGCTTCCATTCTGCCAACTTTTCTATGAACCGTTTGGCTGGATATAGTAAACCTGTGGGACACTTGAGAAAATTAAAACTCTAAATTATTGCTAGTGAGACGAGCCATAATAGATCTGCTGTGAGAACCTTACTAGCAGTTTTACGATTTTTTTCTGTTCTTCTCAAATCACTACATAATGACACTCAATACTCAAATGTCTAACAAGGCCATTTAACATAGCCTGCAGAAGAGGATTCTCCCGTGAAATTTTACTACAGCCTCTTTAGCACAAAGCTTTCTCAGATTATTAGTAATTTGCATTAGGTCTATTTAATTTTGAAGAGTACCAGTTCAGTGACCACATGCATATTAGAGCTCAGCAAGTGCATGTGTCTAAAAAGTTACCAAAAGGTCATAGGAATTCTACAAGGCATTTGGGATTTTCAAATTTTCTCTTCATTGCAGCAAGGAAAACCAGCGCAAATGCCTTCACCAGGCCAGAGCCTCTCAGCTGAGGCATGATGAGCTGCAAGCATCAGCCATGCGATGCGCAGATCCCTGCAGCGGAATCCTTTTCCAGTACACACAAGAGTCTTATGGCAAAACTTTCCCAATTCACCTGCGAAAGAACAGCCTGATGATGTAAGAATTCCTTCCAGACATTCTGAAGGAAAAGCACAGCTTTTCTTGTAAGCACTAGTAAGAGCCACTTCTTTCCAAACACGAAACATGTGGACTGCTGGTGTGACACATACACTGCCACTGAATTATGAGTCACTAGGGAAACTCTGTAGTACTCGAAGACAGTGCTGTCAGAACAACCAAAACCAAAGGATAGCAGCAAATAAAGACAATCTAAAGAAAAGTCAGTTGTCTTTCAAGAAGGTATTTCTTCCTTCTTCCAAAACATCCAACATTAATCTTTGAATGCTCCCAAAGCCTACGACAAGTGTAGCAACCAAAGGAACAGGCACGATAAACCCCGGGCATCACCCAGACTGCTCTGAGACCCCAGTTGCTTGATAACTGTGATTCAGCAGAAGGGCCACATCCTGCACCCAACTTTAAGGTCACACGTCGGTGGCTGTAAAAACTGATCTCAGAGCTGTGCAGTCTCCTGACACAAGTGCCAGATGATGAACTGCTTCTTCACATTGGTGAGATGGAAAAATGCCTCACAATGTCGGGTCTCCTGTGCACCAAGGGCAAGCAAACTTTTCAGAGCCTCACCACTTTGTGAGTATATTTTTATGCCTTGACTATTCTACACACACGCAATATTTCAGACTCCTATCACAGCCACCCGAGCACCAGAAAAAATATGACTGTCCTGGCTCAGGAAAGCAGGATCTAGCCAACAAGATTAGCTCATCCTTGTGAGTCAGACACTCCAATCAAGAATGACAGAGCCTCCTACAGCAGGTCTGAGGGAAACGCAGCCTTACAAGGACAGAGTCTTTCAGGCCGTCCCACGTCAAGATTCAAAAGGGATCGGTGTTATGTCGTACCATTGCATTAGTCTGAATGCACACTGAGGCATGGGAAGGTGAGGAGCAGACAGGAGGGGGAAAACTCTTTGCAATCTGTTCTTCATAAGTCAATGATTATGAATCAGATATCTAATGAAGCAGTAATAGGAATGATGACTAAGTAAAGTAGCTAATAAAGCTAATTTATGTGAAGTTGAAATTTTTAGTACTGTGCGTTAAAGCAAGCATGATGTCTCAGCATAGCAGAGGCAATGTTAGTGCTATATATACCAAGTGCTTGCAATGCTTCAAGATGATAATACAACTAGATATGCTGAGCTTCTGCATTTCTGATTAAAAGCTTTGTTCCTCAGCACAGACCAACCTACTGGCCTTTCCATGCCACCCGCATGCTTGCTGGGAAACGCACCCTGCTCAGCAGTTCTGGATGCCAGCATAGCTGTTCAGACCCACCAAGAAAGAAAAGAAACAAATGAAGGGCCTAATAAGGGAAATGTTTTTCCTATTACTAGTGTCTCTGTTTTCCTTTTTTTCTTTTTTCTTTTTTTTTTTTAATATAAAGCCAAACACAAATGTCTGACTAACCTTGACTGGAACGAACCTGATACTCTGCAACGTGTATAGTGGGCAATAAACTATGGCACATACAGCTTCTCAACCCTGCATTTCCATTTTAACTGCTCAGCTATGAGAGTATTTCACTCATACTGTAACTCAAATGATTACAGATTACTTTAATGCAATTTGCTCTTTTCTTGCTTTCATGGATTTTAGAAAATTAATAGACATGAGCAAGCTTGCCAGGAAGTTTGAAGGCAGAGACAAATGAAGGTCTTGGGAGCCCAAAACACAAGCTACTTAGCTACTCAAACTATACCCTTCTGAGAAAGGAAATATGTAGTGTGATATATTTGTTTGCTGTCACCGGCAGGAAGGCCTGCCAGGATAGCCTCACTGCTCTGGCACGTGGTCAAATTCTCTCCCCATACACAAAGTCAAACCAAAGCCAGGGATATAAGGACACCCTGAGGCTCTCACTGCCTTTGGCCCACGAACACCTTTTGTGGTGAAAATGTAGCTGAGGAGAATCAAAAAGGAACATTTGGGAGAAGCCTTCACGGTTCAGGATCCCAAGTCGAGAATTTAAAAGCGCCCATCAAGCTCTCGTTTAGTCCCACCGCAGAGGCAAAGGGCTCGGCAGCGGGTGCGTGGGGACCCCAAAGAGGCACAGCAGCTGGCAGCTCCCAGCACTGAGACATGGAACAGTACGTTCAAGAGTCCTGACCAGACACAACAGTCCATGTCATCCCTAAGGTGCACCTCACCTCAGCTGAACACCTTCATCTGCCCCAGAGAGACTGGTGTGCAACACATCGGATGTCCGGGATTCAGGGAACACCACAGCGCTTCTGCACAGCTCCCTGCAGCCCAATACCCTCGCCACCCTCAAATGAGAGCACCGTCTTTAAAAGCTGATTGTTCATACTGGTACCAAAAAACAGATGATACTTTATAAAGATGTAATTTGCGGGCAAGAACGATCAACCAAAGGCACTAGCCAAAGGGCTAATATTTCTGAAGACAGGCATTTTACTGCTTATCATTTCTCCTAACCATTCTCCCTCCCTCTCTGAGCCTCCGCCCATGAAATTGAAAGATTTCTGGTAGAAAAGCCTTTGTTGTACCAGCTTTGGAGATATGGATTACAGTATTCTGTGAAAAACATTTATTACTCTGAACTGTGACTCGGACATTGTTGCATTTCTAGGGTTATAGATTTTCTTTCAGCTAAACTAAGGCTGTAAGTCACAGTGACAGTTGTAATGTGTGTAATACCACAGTACCAGATTCTATTACATACATATTTTTGCTAGAGGTTTACGATGTTAAAAATATTTCTTCTTTTCCCAATACCTTTCCCTACCTGTTGTGTAAATATATTGGAACCTATAACACTGAAGTCAATTTCCAGATGAAATGTGCATGGGAACAAGTAGTTTGTCCTTTTTCAAGAAAAAAAAAAAAAAGAAGGGGGGGAAGAAACACTGCATACAAACTAATTATATTCAAGCACAATATTGAATTGTAATAAAAGATGAATGAGAGAAAGTGTGTGTCATTGTGAGGAATGGGGAAGGTTACAGAAAGCTGAGACTAGGGAAGGATTTATCATGTGTGATGCTTCAGGCATTGTGTTGAAAGATCTGCAGACTTATTTGCAAGAGTGTTTTACGGGAAAAATAGAGCAGTCTACATAGAAAAGAATTACTATAGATTTTTATCTTTTATACAAGACAAAGATACAAAGATAAAACACAGTTTCTATTAAAAAAAAAAACAAAATCTATGGAAGAAATCCCAGTTGCAATACAGAGGGGGAAACCTTTCAAACTGAGCTCTGAGGCCATCAACCGCATAAATTCAGGGAACAGACATTTGTTAAAATACAGCTGATCCGTAATTTTTAATGTAAGCACAAAAGTGTGCTGGGTTTAAAAAAAACCAAACCACAGTACAACAACTGCGACAACTAGAAAGCTTTCTAGTTTTGCTTGCAAAACCTTGGTGCACATATACTTGCAAACAAACCTTTTGACTGGTTGTTAGAATTCAGCTCTAGTACAGTCATAACACAGCTGTGGAAGCTGGAAAAATAATGGCATTCGGGGTGTATTAGTATGCAAACAGGCATGCCAACACTTCCACTTTGCCTCCAGAATTCCTCCAGCCTGCACATGTCGTGTTTCAAACCAAAGAGGGCTGGAAAGCAGGAGGGTCGAGTACAGCTGACATCTCCTCTTCTGTTGCTCCTCCTTAGCGTAATGCCTAGCTGGGGCAACACGAGGCTGCTCCACCATGTCTCCAAGCAGAGCAGGCATCAAGATGCTCTAGCACCATTCCTAGCAAGCACCAGCCCCCCATTGGTGTTGTGTTTAATGGCTGCGGGAAGGCTCTGGTTGGGTTTGGGTGTGCGCCGGGCCTGCAGAGTGGGCTGGGAGATGAAGCTCCCTACCAAGAAGCACTTTACTCTTCCATCGTGCTTCCAGCCACAGAGCTCAAAGCCCTTCAAAAACAGGCATGTCTGAATTGAGCTTCAGGACATATTTACCCAGCTCACAAGGGTATTCAGTTCTCTATTTTACAAATGGAAAAACTGGGGCAGCGAGAGGTTAAGTAACTTGCCCAAGGTCATTGAGCCGAATCAATTTCAAAACCAGGATTAGACTGAAATTCACTCTGAGCGTCTGATCACAGAAACACAGACAGCATTGACTTATTTTTCCAAAAGAAGCTACTTATATGCTAAGCTATTTAGCTTTGAAAGGCAGAACTAAAGAGCTTATTTGGGAAGCAAAGGGATTTGTTTTAAGGAGTTTAAATTCAAGGAAGAAAGAAACAGGAAGCCACTGTGCAGCATCCCCTTCAGAGCCAGAGCCTCCCCTCAGGTACCCGGCCAGTTAACCCAGTCCGTAACCCTGAGGGCGGCATGGCTCCTCCACATGCCAACGTCCAAACCCTGGCACCCCAAACAGAGCCATCCAGTCAGGGAAGACCAGTTCAGCCCCCCAGGGCTCAGTTCCCCCCCACATCCCAGTGAAGGGCAGAAGGGGGCCACGACCTCCAGCCTGGGGCTCCGGCTCCAGCACAGCAGCTTCCCCAACAGCACCACGTAGGTCCGAGCAATGCCAGCAAGCCTCCCAGCCCATGCCAGCAAAGGGCCGGGACAGAGGGTCTCATCCTTTCTGCCCACCCCTTCACAGCCCGTCTGAATGGCACGGGGGCACCGATATTTCAGCCCCTTTCCGGGAACTCCATTGCATTCAAATTCCTCTGTGTGGCATTAAAAGTAACACTAGGAGAGAAGGCTTACCAACCACAGAAACTCAATTAATGGGGCTGTCAAAGCTCTGGCAGACTTCAGTGCCACCAGGATTTCAGATGCAATCCGCACGACAGCCTTAGCTTGACCCTTCCATACATATGAACTATGATAATGTCTACACAGCTTTAAAAATACTTCTTTTTTTTAACCACAGGCAAGTGCATCTGGGCCCATCCCCTCAACGGATCACATGAAAGGGGATGTAGCACACCCTTCCGGGCTGCTGCACAGCCTTTCATCTCCTCTGCCGCCTTGCAGGATCCAAAGCTTCAGCCAGGACCATATGAGCTGCATGAGCTATTAGGGGAAGAGAAGACAAGGGTCACTAGAACAGCAAATGCTCCCTATGTTCTGTGGCTAGTAAATTTGTGTCTATTAATTTCAATAATTTTTCAGGTTATACTGGCAAAGTGACACAGAAGAAGTTCTCAGAAAAACAGATAACGACAGGAAAAACAATCAGGCTACAGGTTTTGTTTGCCATCCTCCCAGAGACTATGTAAATTAAAGCATTTTTTCTTATGCAAAGAGAAGCACCATGTAAAGAACAGTATTTGCAAAACTGCTGATAGTCATATGGAGTATGAATATGCATTACAATTATAAGACCAACTTGTAACTGCTAGCAACAAGAGCGACTCCCACAGCAACACCAGCAAACGCAGTGATGCCTCAAGGCCTGGCAGGGACGGGCATCCCATCCTACCAACCAGTGTGTGACCACAGAAGGACATTCTCGGCCTGAAGAGCACCTCATCCAAAGATATGTTCAGAGATCTACCTTCTTCTGCTGGAGGGATCTGAAGAATACTAGTGTGCAAACAAACACTTACAGATGAGAGTTAGCTATCTTTCTGTATTCTGGAAAACAGGCAGGACCTTCTTGAAAATTTCAGTCTCTAAAGTGAGACTTCCCATATATTTCATTTGTTCTGAGGCAAATTTTACTCAGTGCTTTGCAAAACTCTTCTGAAGTTACAGAAAATTGAAACACATCACCATCTTTCTGTGTAAGGAATGTTTTAGACACTGGCCTACACACAGTTCGAAAAGGGGTTGTGAGATTACAGGCTGAGCTCCACAGGTTAACTAGCAGGTTTAAAAGCTCAGCTGTAACGTTACATTAACATTGATTTTTGTACTTAACAGCCTACTGAAGTCTAGAGCACTGGCACGAATTCATTCCATTTTCCTTTCGTCACAGAAAACCTCCTGCTCTCATCACCTTCCTATGGCTACGCCGATGCGGCTGTCACCACCGCACCGCTCGTCCTGCAAGCGAAACCCACGCACACGGGCTGCCGTCGTGCTGCAGCCGGGCTGCGACCAGGGTTTGCCTCGGCCGGGACAGTGCAACGGAGGCTTTTTCCCTGCGACTGCAGTGCAAACACCTTCTCAGACCGGAGTTGTGTGACCTCCGTTGCGCAGCGCGGGAACAGACCAAGTGACTTGCTGAAGGTCACACTGGGAATCAGTGACGTGGGAAGGGCTGACCCTAGTTTAGAGCTTCAGCGGGCCCCTCCAAAGCCCTAGACGACCTTCACGCTGCCCTTCAAGGTGCCCAGGCAGGCCAGGCTCCCCCCTCACCCATTCATCTGGGGAATAAATGGCAGAGAGGATGCTTTTGCAAACCAAGTTCCTTGGAAAGGGCTTTCTTCTGGATCCTAAGACCCAGTGCCAGGAGTCAGTCAGGATCGGTAAGTCTAACAAGCTTTCAGAAGCCTTTCCTTCTAATAAAAAGCTCTCGGAGAGGAAGGGGAACATAACATACACAAAAATGACACAGAAGTCATACGTGCTTTATAGAAAAGAGTAGAAAGAAACTGTACAGCACTAGACAAGAGAGCCTGCCTGCTCAGAGATCAGAGCGTGCCGTGGTGCTCGCCAGCAGCCGTGTGCGGTGGGACTGGTTTAATTCACTTTCCGTGAGCAGGGTGTTATTTGTGAGAGCTTTCAGCGGGGAGTGATCTGCAGACACCTTATTATAAACTTCTGCAGAGGTGAAGTCAGCACTGAAAAGCACTTCTCGTTCTGCCTCCTTCCTGCCTGCCTTGTTCCTCACACATCATTTTCTTGTATCAAAATGGATGGCAGTATCAAAATTGAAAGGAAGTAGAAGCTGTGAAAATAACAGACCCAGGAAAAGAATTTTTAATTTTCCCTCAATTTCTTTGATGATGAAACCGGTGTTGAATATTAAGCGAGTCCTGAGAGTTGAACATCAAGAACAGCTGAAAGTTTTGCTTCTGTCAGAAATGTGAGCAGAATTCCTCTACAACCTATTTCAGCTTGGTATTCAGACACAGTTAAAATTCTTCTGAACTTCACTGGGCAGACCCTGCTGTGTTGTGACCATGTCCCTGTCCCTGGACCTTCCCATGGCATCACAGCTAAACAGTGTGTCTGCATTTTCGTTACAAAGGGTGGGGGGTTTTTCCATTTAAAACTAGGGTAGATTTTTATTTTACTGTGCAAAAATAATTTTCAGAAACTTATCCAATAAATGAAAAAAACTTTTTTTCAAATTCTGTGATAACGATTATTCTCTGATTCTTGTTTGGTATATGAAAAAGTTAAATTAAAACTTAAGGCCTAAGGGTAGAGGAAAACAAATACTATTTTTCTTTTTGACAAAACCCAAAAACACCGTGGAAGAAATTTTCCAAATGAGATTACAGTAATGGTCTCTTCTAGCCCTAAAAACCCCCGGGCCTCCCTTGATGTGATTAATAATAAATTTGTATCTAGAGCAGCTATACAAACAAAAAAGGTCCACTTTGCCAGCCCTGTGCAGGGAGGGTAACAAGTTATAAAACCCGAAGCAGAACCCCCAGCGGAGGCGAAGCGGCTTCTTCCCAAGCAAAGGGTGGCAGAACCGTGCTGGAGGGGCCAGCTGCGCTCCAGGACGGAGCACGGGCAGGGGACGGCAAGGGGACGCCGGGGCAGCACCAGCCTCGCTCCATGGTGGGGGCTCAGTCCTGGGAGGTGAGAGGAGCCACCTGCCAGTGGTAGGCGAGGAGAGGGCTTAGTTGGGCGAGATGTCCCAAATGCTTCCCAGCACAAAGCGTTTGAAATTGCAGAACCCTTCTAAAAGTCTTTTTTTTTCTTTTCTTTTGTTTCTTCTTAATTTGGAAGGTTTACAGTAACATCAATGACTCGTTAATTAATCTAACTTTGGAAATTTAATCCTTTCTCCTTTGTAGGTGGTTCCAAAGACCTGAGAAAAGCTTAGATGAGAGCAGTGGGCTCCCTCACGAATTTTGTCAGTGCAACCTGGCTTGCCTATGGGTGTTAAAAACAAGCCGATGGGAAACCCAAGGTTATTCTAGTTCTGTGTTGTTTTTTTTTTCCTTTCCTCCCCACATACAACAAGAAAAAAATAAATCAATTTCCTGATATTTAAAAACAAAACAGTGTTTCTCTGTTATTCATTAGACAAGCTCTACATCGTAAAAAGCTCCA